>NC_135785.1:131081813-131400082 GCF_051106095.1 Pogona vitticeps
TCTCCATGAGAATTGGAGATGAAGTGAACAATTATGCCTCTTTGAGTTAATTGGTTTACAGCCATGAAGAAGGAGGTCTGAGGGGTGTAGAAAAGATGGAGGAAGAGGGATGTTGAGAGCTTGCTTCTCTTAGTTTATGCTAAGCTGAGAGAGGATTTCCTGATGGATTGCACTATGTAGCAAATGTTTACAGAATGTAGAATGGTAAGAAGGAGGAGGGGTGGGATTAGCCCACTACAGCTTAGATCTTAGATTTTCTTATTTAATAACTCTAACCTTTGAACATGTTATTATTCTACTGCTTAAGCAAAAGAACTGTTTCTATGAATCTTTATTTTCTCAATAAAAAAATAATTACAAAAACCTCATTGAGGACTAGTCTTTTGGACCAGCAGGGTTTGGCTAAATCCAGAGGAGTGGAAAGGCCACTAACTGGCTACTATAGAGAAGTCCTATTTAACCGAGCTGTTGTGAGTTCTGAGGAATCACAAAGCCCATGTTCAAGTACTTGCAAGGTACTGAGTAAAGTGAAGTGTTTTTCAAAGGTCAGGCTTGTCTACGACACAGATACTGTCATAGGTTGATTTATGTGGTTTAAATCATGTATTGAAGATGAGATATGTAGTTGTGAACAATGTAAAATGGATTCATATTGGTTCTCTGTACAAATGATTTTGCATCCCGGGAGTGTATTTCCATAGAGCTGTGGGAATGTTTTCCTTTAGGCCAGAACAAGCCATTACAAGATAAGAAGACCTGACACTTGTTGTGGCATAGAAGGAGATGGACTGAGAAAAACACCTGTTTCTCATGAGAAGAGAAGGAGGGACTGTTTCCATAACCTTATGCAGTGATTGGATGACAGCTTGAGAGACGGAGGAGAAGGGTGGTTCCAAAGAAGCTTGAAAAATGAACTTTTACTATGTCCAGAGATTATTTTGTTCTACAATTTTTGGTCTACTTTTTCCATCATAGTTTTTCTAGGTCTGTTTACCTGCTGCCCAGTGCAGGTAAAGGACTGAGGGAAATGTAGGGAGAGCAGGAAGAAAGGAAAGGGGGCTTTATGCCTTTTCCTACCCTAAGAAAGCTTTTAGAATTTTTTAGGGATTCTTAGAGCTATTGTAATTGAAAGGAATTATTGCTTCATTTTTATTTTGTATTAAGCCTTGAAAAAGGTAATATGCTATGCTTCTGCATCAGACTGACTTTATTCTGTAAATCTATATTTTTTCAATAAAAATAATAATGATAAAATCTTTTGGTCTCTAGAACAGTGAAGCTGTCTTAGCAATACCCTGAGGGGGAAGCAAGGCCACAGTAAGCTACTGAGTCCTACCTTATTGAGCCAAATGGGTCTAAGGACTACAAAGCTCATGTGTAATTTCTTCTTGTTTTTTTCCTAAGGTTGAGCAGGTATCTTTTTAGGGCAGACTTGTAAGAAGAAGTTTCTTGCATGCCTTGGCTGAGGTCACCTAGGACTCAACCCAACTGCATGAGGGTGCCCAGACTTCTAATTACTCTCTGTCTGACCGGTCAATTTTTCCTTTAGAGGAGGCTGATCATGACATATACTATGCACTGTTGAGGGTTAAGGACTTACCTCAGTACAAAATGATAGATTTGGGACCTGGAAGACTCCCTGACCAAGCACCATACTCTCCTTAGGGAGACTTGGTTGCTCACAGGTCACATCCAAGGAGGGGTTAAAAAATTTACTGTTTGCATGAAGCAGGCAGACAGAGTCACCCCTATTATTAAACAGAATGAGGCAGCCACCTCAAGCAGCAGAGGCTGAGAGTCAACAGGGGCAACATCTCAGCTGCTCCTCCACAGGATATTCCCTTCTTCTGGAGGATAAAGCTCTGTGCTCTGCATAGCCCTTCATTTAGCCTGTTATCTCCAGCTGTAACAGAAAAATCTATCATGTTGCCATTGCTGAAGTAAGGTCTTTCACTCTCATTGACCCCTGCATGTGGAACAGAAAGGAGGAATGAGACCTTTTCTGTGCACAATCCAAAGTGTTTCTTATGATCTATATGAACAGCGGCCAGTCTATCTGAAAAAATATGTTCTCCCAAACAAACCTGTTCAAACTTTGAGATCTACTGAAAAAGGCCTTCAAAGGCCTGTGTGGTGAGGACTCAAGACAGGGCCTTCTTTGTGGCTGCACATAGCCTCTAGCACTCCTTGCCAAAAGGTGCTTGGTTTGCTTCCTCCCTGTTGCCCTTCTGGTAGCAGGCAAAAACCTTTTTATTCAGGAGAGCCTTCGTGTAATTAAGAGTTTAAATCATTTCTTCCTTTCTTCCTTAGGTATATTGTTTTTAAACAAATGATTTTAAGTATTTTAATTGCATTTTAATAACATGATGAATTTAGTTTTATTTTAATGTCTATAATGTTCTTGTATTAAAATTTCTAGCATTTTAAACTTGTTTTGTAAGCTGTCATGGGTTCTAATTCTGGGAGAAAGGCAGCATATAAATAAAACAAAAACAACTGCTGCTACTAATAGCAACCAAGTTAGTACTGACAACGAAGAAATTGAAATACAGTCAACCCTCGACTTACAAACTTAATCTGTTCCGGAAGGAAGTTTGTAAGTCAAAAAGTTTGTAAGTCGAATCAGCATTTCCCATAGGAATGCATTGAAAACCAATTAATCTGTTCTGGTTGTTTTTGGTTCTTAAGTCAAGGGGCAGTTTGTAACTCGAATCATTAGTTCCCATAGGAACTAATGCAAAGCTGGTTAAGCCGTTCCTACCACTAGGGGCAGATTTTCTTTTATTTTTTTTTCCTTTTAACCTAAGATGACTTAGGTTTAAAAAAGGAAAGAAAAGAGGGAGGGAAGGAGGGAACAGACACCTTTTCAACAGAAAACCTTGAAAAGCACCTTTTCAGCCAAGACAAGCACCTTCTGGGAAAAACTAAGCACCTTTCAGACAACAGATCACCTTGAAAAGCACCTTTTCAATCAAGACAAGCACCTTTTGGGGGGAAAGGGGGCAGCAAAGGAGGGTGGGAACACCTTTTAAAAATCCAAAAATCAAACATTTTTAAAAAGCCAAAAAATAAAAATACAGTCCGTAGAGCACTGTACCAGGCAATACCAAGCAATGCCAGGTAGTACCAGGCAGTCTGAAGACTGTCTCCAAATCCACTCTCAAAACGCTGGGAAGAATGTGGAAGCAGACAGGCACCCTCTTCACTGGCGAACGGTTAACTGAAAGTTCAAATTTTGCGCTTTCCCCACCTCCCGTGCATTTTTTCAGTTTGTAATTCGAATCTAGGTTTGCAAGTCAAGTCAATATTTTTCTATCAGAGCGGTTTGTAAGTCGAAATGTTTGTAACTGGGGCCATTTATAAGTCGAGGGTTGGCTGTAGTTGTACTTTTTTAATATCTTGGTTTAATTATTAATCCAAATGGAGACTGCAGCCAAGAAAATCAGAAGACTAAGACTAGGAAAGGCAGCAATAAAGGAATTAGAAAAAGTCATCAAGTGTATGGATGTGTCACTGGACACCAAGTCCATGATCATCTACACCCTTGTGTTTCTTGGGTGAGAATACTGGACAGTGAAGAAAGTTAACAGGGAAAAAACTGACTCATTTGAAATGTGGAGAAGAGCTTAACGGATACCTTGGACTGCCAGAAAGATGAACAAGTGTGTCTTAGATCAAATCAATTTTAGAGGCAAATATTTTGAAATTGAGGCTGTGCTACTTTGGGCACTTCATGAGATGGCAGAATTCTCTGGAAAGGAATAATGCTAGGAAAGGTGGTAGACAGCATGAAAAGAGAAAGACCAAATATGAAATGGATTGACTCCCTAAAGGAAACAACAGGCTTGAATTTACAAGAGTTGAGCAGAGCAGTTGAGGACAGGATGTTTTGAAGATCATAGGGTCTCCATAAGTCAAGGTGACTTGACAGCACATAACAATAACAAGGCAGCAAACTGTCTTGGGCCGGTCACGCTGACAGGTGTAAGCAACCAGCTCTCCTAAGAGAATGCTGGGGCTTGGAATAGAGAGGTTCTAGAGTCCAGTGTAACCCTATTTAAGTTGAGATGAGTCCTTTTCTCAACTAGGCTGTCACACCTGGCACTCCTTTCCCAAGTCTATTCCCATTTAATAATTAACTGAGAAAACCAAAGAGAAAACACAAGTCTCAGAGTCTGCCAAGACCAGCAAAACTCAGGTAATTAATTGGACTCAGTAGCATATTTGTGGCCTAAAAGGGAATTAATTAAGCAGGTTGTCTGCTCAAAAGACCAAACATAAGTTTTTAAATATTATTGTTTTATTAGAAAAATAAGGAATTTGAGATATTCAGTTTGTTGCAAAGCACAGCATTCCACATACATTTCCATTAACTAAGGTAGTTAGAAACAGCAAATCTCAGCTATAAAAATAAAATAAGAAAACTCTACTAGCTAGAAAGATGGGTAAGGCTGAGCCCCCCTTTCTCTATCCTTGCTATGAACTACATCCTAGCCAATCAATGGGAACTCCAAAGTCCATTCAAAAATCCATAATCTAAGGTAAAATCCAAAAATCAAAAGGCTCAAAAAGGCTCTCTCTATGTCAGCATCTCTCCATTTTTTTCTCATGCTGGAACACCCTCTTTCTTCACTCTCCACTGACGTACACCAATCAGGACGAAGGACTGCTCATCTCTCTCCACCTCCTTTTCTCATAGGATTGCAGGTGTTGTTGATATTCTTCCTCGATGTTATGTCTTTGGTCCTTATCGTCTCTGGCCAAGGCTGCTATATGGAAAATTCCAGCTAGCTCCCAGCAAAAACAGCTTCTCGAAGCATCTAGTTACATGACACACAGACTAGGATGGATTCCTTCTACCTACAAATCCCATTTAGAAATTACATTCTAGCTTCAATAACCTAGACCATGACAACAGGTACATGGCAAGGATGACTAAGAACATTACCCACTGCATGTTTGTACACACTCTCCAAAGCAAAAGATACTAAACACAAACAATAGATAGAAAAGTGCACATGCAGAAAAAAATGGAAAGAATAGTACTTATGTTTTGCAGTGTAAGCGGAGTACCTCATCTCTGATCAATTAAGCTTCCACTAACATTTGGAGGAACTCTTTATACACACTGCTATATGTAGGCAAAACCTCCACCATCTATCTGATGCCTGGATGTCATTGAGGGTGGAACAAAACTTTGGCCTGTGCTGGATCTAACCTGTGTGAAACTGCAGCTCCCTCTACAGGTTTTTCCTCTGTATCAGAGAAGGGCAAGTTACTGGGCTCATAGAGCAAAATGCAAAATAAAAATAATAATAAATAGTGCATTCCAAGTGAAACACATGTAACCAACCACAGCTTCGAATAGCACTAGGGATATTCCATCCTTCTGAGGTTGGTAAATTGAGTATGCAGCTTGTGGGGGGGGGGGGAATATGCAACCTGCATAATTAAATTATAAACTGCCCAGAGAGTGCTTTAAGCACTATGGGGCAGTATATAAGCAGCATGCTTTGCTGACTGTGAATTTCCAGCATCCACATATACTCATGGAGTTTTTCCTAATATATGAGTTCATTTGTTGGGCTTAAACTGAACTGGCAATGGACCCAGTAAAGCAGGGAAGTATTGCTATAATAAACTAATGTTGTTTGTAAACAAAGGTAGGAAAGCAGAAAAAATAACAACCAATCTTTCCCAGAAGTCACATGGGTGCAGGTTCCTGGTATTGATTTCTACTTGCCCACACAGATGACATTTGAGAATGCTGAAAGATATTTCCACAAAGATAATTCCGCTGCCTTTCCTTCCTCTTAAAACTGTAAGTTCTGACTGAAGCCACGGTCTGTCTTTTCAGAACACATCAAATCCTTGGGGCCATTAATTTTTAGATTACCTCCTCTTTCTAGTTTTCCTCAAAATTGATCACAGGGGCCATGAGAAAGGCCCTTAGCTAAATCAGTACAAGGGAAGTGAGTGTTTTTTCTTGAGACTGGAAAAGATAGTTCTTCCATTTTGTTAAAAATGCATCAAAATTGTGTAAATTCATGGAAACTACACACGGACATTTTATGCCAGTTGTAATAGAAAAAACCATATTGTTGCATTCAAAGGTGTATTGCATACAAAACTGAACAAAAAGCATGTATTTTGGACTTCCGGCTTGACGTCGCGATGAGACAGCAGCAGGAGGACAGAGCTCTGTCCCCCGGGCTGAATTCTGACCTTGTTTGGGACACCATAGGGTGTCGGAACCACCCTGGAGGGGTGGTGAACTGGGAGGGAAGCCTGTTGATCACTGGGGGGGGGCAGCCACCCCCGTTTGATCCAGGAAACTCCCTAATCAGCCAACAGGCAGAAACAAGCAGCCTCAGCTCGCTTGCAAGTCGTCGGCAGCCGGCTAAGAAGCAACAATCAGCATCTGGCATCGCTGTTTACCATCGGTGAGATTTTTATAACTAATTGCTTATACCCCTGGAGGAAATAATTCCTATATATGGAAAAAAAGAATTGCTATCTCATCTCAGAAAGTATAAAGCGGCAAAAAATCTGGTGAGAGGGATAGCTGATGGAAAGGAAATAACTTTTAAAAATACATTTTAAGAATATTACAGTTTGGCGTTGTGAAGCTTGAGAAACTTTCCTGTGAGTTATACTTGATAAATCTGGACTCTATTTTGACTACCTGAAATCTTTTGGCATGGAGCCTAGGAGCGGTGACCTTGAGCACTCTACTGTTATTTCCTTTTGACTTTCTTTGTGCCAGGCTGGAAAATTAACCCTAAAGTGGACTTTTAAGGCCATCAGGCCGTGGATACAAATATTGCACCCTACCCTGGTATTTTGAGGGTTCAAATTTGGTTCAGGCCTATTTAGCCAAAGCGGACTTTTTGAAATGACTCTGGAAACTTTGAATATTTGTTTATAACCATTTGGGCAGCTGAAACAGAATGGCACAAGGACAATTTTGGAATGAAATAAAATCTACCCTTCAAACAATATTAGATACAGTGAGATCTCATTATCATGAGACCAAATTATCCAATCAACTTCAGAAGAACTATAGTCCACAAGCAACAGGGAATAACAAAGAAGGAAATGGGAGTATCTCAGATGATGTATGCCAATCAAAGCAGCAGCTGGAGGAAGTTAATCTAAGAGAAATATCAGTCTTGGACCAGAGGAGAGTACTAGGGGAAAACAAAGGGAAAAAAACTGCAAAACTAACCCAAAAAAGCCTGGAAGACCCATTGAAGATAGACCAAGCACATAAAGAGTTAGTGGACATAAATCAGATCTACAAAATGGTTTCAGAGGACATGAAAGATGACAGAATGCTTAGAGACACAGAAATACTGAATGACAAAAGAGAAATTAGAGAGGGAATTACCTAGAAAGATGAAAAAAGGAAAACAAGGAAGGGCCCCTTAATATTGAAAATACGTATATATTTATCATCTGGAACTGTAAAAGGGTATATTCTGTATATTAAAAAGGAGAATTAAATTGATATAAGGGAGCCCTAATCAGGGTAAAGATGTAATATGGTGGTTTTTTATTTTAGGTAAACTAAACTAGATATAAAGCTGGGTCATGGATTTGGAACCTCTTTCAATAAGAATGTTATTAGAAGACCTTGAGAATTTTATATAATATGAGAGTAATATTATGATAGTAGTCATATTATATACTAAAATTTGTATATGGATGGTTTGAATGTTTGAAAGATGTTTGGAATTTGGGGGGATAACCGGGAAGACACTGAGATGTAAAAAACAATAATTGTAAGCAAAACATGTGACACGATGTTTGACAAGCACGAAACAATGTAGATAGGTTGAAAAACCAATAAAATGTTTATTTTTTTAAAAAAGCATGTATTTGGAGAAATGTACACATAAGTATACATAGATTTCAGTTGAAACTAGGAGCAGAAAAACTCTTACTGCAGTTGTACCTGGATCAAGGATCAGAAAACAAAGAGAGAGAGAGATGAAGAAAAATAAAGATTATGCATCCCTCCCTCTGTCATAAACAGTATGACAAAATAGAAGGTTGTCCAACCAAAATGCGAAGAGCATTTTTGCCATTTCAGTCAAAGCTCAGCCTTCCTGAGTAATAGTAAGGTATGTAGTGGCAAAATCCAACATTCCCTTGAATGAGGCATCTTTTGAAAATCCAGGTTTAGAACATACTCTCTTCTGCTTCTAAACAGTTGCCCAGAAATATGAATAGTCATATGTAAATAATATCCCCATTAATCACATCCTTAGTCCTACAGTCCCAACAGGGTATGACTTACAAAGGAACAGGTCCATTAGAATTATGCTGTGGTGGCATTTTCTGTTCACACATCTATGGAACCAGATGGTCCCCAAAGGAATGATGGGCAGTCTCTTTTGTGTTAATGAATTTTTGTCATTTGTTCCTTAAATGATAAGTGCTTCCCTGCAAATGAAAGATGAAAAATCATTTAAAAAATCAACAGCACAAATGAAAATCTTTAAGAGCAAGTCATACTGAGACAAAACCGCTGAAAATCTCCGTCACTTCTTTTTACTGTGCTACACAAAATCAATCCGCAGTGACCCTGGGAGCAAGTCAGCCTCACCCCTCTGACAGCAAAGAAGAGAAGGAAAAAGACAGGGAAGGAGGTAAATGGAGGTCTTTCCCCCCCAAAGCTTTAATGTGCTTTTGAGCTGGGGAACAATTGAAGAATCATTCTTGTGAATTGTTATCAATGCAGTCACATCTCCTGAATAGATATCAGAGCATTGATGCCTAGGTAACTAAATGCTGCTCTGCGCTTTATATTGTCATCTGTGCATGCTGTTGGATTCTGCATGAGATACTGCATACTCTGTTGATACTGTACATTCTTTTTATGCACTAGATACCAGACTGTGGCCAGCTGCTCCTGTGCATACAGCATTTGTTCACTGTATTTTTCCCACTCCATCTTGTGCCAACTCATCTGCTCCTTTGCTCAGCTGCTTCTTGTGTCAGAATCAAGTCATGCAAATGCATTGTGATTTTTAAAAAGTCAGTAGCTCAACAACAGTTCTGGAAATGTCCCCACTGAGTAGACCAGCAGCCTCTTTTGCTAATCAAGTTGTTCAGAAGGGGAAAAGCACTAAGAGTGATTTCTGCTTTGTAGCAATAAATCCATGAGAGCAAAATCATTGCCTGGGGGCAGGGGGAGCATTTTCTCCACCCTCAGATATTTCAGATAACAACTCCCATAGTTCTTTGTCATTGACTAAACTGTCTGAAGCTCCTATGATTTGAAGACTGACACAGTGGTGTCACAGTGGTGAGGAGGAGCTCAAGCTTTTCCTTTGTGAATACACAAATGTTTGTTTTGGGCAACTGATACAGGGGTGTAGCTGTTAAACCCATACTGTTTCCATTTGCCAGTCCTATCAAGATGTCTGGAATAACAGCACAGATGTTAACACATAGTTCCCTTCAGGAAGTTCAGATAATGGAAGGAGATAAGGAAGAGAGCAGACAGCAGCAGGAGGAGGAGGATAGGCAGCCAACACTGAAGTGGAGCTCACCAGGCAACAGTACAGAAGAGGCAGAATTAGTCATCAGGATTTTCCAACCCCCATGGGCTGTGCAAGTGATTCCTGAGAGTGGGGTAATGAGTAGGCAACAGCTGTGAATGCCAACTCACTCAGCTGTTTTACTTGCCAGTTGGAATGCAGTTAAGCACAGACACATTCACTCCCTCCCACTGGGGACCTCCTTGCCAGGGTGAAGCTGAAAGAATATAAATGAAACCCAATACACATTTGTAGTATGGGAAGACTCCAGGCTTGTGGGATCCATTATTCTGTTTTCTGTTTAAACCTTTAAGCTCAACCATAACTAACCATTTTGGCACCTGAGGTAAGTGGCTCCATCCCATCTCATCCACTTTTTTTTCAAGGTATGGGCATGAGGCCCCCATGAAAAAGAAGCAGGAGAACATCCCCCCACTTAAAAAAAGAGAGGAACTTTTTGCTTCCCCAAAAAAGTTCTAGGTTGGCAAATGCCATTTATTTTCCTGAAACCCACTAATAGATTAAACACTAGATTTTAGCATCCTCTAAATTCTGGTGCCCTGGGGCAGAGCTCCAATTGTTCTACTCTAGTTATAGCCCAGGTAAACATGTGCTAAGAAAATGGAAGCACAAAGCACTCCTAAGCTCATGCTTAGCCGAGTAATTTGTGATCAGTAGCAGAATCAAACTCAGAAACCAACCCCTCGATTCTCCCAAACATCTTCCCCTATTTATATGAATCTAAAACCTCTGAGACCCAATATTCACAGTGATTTGCCACAGATGGAACTGCTATTTTCAAGCAGCAGCTTGAAAATCATAAAATACATATGGCAAGGAAGGAATTATCAGTTGTAGCAGATGTTCATAATCCAGAAGTCTTAATGAGAAGGTATAATAACCACAGCTGGTACAAACATACAATGTGCAATTAAGTGACTGGCAAAGGAAACTGAAAACATTGATTTCTGCTATCCAAATATTCATGTATTTCAAAAATGCTAATCTTTACAAATTGAGCAGTCTGGGAGAATGTTCTGTTGCTCTAGATCAGGGATCTCCAAACTACGGCCCATAGGCCATGCCTTTTTATCTGGCCTGGGCATAAGAAAAGGAGGGGAGGGGGACCCGAATGATTCCCCACCCCTGCTACCTTTGCAAAGACAGCAGGGGTGCGAGATTGTTTGGGTTGCCCTTCCCTCCTTTGGGCCTCAAAAATGTGTAAAATATATAATGAAAAGTACTGAAAAGTTTGAAGCCCCCTGCTCTAGATGGTTCTCCACCATACTTTAAGGACTAGAATACTAAACAAATATATTTCTAAGGCTACAATTCTATATAATGTTACTTAGAAGTAATTCACAATAAGCGTAACAGGACTTGTTTCTAAGGAAACTTGTGCAGGTCAAGACATGTAGGCAAAATTTAATTGAATTCTTCAAAAAAAAAAAACCTTCTGGTTTATGAACGTGGGATATTGTGCTTCTGTGCCCAGGATTCAAAAATCAAGGAAATGCCTCAGTATTGCTGCACAGTATTGTGCCCATGTTGCCAGCAGGAAAAAGGATGCCAAGCTTTACATAGCAAACACCAGCCTGAATATTGACAACAGCACGGGCAGCAGCCAATATTGTCTACAGCAGAGGTCTCAAATGTGTGGCCCGTGGGCTGATTGTGGCCCTCGGGATGATAGTTTGTGGCCCCCACCTTAATATGAAAGTTTAATGTTAGTGTGGCCCACGAGTTTGATATGTATGGCACTTTACAGTGTTGTGTGCGGAGCTAAACAAACCTACCAATCATGGTGGGGTATATGGCTCTTGGGAGCAGGACATCAGCCGGGCTTGATGCAAGCAGAGATACATTTCTGAATGAGAGAAAGTTATAGCAGCGTTGCCATGGAGTGTTTTCTTCCATGCCTGGCTGGCTGCCTCATTTCTATTAGGCACATGCAGACATTCATCCCAGCATGCTGCATTCACTACATTTCAAAAAATGTAGTGATGTTTTATATGTGTGTGTGTGTGTGTGTGTGTGTGTGTGACATTAAAGTTAGTTTGTTTGAAAAATTAGTTGCATCATTTAGTAGCTACTGGGGCAAAAATATTCCAGAAATGTTAAGGCAGTTCACACTGACTGGTGTTGCTTCTCACAGCCTGACTTCACTTGCCATGCTTTCTCCTTCCAAGCCAGACAGAAGATTGTTGGCAGCCAACACTGACATCTTATTCCTTGTTGCATAGGTGGTGCTTCCAATGTGTGGCAAAATTACACAGTTCTTCAGGGAAAGTAATGGATTGTCCATAGGTAGAGGTTCTGGGGTTGTAACATCTAGCCCATCAGCAGCAATATGGCCATTGACTAAAGCTTCGTAAAGGTCATCTTGATTGACCACAGCACCCCTGCTTGTGTTGATGAACACAGGAATTTTATTCATCCTACAGAAGAAGTCCTGATTGCACATCCCCCGAGTGTCAGGCATGAGAGAACATGTCACAATGACAAAATCAGACTCCTCTGCTAGCTGGGCAAGTGGTACAAATTCCACTCCCAACTCCACAGCTGCTTCAGGTTTGGGGTGTACAAAAATTTATCGACTCCAAGTGGTTCCAGGTGGTGTGCTACAGCCTGGCCTATTCTTCCCAGCCCAATAATCCCGACGGTGCTGCCAGAAAGTCCATAGCCACACATCCAAAGGGGCTTCCAGGTTGTCCAGCCTCCATTCTTCACTTCCACCACCATTTCAGGCAGCCTGCGAGATGTTGCCAGGAGTAAAACTACAGTGAGCTCAGCAGTGGAATCGGTCAGGATGTCTGGTGTGTACCCCACACAGATCCCACTTTTCTTAATTTCAGGAATAGCAAGATGGTCATATCCCACAGACAATGCACTGATTACTTTGAGGGTTGGCCCTGCTGCATCCAGGACTTCCTTGTCTATCCAGTTGGACAAGAGGCACAAAAGACCATCCTTGTTAGCTATTCCCAGCAGCAACTCAGACTGAGGAATCAGCTCATCTGAATCCCACTGCTGGACACTGCAAACGCCAGACTGGTGCAAGACCGCCAACCCCTTCATGAGTCATTGCACTGCAGCTCGCAATCATCTTGCTCCCTGCAAAGCAGGCCCACACAGAGAGACACATACACAGAGACACACACAGAGACACACACACACAGAGAGAGAGAGAGAGAGAGAGAGACATCAATGGCACTTAGAGAGTTAATATGAGGTCTCTCTCTCTCTCTCTCTCTCTCTCTCTGACAAAATAAATTGAAGTGATGTGTATTGGCAGAATAAAAGAAAAGTAAGGAACTTAATGCAGCCTAATGTAGTCTGTAGTCACATAATAACACCTGTCCATTGGCAATAACAGTCCCCGGTAACCCAGAACAATTATAGGGTCACACCGTTATTTGTGGGTCATTGTTTTTATTTGCATCACACTATTTGCATTGCCTCACACAATGAACATTGCATATATTTCTATATGATGTAAAAGTCGTTAAAACAAATGACATCAACAATAGCAATTGTGTCATTTCTGCTTCTTTTTCCTGTAACAACAGCACGGCAGATAACAGTCCATGAGTCCCTTTTTGTGCTCGCTGTCCTGGTACTTTTTATCATCTACAAATGCCATGGTGTTCATGTCATCATGAAAGATATGAACATCAAGCGTAAAAACAAAGGAGACAGCTACCAGGCTTTTACTGCCGACCGCTGTGTTGCGGTTACAAGAAAAGAAATGGAAATGACGTTCTCCATGCATTGAGATGTTCGCTGTGCATCAGCTAAACATTTGATTGAAACGTCAATGCAACAGTGACACCAAGTGGAATTTTATATATTACACAACCCCAAACATGTCTTTTTCAAAGCCTGCAGTGAAGGGAAAGGTTGGTGATGAGCACAGAGAATTTCAGGAAAAGTAGGAAATGAAATATTTTTTTGTTGAACACAGCGGCACCCTGATGTGTCTTATTTGCACAGAAAAAGTTGTGGTGCACAAGGAATACAACTTGAAACATCATTACACAACTAGACATGCTGAGGAGTATGCAAAATACCAGGGAGATGAGAGAGCCAACTGGGTTGCCAATCTTAAAACAGGTCTACTGAGGCAACAAGATTTCTTCAAGAAAGCAACCAAAGAGAATAATGCAGCAGTCAAAGCTAGCTATGTAGTTAGTGAGATGATTGCTAAAGCAGGAAAGCCATTCACAGAAGGTGAATTTGTCAAAAAGTGCATATTACAGGCTGCAAGTATACTTTGTCCAGAAAAGAAAGGTCAGTTTAGCAACATCAGCCTTTCTGCAGAGCTCATTTCTGACCTGTCAAGTGACATTTATGACCAGCTGTGTGAGAAAGCCAAATGTTTTGGTGTATACTCAGTCGCTCTTGATGAGACCACAGACATCACTGACACTGCCCAGCTCGCAATGTATGCCTGTGGTGTTGATGACAACTTTGAAGTGATGGAGGAGTTGCTCACAGTAATTCTAATGCATGGCCAGACCACCACTCAGGAGATATTTCACCAGCTGTGTGATGCCATTGTGAATGCCAGTTTGCCATGAAAGAGGTTTGCTGGAATAACAACTGATGGAGTGCCATCAATGACAAGGAGGAAAAATGGACCGGTGGCACTTGTTTAAAAAAAAACTGGAAGAGGAGGGTGTGGAGGAAGCCATTGCTCTGCACTGCATTATCCATCAGCAGGCCCTTTGCAGCAAAAGTTTTACAATGTGATGTCTGTTGTTGTGAAATGCATCAACCAAATCAGATCCAGGGGCTTAAAGCACTGAAGGTTCCGTACTTTTTAGAGAAAATGGAGTCAGAATATGGGGATGTGCTCTACTTCACCGAGGTATGTTGGCTCAGCAGGGGAAATGTATTGAAGAGATTTTTTGAGTTGAGAGCAGAAGTGAAAGCCTTCATGGAGAAGGATGGAGTGGCTGTTCCTGTGCTAAGTGATCTCAAATGGCTCATGGACTTAGCTTTTCTTGTCAATATCATGCATAAGCTTAATATACTGAACAAGAAGTTAAAAGGCCAGGGGCAACTTGTCAGTGCTGCCTATGACAATGTGAGAGCATTCTCCACAAAACTTGTGTTCTGGAAAGCCCAGCTCTCTCAGACAAACCTTTGCCATTTCCCAGCATGCAAGGCACTTGTGGATGCAGGCAAACCATTCAGTGGTGAGAAGTATGTTGATGTCATTTTGAAGCTACAGGAGGAATTTGATCACAGATTTGCAGACTTCAAGATGCACAAAGCCACATTTTAAATTGTTGCCGACCCCTTCTCCTTTGATGTGCAAGATGCCCCTCCTGTGCTTCAAATGGAGCTCATTGACCTGCAGTGCAACTCTTAACTCAAAGTGAAGTTCAGGGAGGTGAGAGGAAAACCAGACAAGATTAGGCAATTTTTGAGAGAATTGACCTCCAGCTTCCCTGACCTTTCCTGAATGTTCAAGCGGACCATGTGCATTTTTGGGAGCACATACTTGTGCGAAAAGCACTTCCCGACCTTGAACTTCAATAAGTCCAAGTACAGGTCCAGACTTACTGATGATCATCTTCAAGCCGTACTGCTCAACTGCTTCCTCCCCCAAGCCAAATGTGGCTCAGCTATGCAAGAGGAAACGCTGCCAGGTCTCTAGCAGCAGGGAGTAGGCAAGAGAAGCCATGAAGAACAGTTCATGTTCTTAAATGTTCCATTCATGTTCAGGACAATTCATGTTTAGAAAAAGATTAAAGGTTAAAGAACTGTTAATACAGACATTTGAATCTGAATATAGCAGATATAGAAACCACATATAGTCACTCACTAGAGAATTACTACTACTACTACTACTACTACTACTACTACTACTACTACTACTACTACTACTACTGATTGATTTTCTTATTAATTTGTAATATGTTTATTTTTTATCTTATTTTGTGTTGAAAAATTAAAATAAAGAGATTTGAGAAGACTGGAATTCTTTAACAAAGCTTTTCTTGTGGAAAACCTAATGCTGCCCAGACTTACCCAAACTCTGCCTCTAGCAACCCCCAGTTAAATTGAGTTTGAGACCCCTGGTCTACTGGGTACCCTCTTCTGCTCACTAATATTCATACACTTGTTGAAAAACAATTCCTTTGTGTTTTGGTGAGAACTGATGAAAAAAGGAGCCAGCTTCTGGGATTTCTGTTGTGTGGTGTAACTTTGTAAATGGTAGTAGTGCTAGGGAAATCTTGTTCAACACCTTGACCTGTGGAGTGTTTAAGAGTTCCATGATTCCCCATACTATTTCATATATACATGAAAAACCTGAAAGAGGCTGCCCAAAATTTGGTGGTCTTGTACCACCGAGTTGCTGATGAAACCCAACTCCATCTGCTTTTAAAGATCTCCCAAGAGGCCCTTGTCAGGATTTGTTCCTTTAAGTGAACAAGGGGTTAAATTTAATATTGAAGTAAAAATGCAAAGTCATGCATGTAACGTCAAAGCCAAGGAATGACTGAGAGCACACAGGTGGGACAAGCTTATGTAATGCTTGTTAAATATGATCAGCTGCCATGTGTGCAGTGATTGGCTGTTCTGCCAAGAGTCAGAACAGAGCCTTGCCACTCAGTTCTGAGTCTGGTGTGGCCATTTGCTTTACTTGAATATGTTGCTCTGAGATGTCTGTGCCAATGTATATGTTGCCATGTATATATATATATATATATATATATAGCCAAGTCTAATACATAATGTTATAAGTTGTATCAGAACTCTCTCCGTGCATTTTCTCACACTTGCGTCTTTACTCTGCTGATGAAGTGGGGGGATTTGAAGCAGCCAGATAAGAGGCTCTGTGGTAACTTGTTGTCTTTAGTTCCAAGGTTTGTTTTTCCAAACAGAGTGCTCTTACAAGCTTCATATCCAATCTGACTCCAAGCTTTTGGAGAAGCAAGAGCTATATAAAGCCTCTGGAGTTGGCTCCACACCAACAGGGTTATGGGCCCAGGGAGATCCTGAGATGTGGTGGCCTAGTAGAAATTGATGACCCAGGGAGACACTGAGTCATTTTTTGGCCCAAGGAGACATCAAAGGAAAATAAAAAGGCATTTTTGATGCTGCATGTCTGTGGAGGAGAAGCCAAGATTGGGAAGAGCTGAGTCAGAGTGTGAAAGTAATGGACAGCATATCCAAGGAGGCTTCGCCATGATCCATCAGGCCAGTAATGTTCCTTTGTTGCATTTAAATGACCATAATTATATGTTATGGGCCTTTAAAATGGAAATGTATATAAAGAGAGTGTGTGTTTGGCAGATTGTTTGTAATCCTCCAGCCCAATTAGATGAAGAAGACATGGCTAAAGATGAGAGAGCATTGTTTTCAATAATATTATGCCTGGATGATTCGCAGCTCAATTATGTGAGAGGAAAACTTCAAGCAAAGAGGTCTGGGAAGCTTTAAAAGCCATCTACATGAGACAGATAGCTGCATCTAAGATGATGCTTGCAGATAAGCTGTATAGAAAGAGACTACTCCCTGAGCAAAGTGTAACTATCTCCAGGAATTTTCTGGGTTATTTCTCCAGCTGCAGGAGCATGGGATGGATTTCCCAGAGGCCCATAAGTGCTACATCATATTGAGTGGTTTGGATGAGAGAGAGGAGATGCTCGTGATGAGTCTAAAAAGTATACCAGAAGCAAGTCTGACAGTGGCATATCTATCAGGATGGCTATTGGAGGAGAAAAGGAGGAGACATAAGCCTGAGGACATGTCTCTGCCAAATCTACACAGACAGGGGAGTTCCAAGGATGATGACGACAGAGGGAAACCTAAGAAAGTCGTGGCTGTATAGAAGAAGAAATGTTTCCATTGTGACAGTGAAAAACATTTGGCTTAAAACAGTTTATATTGAAGTGAAGATAATCCCAAGGATTGTGGGAAGGTAAACAGGACTTCAGAGTGTAAAATGAACTCTGTCATTAATTACTGCTAATGACCCTGATATTTGGCTGATTGACTCTGGAGCCACTCTGCATGTTTGTAGGCAGAAAACATGGCTCAGAGAGTTAACTCATTCTGCTAAGAAACAACTACGTTCAGAAGATGGAAAAAACATTGAAGTTTGTGGGGCAGGCAATGTGTATGTAAAAAGCCTGAAAGAAACTTTGAGAAATGTTTTGTATGTGCCAAAGATTAGCCATAATATAATAAGTGTAGCATGCTTAAACAGATAAGGTTTTTCTGTTCAGTTTGGAGGAGGAGTTTGCAAGATAGAAAAGGCAAATGTCCCAGTTGCTACAGGGCATTTAAAGGAAAATCTCTATGTTTTGGATGTAACATAAGATATGAAATGTTCTACTAATGTGTTAGGTAATGTTATGCCACATTATAAGTGCATATATAGTTTACACAGGAATTTAGGACATGTGGGTTTTGATGTGTTAAAGAAGACCCAGCAATGTGAGTGTGACGGACAGGTCAGGGACCACTCCTGTCCATCACAATGGAACCCTGATTCAAGAGCCAATAGCTGGACAGAAAAGGCAGAACTAGGGATATATAAGTGAATGGATGACAGTTAAAGATCAGTTAGAGTCTGAGTTGAGAGTTAGAGAAATGAGTTAGGAGTTAGAGTGGACTTCAGTCAGGGATCAGAGCTTCAGTCAGGACCAGTCTTGTGTTACTGAAGAGTGATAGAGAGACAGAGAAAGAAATGAATAAGAAAAGAAATGAATAAATACTTGTATTAACATGATTCTGCATAAGCAAATATAAATGTTACTAAAGCACAGTTGATTGATTAAATGAAATAAGTCCATCCATGATTTACTTTATATGATTTACTTATGAACACTTTAATAAACTTTGTTTGATTGAATAACACTGATTTAAGAATCATATTTGATAGAGTGAGGAGAAATCCTCTGGTGGTGGCGGAAAGGGTTGAAAACAAGTGTCATTCCCTAAAGTGAACCTGGGTTGTGTAGAGAAATAAACCGGGGGAACTTAGGGAGCATCACAAAAGTGGTGGCCAGCGGTTGGGATTCGAAGGAAATCCAGTGAGCCAAAATAAAGAGAAATTTTCTGAGTCTGGGATTCAAAGGGAAGGAATACCAGAAAGCCTAAAGTAAAGAGAAAAATCTCTGAGACCTGGTTGTCAATAGGCCAACTGAAGGAGTAGGGAACCCTAAGGCTTAAGGTGAATAGCTTGATAGGGACTCCTGATTGTGGCAAGACAAAGGCAGGAAAAGGACTCTGAGGAGATTTCTATACTGTGGTTAAAAGTTTACCTCAAGCTGAGAGGGTGAGGACCAAGAGGGCTAGCTTTAGATCCCAAAGCTCTGAGAGGGGGAGCACTGAGGGGACCTAAAAGTGGAAGCCAAGGTCTAAAAGGAACAGCTGAGGTGAAGATAACTGAGGCTTACGAAAGAAAAATATTGTTTGGAAAATCTGGGTGTCTGTGGACCAAGAGATACAAAGTAACAGACACAACGAACAGTGAGGCTGAAGTCCAAAGATACTACGTAGCAATTTTAAGCTGCCAAAGAAAGCTACATAGGTTAAATCTCTAACACAGAAAAAAAGAGGTCCTTTTTAAACTGAGGTTTGTGTATTGGAGTTGGTGAAAAAGCAACCTGCCAACTTGTTCAAATTAAAAAACAGTTGGGCATGCCTTCCAAGAGAGGGAAGAAGGCAGTTATGGAACTTGCTCAGGGTCAGATTTTACCCCAGAGAGAGGAAATTTCAGACCAAGAGGACCAGGATTATGAGGGCTCAAGGGAACAGGAGGGTGTCTCAGGGAGAGAAAATAACTCCCTAGAATTTATAAAGTGGAAATTTGAGAAAGATCAGGAATTTCAGTTAAAACAATTAGAAATGAGAGAAAAGGCAGAGGCCCAAAAGAGATAGCTAGAAGCTGAGGCAAAAGAAAGGGCTGAAGTCAGACAGCTGGAAATGAGACAACAAGAAATGCAACACACATTAGAGATGAAAAAATAGAAATAGCATCTCTAAACAGTAATAACAGTAATAATACAAATGAAGGGATCTCAAAAGTAGACCTTAAGAAATTCCCTCAATTTAAAAAAGGAGATTGCCCTGAGTCTTTTATAATTTCATTTGAGAGAGCCTGTTGGAACTATAGTGTGACAGAACAGGAAAGTATGCAGATATTAAGGTCTTTAATTAGTGCTGAAATGTCCGAAATTTATGCTAGTATGTGAGAAGACCAAGCTAGAAATTATGAGATCTATAAGAAATTAGTTTTCTCAAGATTTGGAATAACCAGTGAAAAACTCAGACTTAAATTTAGACAGTTAAGTAAGAAGCCTGATGAGTCATATTCACAATTTGGGGCAAACCTGGTTAAATATTTACAGAAATGGATGGAGCAATCTCATGTTACAACTTTGGAGGATATGCAGCACCTCATAGGATTAGAACAATTTTATTCAGCTTTACCTGCTGAATTAAGATATTTTGTTAGAGACAAACAACCGAAAACAGTACTACAGGCTAGTGCATCTTCAGATTTAATCTCAGAGATTAGGAGTTCAAATATTCTGAAGTGAAATTAGACAGAAATTTTGAAGAAAGAAAATGAGAAACTAGAGATTTCCACAAAACTAACAAAAATACAGATGGAAGCCATTTTAGAGAGGGACCCTCAGAGCAGTATCAGCAGCAGGGTAAAAGCTTTGAAGAAAGGGGAGACAGAAACCCTTACAATGAACAAAGAATTTTAAAAACTTGTTTTGGTTGTGGGAAACCAGATCATTTCATTTTCAATTGTGAATTTGTTAATAACAAAGAAATGGGATGACAGAAAACAGGGGGAGTTGTACCTAAAAAGGTATACTATATACAAAAGCAGGATGAAAGATCTGAGGTAAAACAGCAGAGTGACAGTTCAACTGACGCAGTGAAGCAGAAGTAACTGCCTCCTATAGCAGATATTGTTCACTGCTATTATATTAAAACCAACAAGGAAAGGATGAAGTCAGCTGGAGAAAATATTTATATTAATAATATCAAATATCTAGCATTGAGAGATTCTTGTTCTCAGATTACTGTATGCCATACAGATATTATTCCGCAGGAAGACATCATTCCAAATGAGAAAATTTCAGTTAAAGGAATTGGGACAGAAGTGATTAAGCTACCAGTAGCTGAAGCACATATAAACTATCAAGGGTGGACTGCTAAATTTAAAATAGCTGTTTCAGATCAAATTCATATGCCTTGTTTAATTGGGTTAGATTTAATTAATTATATTAAGACTGATGTGATCACCACACATTCACAGACAGGAAAGATAGAAAATCTTTATGGAAATAGTGAGGTTCCTGAAAAAGTTATAAGTGTCAGCAAATCACCTGAACTGGCAGGAGATGTAGATAAACATATACGCAAACAAATGGATATCCCTTTTGAGTACAGAGAGAGGTCGACAGTTGACAGAGATGACTGGAGTAAGATGAAACATGTTAATGGTGGTTTCATATATATAAGCTCATAAGATAGTCAGGACACACCCACTACAGTAACTAGAGAAGGTGGGAGAGAGAAAAATTTGATGGGGAATCAGAGAAATAAATGGGTAGAAGAAAGCTGCAAAGGTATGAGAAAGACTAATGAAAGGAGTTTTAACCAGGAGATGAAGGAGAATAATAGCTTAAAGGACTGGTTAAAAGAGTTTCAAGATATCACCCTATTATTCTCTGAAAGTCCAGAGAAAATCTATGCAGACAAAGATCTTGTAATTAAAGAAAAATCCTTAGTGATGACTTCTGAAAAAGAGGAAAACTTATATGAGGATCAGGAAACATCATGCTATCCTGAGATAGTGAAAATGAAAACTTTAGAGAGAATGTCAAGGATTTGGCGACAGGAAAACGCAGAGTTATTGAAGACACAAGTTCTTCTTTTGCAAGATGGTTGTATTTACAGTATTTACAAGTATTTACAGGCAGGCATCATATCAACATGGCAGGACATCATTACACAAACGGACATAGTGGATTGCAGCAAATGATGGAGAGAGAAGAGAATGATACATAGACACTGTTCACTTATATACATATACATGGCATCTCTAGTCCAATCAGAAGACACATGACTTCATCTTCTGCACCTGGTGTCTTCTTATTTCCAGACATTGCATCATCTTCAGAGTGACTCAGCATACTGACATCTGTGCACAATGGCAGCTTGTTAATAATACATTTATTCAGGTTCAGGCCTACAAAATTTCTATATTCTGACACCACTCCTAATTTTCATGCCTGAACATAACACATTCCCAACTCTTTTACACATTTCTCGTGTTTCTGAGTACTCAAAGGCTTAGTCAATATGTCAGCTATGTTGTCTTCAGTTTGGCAATACTCTAATTCAATCAATTTTTCTTTTCTTGCCTCCCTTACATTATGATATTTAATGTCAACATGTTTACTTCTGTTTTTCACTCTTTCTGTTTCAGCCATGTGTATACATGTAGTGTTGTCCTCCATCACTTTTATTGCACCATTCGTTTCGATTTTTAAATCTTTTGCTAACTGTTTGTACCATGTCAGCTCTGAACACAATTCTGACAAAGCGGCAAATTCTGCTTCCGAAGTCAAAGTTGCTACAGAACTCTGTTTCCTGGATTTCCATCCAACTATATTGTTTCCAAATTTTATTACAAATCCAGTCATGGATTTTCTGTCTGATACATCATTGGCCCAATCACTATCTACATAGGCAGTCAGTTTTAAATCTTTTGATGGCTTCAATATCAAATGGTAGTTATATGTTCCTTTTAAATATCTAAAGATTCTTTTTATGCCTTGCCAGTGTTTTTTACTTGGTCTGGCCACATACCTGCTTAGAATGTTCACTGAGGCTGCTATGTCTGAACGTGTCCAGTTTGCTAAATACATTAAGCTTCCAATAGCTGAATGGTATAACTCTTGGTTTTCAAAATCTTTACTGCTTTCATCGTCCTTTTGAAAGTCTATTGTCATGGGAGTACTTACACTTTTACATTCTCCCATGCAGTACTTTTCAAACATTTGTTTGATTTTTAACTCTTGACTCAATTCAAGTCCTTGTTTTGTTTTCTGTATTTGTACACCTAGGTAATTTTGTATTGGTCACAGGCTTTTTAATTTAGATTCCTTTTTTAACTGTTTCTCAAACAGTTCTATTTGGTTCTGGCTCTTTGCCATGAAACAAATATCATCAACATATGCTAACAGTATGTTTAAGTCATTCCCATTTTTCTTGATATATAGACAAGGATCTGCCAGACTGTTATTATATCCCAGTTTTACCAATACTTGGTGCAAACAATCATTCCAATTCTTAGCCGATTGTCTTAAACAATAAATGGCTTTGTTTAATCTATACACTAGTTCTGGCTTTGTACCTTCATATCCTGGTGCCTTTGCCATGTATAGTTCCTCTTTCAGGTCTGCATTCAAATATGCAGTGGTAATATCATAATGATGGATTATGTAGTCCTTTGTAGCTGCTAAGGCTAACGCCATTCTTACAGTTTCAGATCTCACAGTGGGGGGAAAAATTTCATCATAATGTACGTATTTATTTTGCGTAAAGCCTTGTGCTTCTAACCTTACCTTGTACCTATAATTTCCATCATTCTGTAATTTCCTTTTAAACACCCACTTGCTACCAATAACCTTATGTTCTGTAGGTAGCTTTGTTTCTGTAAACATCCTGTGTTCTTCCATGGATTTCATTTCCTCATCCATGGCATCTTGCCATTTCTTCCTTTCAAAATCAGGAAGTTCCATTACCTCTTTATAATTCCTAGGTTCTAGGTATACGTGACAAACTCTTACTCCACCCACTCCAAATCTCTTGGGTGGTACACCCTTGTTTGCCCTTTCAGACCTCCTAGGACCCCGTATTTCTGGCTCTATTTCTGACTCACTAATGTGTTTTCTTCATGTTCTTCATGTTCTTCTTCATCTTCTTCATCAGTGGACTTCGTGTCTTCTTCATGTGTTTCTGACTGCCTAATCTGACTCCTCCTTGTGTCATTTAATGGGATAAATATTTGTGAATTAGCATGCACTTTATCCCAATTCTCACCTTCATTGAAGCTTGCAGACCTTGATATCACAATATTTCTGTTTCCATCCACAAACCTATATGCTTTTGATCCAGGCTCATAACCTAGGAACCTCATTTTCTTTGTTTTAGCTCTGCCTTTTCTTCTTAGCTGTTTTGGTACGTGTACCCACGCAGTACAACCAAATACCCTCAGGTGCTTTAAAGAAGGTTCCTTTCCAAACAGCATGAAATATGGAGTCTGATCTATGGCAGATGACCAAATTCTGTTCAATAAATAATTAGCCGTTTTCAGTGCCTCCGCCCAGTACCCATGATGCATTTCTGCATCTGCTAACAGTGCATCCTTCATTTCCTGAAGCACTCAATTTCTCCTTTCAGCCACACCATTTTGAAATGGAGAATATGGACTTGTTTTTCTGTGGCTTATCCCTGTGTTCTCTAGCCACCTTTGAAACTCTGTATTCATGAATTCTGAACCTCTATCTGACTGCAATTTCACCACCTGGTGGCCAAAGTGTCGTTCAATTGATTTCACCCATTTCTTAAAGGTTTGAAAGACCTCTGTTTTTGATTTTAATGTAAAGCAATATGAAAAACGTGTGTAGTCATCAATAATAATTAATGAATATTTTGCCCCTCCTAATGAGGGTGAGAATGGTCCTATCAAATCAGCGTGTACCAGCTCAAAAGGTCTATTTGTCTTTCTGACACTCAGTTTCCCTTTTGGATCCACATGCGTTTAGATTGCTTACACACATGACAATCTAAGTAATTTTTACAATCTTTTATGTGTATACCTCTAGCAATATTCTCCATTCTCTGCACAGCTTTAAAGTTCACATGCTTCAGTCTCCTGTGTAGCAAATGTATGCAGTTGTTATGTTGGGGCTTGTTCTTATTCACCATGTGTGTGTCTCTATGTGTTCTGCTTTTTTACACATACACATTGTCCTCTTGTTTTGCTTTTGCAACTACTCTGTTCTTTTTCTTAATTATGCATTCCCCTTTTTCAAATATCACAGAAAACCCTTGTCTGTCAAGGGCTGAGACGCTTAATAATTGACAGTCTATGCTGGGAACCAGTAATACGTTACTTATCTCTTCCTTTAGACTGGGAATAAATATTCTTCCTTCTGCTTCAACGTCTGCTTTCTGTCCATTTGCCAGCGTCACACTTCTCAGCTCCGTGTCTCCTAAAAAACAAAACATTTCTGGATCATTAGTAAGGTGATTTGCAGCGCCGCTGTCAATTAACCAGGCAGCAGCTGTGTTCACGGCCTTGAACGCCTTATCTCTTGTTTTCTTAAAAAGAGAAATTCCTTTCCTGTTGCTTTCTCCAGAGCATCTGTAAGCTACTGCTGGTTCCCTTCTGTTTGAAATCGTCTCTCCTTTTAAGCAGTTTCTCAGAAGATGATTTATCGATCCACATCTATAACAGGCTTTAATCATCATGGCACACCCACGCTGCTCTCTGTCTGTAGCTGGCATTGTTCTTTTCATGCTGCCCTCTGGAATCTGTCTCCATCTCTCCCGGTCAGCTCCCACATGGCTTCCTTCAGCAGTTTGGGATCTCTCCTTCCAGCAATCCTCCTCCTACAAAATTCTGCTTGTAATGTACTCCAGAGTTAGTTGTGTGTCAGGCAAACTTTCCAATCTTGTAATCAGCATATTAAATTCATTGGGCAGACTGCTCAAAATCACAAAGACCTTATGTTCCTCTGTAAAATGAACATTCATTAACTCCAGTTCATTAAACAGTCCCTTCATGGTTTCTAGATGCTTGGAAGCACTTTCACCAGACTGCATTTGGCACTTAAAGAGATCTTCGTGCCTGCTGTTTTTCTTAAGTAAATGTTCCTCAATCTGTCCCAGACTGCCTTGGCTGTGGCCAGTCCTTGCACATGTACTAACTGTTCATCTTCAACTGACAAAATGAGGGTACTAAGAGCCTTTTCGTGCTCTTGTTGTTCCTCCTCAGTTAACTGCACTGTAGGATTACACACATATGACCACAATGCTTCTCTTCTTAACAGCATTTCTGCCTTCACTGCCCATGTTCTATAGTTTCTGTCATTCAGCCTGTTTATTGCTAATCCTCCTATGCCTCCTGTGCTCAACGCCATCCTGCCTCCTCTTGCAGTTCTCTGTTTCCTTTCCCCTCCTGGGCTAACAGATGAACTGTCTTCTCCCAAGTCTTCTATGTCACTGTCTCTCTCTTCCTTCATTTATATACTTCACCCACGTTACTCACCACCGTCTTGACTTTAAATGGCTTGCACAGCACATGTTGCTGGGCCCATAACCTCTGTCAAGGATTTGGCGACAGGAAAACGCAGTTATTGAAGACACTTACAAGTTCTTCTTTTGCAAGACAGTTGTATTTACAGTATTTACAAGTATTTACAGGCAGGCATCACATCAGCATGGCAGGACATCATTACACAAACGGACATAGTGGATTACAGCAAATGGTGGAGAGAGAAGAGAATGATACTGTTACAGTAGCTTGGAAGCCACCTGTCCGTCACTGCTGTAGAGGCATGTCATCTGCCAATAGCGTGATGGAAGGTGGGACATAAGGGGTGGAGCCAGTGTATATAAGGGGAGTGAATGGGTGTGAGTGCTTTAGATAGGGACTAGATAGGGACTGGTTAGGGACTGGTTAGGGTGTTAGGGTTTGTTCCTATTGTAAAGAACTGTGCTATATAGTGAGGGTCTGTGAGAGAGTGTGTGAGTGAGTGATACTTTATTATAGTGATTGCCTTATTAGTTGAGTTATTAAAGTGATTTACCATTCCTTTTGTTGTAACCAATAAACACAAGTTTTTAGTTTCAAAATCATTTATTAGTCTGAAGAGTCATTTGAGGGAATGGTTGGTGGCAGCGTGAATAGAGTGAGTGTGTGAGAGTGACATGGCACCTCCTTTGTGATGTGTGAGGAGGCTGTCACAATAAAACTGGTGTCCAGTGGCGGGATACGAGTTGTCCAGTAAAGCCTTGGCCAAAGTGACCAGAGCAAAGGTTTTAGTTAGGGGCACCTGAAGTGGAAAGCATGGGTTACCTTCTAGGATTTGGCTCACAGGGAGCAAATCTAGTAGAGGCGCGCTATAACTTCAGTGTGTAAACTGAGAGTGTCCTTGTCCAGCTCTGTGGTGTCCATTTTGTGAGGGAGAGTGACCCAAGGCAAAGGCTGTGGTGGTTTGGTCAGCGTGTCCAGAGTTTAGGGAAACTCTGAGGGAACATAGCGAAGACCAAAGGCAGCTAAAAGCTGAGGGATCTCCATTTAAAACAACAGAACCTAGGTGTGGGTAGAGCTGTATTAAATTTAGAGTGGTGCCAAAGGCAAAATAATAAAGTATCCTTAGTTTGGCAAGGGGGCCAGTGTAAAAGGGCAGGAGCCAAAGAATCTTAGTTACTGTTATTAGCTGTGTGCTGATGAACACTGCAACTAAATATCACGGACCATAGCACAGAAAGGAAAAAAGTCACTTTAAACAGAGGCTTGGAACTTGAGAGAAGAGCCTTTTGTGTGAATAAAATGCCCTTAACCCGTAGTAGAAAAACTGAACTTGAACCAAGATCTGCTGAGATGGCAGCTAGTTCAGATGAAGAGTATAATGGGTTAGAGGAAAGATTTTCCTCAGCGCAAGAGGAAGGGTCCTCTAGTGAACATTTAACAGACCTAAGAAAATTGGAATTAGCACAAGCACATGAATTCAGAATGAAACAGCTAGAGATGGAGGAAAGAATGAGACAGAGAGAGAGAGAAATTGAGCTGGAAAAAGAGAGGATGTCTTCTGAAATTAGGAGATTGGAACTAATGAATCAGAACAATAACAATAACAGAAATTCCAACTCTGAGGAAGGGCAGTTGTCAAAATCAGATTTAAAGAAATTCCCTTCTTATAAACAGGGAGACTGTCCCGAAGCATTTTTAACTCTTTTTGAAAGGGCATGTGCAGATTTCTCTGTCAGAGAGTCAAAGAAAATGATAATTTTAAGATCTCAAATTAGTGGGTGTCTGGCTGAAGTCTACACTGACATGCCAATCGATATGATTAAAAATTATTCAGAATTTAAAAAGATTGTGTTTGCTAGGTTTGGCATAAATGCAGAACAGCTGAGACAGAAATTCAGAACACTGTCAAAGAAACCAGATGAATCTTACACACAGCTTGGTGTCAATGTAGTTAAATGTTTAGATAAGTGGTTAGCACAAGAGGGTGTGCAGACTATTCAACAATTTAAAAATATTATAGGGTTGGAACAGTTCTATTCCCTTTTAAATGGTAAAATTAAATACTTGGTGAAAGACAAACGACCGTCAGATGTTAAACAGGTAGCTGAGATTGCAGATTTCATTTCCCAAATTAGAAAGCCTATGTATTCTGAGGGAAAAAACATGAGGAAAACATGGGAGGACAACACTAGATATTTCAAAGGGCAAGTTAAGAGCCAGCAGAAATTGCGCGGCCATTTTGTTGGAAAGCCTTCAGAACAGGGCCAAGCCAAGAGCCAGATTTTGGAGGGAAAAGAAAAATTAGCTGGAAAAAGCTCATGGAGCAACCGAATTTGCTTCAATTGCCATGAGAAGGGCCATATTGCTTCCCAATGTCATAAAACAAAAGAAAATAAAGAAATTTTACCTCAGAAAATGAATTTAAACAAGAGTGAGTGTGTGAGAGTGACGTGGCAGCTCCTTTGTGACGTGTGAGGAGGCTGTCACAGATACATAGACACTGTTTGTGATGGGATGGGTTTTTGAGTTAAAATATTTTAAGGAATATGGGTTTTGTAATTAAGAAATGAGCCAGAGAGGTTCCATCTTGTTTCTTTGTATAAAGTATCTTTGCTATGCTGACAGGTTGTTTTCTAGGCGAGCGGAGAGAATGTTATTCTGATAGCCTGAGAAAAGGACTCGGTGTGATTAGATAGATGGGAATTGTTGTGACTCTTTGCGAAACCACAGTAAACCCAAATAACATTTGGTGTGTATGCGAAAGAAGTCATGTGGTGCAACAGGACTGTTTGCCTAGTAACGAATTCTGATTGGATGACATCGTGGGAAGGTGCGATAAGCCCTTGCCAGTTACTCTTGAAAAAGGAACTTTTTGCCTATGGACATTGTCTTTCAAGACCGACCCTTCAGTCTTTCAAGACCGACTCTTCATTCATTCGTGACACATGGGACTAACCTTTACTATACTGGATTATCCTTGGATTTATGGGATTTTTCCTAAGGACTATGCATGGACTATTTTCTATGGACTGTTACCTAGGGAATATCCTTTATGGACTTCTTTTCTTGGAATACTCCATATGGACAATGCTCTTGTAATTTTGTAAGGACTATGGTACATTTACTGGATTTTTATTTTTCTAAGGACTATGGGACATATAATGGATTTTTACTTTTGTTTAGGGATTTTTATTCTACAGGATCACTGAGGACTATAGCCTTTTTATAACCTACTTGGATTATTTTGTTTTTACTAATGAATTACTGGACTGGAACTGTTTTTATTCTTTTTAATGGCTTTTTGTGTTTTTGTAAGGCTTTTGAACACTTTTCTATTTTTCATGTTTTCTTTGCCTCACTACATCTTTGTAACTAACCAGCACAATGCTAGTTTATTTGTTTTGGTTTAATTTGGCTTTGATACCTAGTAACATGCTTATTCTTTAATAAAATAAAGATTATAAAACTCAATTGGTTTTCTGAACAGTACACTTGTCATAGGGTCATCTGAGGGTGCTGCCTCGGCCTAGCTTACTTTAGGAGTCCTGTCAGTGGTGCAAGTTAAGTCTAAGCACTACAAAGCCCACTTGACCTTTTCATAGTAATAGCTGAGAGTACAAGGGTGTTCTTATGTGGGCAGACCTGCTAAGAGGGAGTGTTGTAGCATGGCTAGCTGAGTTGGACTCACTCAGCCCATTTTAGCATGTGCAAACTCCTGATTGCTCTCTGTCCAGGCTTACACGTGTGTTTTCGAACCCGTGTTTGTTGACACTGTTCACTTATATATACATGGCATCACTAGTCCAATCAGAAGACACATGACTTCATCTTCTGCACCTGGTGTCTTCTTATTTCCAGACATTGCATCATCTTCAGAGTGACTCAGCATACTGACATCTGTGCACAATGGCAGCTCGTTAATAATACATTTATTCAGGTTCAGGCCTACAAAATTTCTATATTCTGTCAGAGAAGTAAACTGCAGGTAGCAGAAGTAGTATCTAGGGAAAGGATGCAGCTAACTGAAAAAGCTGATCAGTCTGTATCTGCACCCATAGCTAAAACCAAGCAACAAGAAACTCTATCTAAGAAATTTAAGAATAAAGAAATAGCATTAGAGAAAGTTAAAGGTGCATCTAAAATTAATCAAGTAGGTAAAAGAGAAATGCCAGGAGTACTAAAGAAATTTACGCTAGTCATAGAAAAAATAAAAGAGGATAGAGTGAAAGCTATGATAAGGATAGCAGGCTATCCCCAGCGTGGGAAAACAAAGGCCATATGTATAGCCTCTCCTTTAAAGATTATAAAAGCTAAAAGAAAATACAAGAAGATCCAGTGGTTGAACAGATGTAAAAAGACCCTGGAAAAGCTGCAGACTACATTAAAGAAAAGTCGGTGTGGTATCCAGAGACATCATTGTATCCAGAGAGGTCGTGTCCAGAGACGTCGTTGTATCCATAGAGGTCAGGTCCACAGGAGTCACATCGTGAGAGGTCCAGAGTTCCGAGGTGTCTTCATCATCATCACTGTAGCAGGATTCAAACCAGGAGCCATGTGGAGCAAGCCGGACAACAAGAAAGACCAAGCAGGTGAGAGACATTTAATTGGCAACTGGAAGGGGAGAATTTTAATTGACAGGACATTGCAAAGAAAGAAACTTTATGGGACGTTGCGAACCGTGAAACTTAAAACCAACAAAATTGCAAGGACATTAAATCTGAAAGACTTTGAGGGTGAGACCCAAAGCAAAAGAAAGACTCAAAATAAGATTGCAGATGCATGGTCTCGAAGACCCAATGAATAACAGAAAGCAATGAGAAGCTGCACAAGAAGACTGAAGAGAAAAAAACTTATAATAACAAATATTAGAAGTGAAACTGTAATCAAAGGTTCTGATTATGTTTTGCAATGTAGTAATGTAACATGCAATGTAGTGTTAAAATTGATGACAAGTAATAAATAAATGAAAATGTAAAGGTAATAGAATGCAAACTGGTCAAAATTAAAATGTTATAATTGCATGGAAAAAATGTAAAAGAAATGAAAAAATATTTTAAAATGTAAGTTATATAGTATAAGAAATGTTAAATGTGTAATGATATAAGTAATAAAAATGGTGATACTGTACATGTAATGGAAAAAAATTAATAAGTTTAAAAGAGAGGTGATAGAGAAAGTGTAAAAGTATACAATGTATATTTGTTAAATGTTTAAAGAAGGTTTGTATATTGAAAAATTTATATTCTCTCATACGTTGTACATGAGGGTAAATCACTATAGAGTTTACCCCCATGATACAAACTTTTCCAAGGGGGGAGGTATGTGACGGACAAGGAAAATCTCTATGTTTTGGATGTAACATAAGATATGAAATGTTCTACTAATGTGTTAGGTAATGTTATGCCACATTATAAGTGCATATATAGTTTACACAGGAATTTAGGACATGTGGGTTTTGATGTGTTAAAGAAGACCCAGCAATGTGAGTGTGACGGACAGGTCAGGGACCACTCTGTTCATCACAATGGAACCCTGATTCAAGAGCCAATAGCTGGACAGAAAAGGCAGAACTAGGGATATATAAGTGAATGGATGACAGTTAAAGATCAGTTAGAGTCTGAGTTGAGAGTTAGAGAAATGAGTTAGGAGTTAGAGTGGACTTCAGTCAGGGATCAGAGCTTCAGTCAGGACCAGTCTTGTGTTAGTGAAGAGTGATAGAGAGACAGAGAAAGAAATGAATAAGAAAAGAAATGAATAAATACTTGTATTAACATGATTCTGCATAAGCAAATATAAATGTTACTAAAGCACAGTTGATTGATTAAATGAAATAAGTCCATCCATGATTTACTTTATATGATTTACTTATGAACACTTTAATAAACTTTGTTTGATTGAATAACACTGATTTAAGAATCATATTTGATAGAGTGAGGAGAAATCCTCTGGTGGTGGCGGAAAGGGTTGAAAACAAGTGTCATTCCCTAAAGTGAACCTGGGTTGTGTAGAGAAATAAACCGGGGGAACTTAGGGAGCGTCACAGTGAGCAACTTAAATTTAAATTTAAAGAATTGTGATAAATATTTAGATTGCAATGTTTGCAAGGTTTCTAAATCAAAAAGACATCCTGTAATCAAGAAAAGAAAGTAAGTGAGAAATACCATGGGTCCATTTCAGGAGTCACTTGGAGGAAATAGGTTCTGTTTAACAATTACAGATTATTTCTTCAGGTACAGTTATATTTTCATTTTTAAACATAAGAGTGAAGCATTCCAAAAGTTTAAGGAATGGGTGGCTATGGTTGAGAGAAGATTTTGAAACCAACGTAGCCAGTTTTCAGACAGACCGTGCGGGAGAGTTTATGAGTCAGCAATTTAGACAGAGGCTAAAGAAAAAAGGAATACACCACAGAATTACTTTTTTTCTAAAGTTTTTTATTTTTTAACAAAAAGGGTGACAGAAAGGAAAAGGGGAACTGGAATTAATGGGGGAGAAGACTAACATCCATTCTATACCTATTGCCATATCAAAATTTCAAATTATTCTATTTACTCTTTTCTGCCTTCTAGGTTTAAGTTCTGATTTCAATATATGGTATTCATACACTGCCTGTTAATTCAGTCCACTTGTTAAATAGATCCCATCTTTCTTTTGCCTTTTGTATAGGACAGTCCTTCATCACTTCTAGGAATACGCCACAGAATTACTAATGTACAAGTCCCTCAGGAGAATGGTGTAGGCAAAAGGAAAGGACGGATATTGCAGACAATCATGAATTCAATGTTGATTGATGCAAAGATGTCTAGAGGATTTTGGAGTGCAACTATACAGTGCACACATTACATTTTGAATGGAATTTGGAACTCTGTTATTCAAAATACCCCATATTTTCTGTTACATGGCAGACAGCCAACATTAAACCACATAAACACATTTGGCTGTTATGCGTGGATGAATATACCCAAAGCTTCATGAAAGAAAGGATCTCATAAGGCAAAAAAGCTGATATTTATTGGTTATCAAACTGGATGTAAAAGTTACAGATTCTGTGACCAGTTTAGAAATGTAACAATAGATCAGCGAACTTCTGTGAGAATGAGAACTGGTCTCATATTCACGCAAATAATAAAGTATTTTTGCCAACATTTAGTGACCAACAGGGTCAGAGACAAGTTAAAGAGGAGAACCTAAGTGAAATAGAAACAAAGGAGGAGCATGGAACATGTAGTGAGACAGAGGAACAAAGTACAGTTCCTAGACATTCTTGGAGATCAAATTTAGGAGTTCCACTTCAGAGGTTTGCAGTAACTAACGTAAACCTAGTTGTGAGTGAACCAGAGAGTTATGAGCAAATGTTAAAATTACCAACAGCCCAGCAATGAAAGTGGAAAGAGACCATGGTTGCTGAATACAATTTGTTAAAGGAATATAATGTATTTTCACCAGTTAAGTTGCCTGAAGGTGAAAATGTGGTTGGCTGCAGATGGTTATACAAGTTAAAAACATTGCCAGACAAAACATTGCAGTACAAGGCTAGGTTGGTGGCTGAAGGGTTCACACAAAGGAGGCTTGAGCATTACAACCAGGTATTTGCTCCAATGGCCAAAAGTGAGACTTTCAGACTAATTTTGGCCTTGGCTGCATCACAAAATCATGAAGTACATCATATGGATATTTCTACTGCCTATTTAAATGCAGATTTAGAGCAAAGAATATTCATGAGGCAAATTCTGGGATTTGAGCTGAAGAACAAAGGTTTAGTTCTACAGCTACATAAAGCTTTGTATGCTTTATGTCAAAGTGCCAGAAATTGGAATAATTGTCTAAATACAAAGTTAGAACAGGTAGGATTCAAAAGGAGTTTGGCTGATCCCTGCTTATATGTGAAAAATCAGGAGGGTATACAATTGTTGTTGCTGGATTTTGTAGATGACCTGTGTTTAGTTGCATCTAACAATGCTTATGTCAAGTGGTTCATAAGAGAACTGGGTAAATAATTCAAATTAAAGCATCTAGGTCTAATAAGTAGCTATCTAGGAGTAGAAGTAGATAGAGACCCAGATGGGAATTTTTCCATATGCCAGAAAAAGAAAATTGAAAACTTGTTAAAAGAAAGTGGCATGGAAAATTGTAATCCAGTTAGAATCCCAATGGAGACAAACGTTGTAAGTGAGGAATTTGAAGATAAGGAACTGTACCAATCTAGAATAGGATCGCTGTTGTACTTAGCATCCTGGACAAGACTGGAAATTGCAGCTTCTGTGAATATTTTGAATCAGTTCACTGCAAAACCTTGTGAACATCACTAGAATGGAGTGAAGAGGGTACTAAGATATTTAAAGGGTACCAAAGATAAAAGACTACTGTTAAGAGTAGGTGACAGTCTAGAACTGAAATGTTTCTCAGATTAAGACTGGGCAAGTAGGGAAGTTGATAGGAAATCAATTTCAGGGTTAGCAATATTTTTAGATAGATATTTGATAAGATGGAAATCTAAAAAGCAAACCATAGTTGCAACAAGTATCGCAGAAGCATAGTACGCTGCCTTAAGTGAGATGTGCAATGAAGTCAAGTGGTTTAAACAATTATTAAAAGATGTAAACATAATAATTGATTTACCTGTACAAGTGTTCTGTAATAATACAGCATGGATTCAGTTAACTGGTGAATGCAGGGTAAAAGGCAGGAGTAAGCAGATTGCATAAAGTTTTGCAATGTGAAATATGCTGTTGAAAGTCAGTGGGCGAAACTACAATATTGTCCAAGTGAAAATAATGTGTCTGACATTTTCACTAAACATTGACATTCAAAAAACATGTATATGTATGTAACCAGATGGGTTTCTACAATATGTAAATTTAAGGAGGAGTATCAGGATTCGTTCCTTTACATGAACAAGGGGTTAAATTTAATATTGTAGTAGAAAATGCAAAGTCATGCATGTAACGTCAAAGCCAAGGAATGACTGAGAGCATACAGGTGAGGCAAGCTTATGTAATGCTTGTTAACATGATCAGCTGCCATGTGTGCAGTGATTGGCTGTTCTGTGTATATAAGCAAGAGTCAGAACAGAGCCTTGCCACTTAGTTGTGAGTCTGGTGTGGTCATTTGCTTTACTTGAATATGTTGCTCTGAGATGTCTGTGCCAATGTATATGTTGCCATGTATATATATCTAGCCAAGTCTAATACATAATGTTATAAGTTGTATCAGAACTCTCTCTGTGCATTTTCTCACACTTGCGTCTTTACTCTGCTAATGAAGTGGGAGGATTTGAAGCAGCCAGATAAGAGGCTCTGTGGTAACTTGTTGTCTTTAGTTCCAAGGTTTGTAATTCCAAACAGAGTGCTCTTATAGCAAGAGCTATATAAAGCCTCTGGAGTTGGCCCCATGCCAACAGCCCTACCCCAGCAATAAAGAAAAATATCAGTAATTTCACAGCTTAAATGAATGAGCTGCTGAATATTATTATCTATTTCTAAAATATCTTTTAAAATATTTTCAGAGTCTGGAGCTAAAAACATGCAGCCAGGAAGGGTTAAAGTTTTTTCCCCATATTGAATGCGTTCCAACACCTTCCCTGTATCAGCTGCCTGGCTACTTCAAACACATTGTGACTGGCCAGAATGCAAATAGTTCCCTTGGAATTCTTGGAAGTTATATATTTTTAAAAGGCACTTCAGAAGTTTTAGGCTTAGGAAGCATTTATTAAGCAATCTTAATTAGAGCCATGAAGGGTTCAATCATCCTGCAAGAAAAAAAAGTACAACAAACAGAGCAGAGTTTTATCAGGTATACAAAGTTTGTCTTATCCATGTATTTTATCTCTTTTCAGTGTAGCCGGAACTCGCTTGCTTTTGCTTGGGGGTAAAACATAGTTGCTTTTTAAAAATCACAACTCAAAAGCCCATTCATTGCCCAGATGTCCCCAAATTTTGCATAGGGCAAGAGCTGCCTTTCTGTTAAATTTGGGGCTGATTGAAGGTCTAGTTTTGTAGGTGTCATTATTTGTTTGGGAATGCCTATTTTTTAATTTGACTTATAGAAAGTTTTTTGCTCCCAAGAGCAAAATATATGGCTCCACAATAGTAACCTGTCCTGTCCTCTAATGGAAGCCTATGGTACATTCAGCAAGAAAGACCAGCATCTCGGTATCTTGGAGAGCTCTAAGAATAGAAGTGAACTTGAGAGTTTTTCCAAAAGCTTCTGTGAGGTCTGAGCAAATAAAGAAAAATTAATCTGAAGACTACAAAAATGACTGTGCTGGTTGAGAGATTAAATATGTATGCAGTGTGTAGGCAAAACGTGTATTTATTGCAAAGTCTGCAAGAGCTCTATATTCTCACACATTAGACAAAGAAATGCCTTCAGAAGCCATACTTTTAAGCAGGTGTAATAAATCTTTGACCTAGATTTGCGACCTACAACTAGCATTCTGAAGCTTTTTTTAAAAAAATAATGTTTAGACTACAATTTCCAGAAGCTTCTACTGGACATGCCTGGGTATTTGATTCAGGGAGCTGCAGCCCCAAAAAGGAAAAATTCTATTTTCCAGCATGATCAATGATAATGGATTGCATATGGGGTCAAACATCTGGAAAGCCAAAGATTTGAATTTTTTGGGACTGTCAAGAATTTCTCCAAGCAGAATTCCAGGAGATGCAGCCAAAAAAGAGAAGTTTTTCTTATTTACATATGTGCCTCCATTGTAATGATTCTCTGCTCAGATAGTTTCACTGCCTATAAGGCTCACAAAGAACTACTCCACCGATAAAACGTTGTCACTCCCAGGGAGCACTCAAGTCGTTTCCTTCTTTTTAAAAAGACAGTCACGATGATGGAATGGTATGTCAGGTTTGGGCCCCAACACTTTATCCCATCCTCAGTTCTCCCATGCAGCTTATTAACATGTGAACTCTGAGGAATCAGAAGGAAACCCATAGATTCTTCCCACAGCAGATATTCCTAATCCACAGACAACAATTTTGTTGTTTGCATGGAGCTCAGATAGCTTTTAGCACTTTCAAATATAAAAAATTATCTGGATATCTTCATAAATAATTCATCCCTCTACAGGCCAGAATAATAAGTTACACATAATTTGTAGTAAAGTAATTCTCTCTCCTGCTTTAAAAAAAAAACAAAAAAAACTTTTAACTAGAAATATGAATTAGCCATGCTGGTACTATTTTACATGGTTTTATTTTAATGTGTACTTCATATACATGAAAATGAGCACTCTGAAAATATAAAAAAGTAAATATAAAGAGTACATTAGAAAAACATATTTCAGCATATTCTAGAGAATATAAAATCTAAAGAATACAAGGGGGTACTGATAGGTATTGAGCCTTTCCCAGAACAAATTGAGCTAGGAAGCTATAAATTGCAGGGTGTATTGGTCAGTTTGTCTGTATTCAATGGTGCAAAAATCAACTACCTATGATTTTAACTTATCTTTCATGTTCAGGTCCAAAGTGAACATGGCAGCACCTCCAGAAAAGTTCAATGTGGAAGAGCATAGGACCATAATCAAGTTCCTGTTTCTCCAAGGGAAAGATGCAAAGCAGATCCATGATGAAACGTCACAAACTATGGGTGGCAGTGGCCCTTCATATGCAACAGTTAAACGTTGGGTTGTCAATTTTAAATCTGGCCATTTCAGTGTTGAAAGTGAGAACCCCAGCGGAAGGCCTGTTTCTGTCTCTGTGCCTGCAAATGTGAAAGCCATCCATGACATGATAAGATTTCCTGGGCAAACTGGTAACTGGTGATGAGACATGGATCTACTGTTATGATCCTGAGACAAAGGAACATTCTAAGGAATGGAGGCACAGTGGTTCCCCTAGGCCAAAGTGCAAAGGTTGGCACAGAAGCAAATGGCAACAGTTTTTTGGGGATAAGAAGGAAGTTCTGCTGGTGGACTACCTCCAACAAGGTTCAACCATCAATGCAAAATATTACTGTGATTTGTGATGAAACTGAGGAAAAACATCAAGGAAAAACATCAAGGAAAGCTCTCCAAATGTGTTACCCTGTTGCATGACAATGCTTCATCACACATTGCAGGTGAAGCAATGGCAAAACTGACGTCCTTAGGCTTTCAAGTGATGCCCCATCCACCCTATTCTCCTGATGTGGCTCCCAATTAATGCATTCCTATGGGCTTGAAACTCATTGTCCAGTGAAGATCCTCCATAGCGCGGCCATTTTCGCTGCCTGTGCAGCGAGGCATCTGTCCCAGAAAAGAGCGGGGAGCCATTTTTTTTACCCGGCAGCCATTTTGAAACCGCCGATCAACTGGCCAAAAATTATCGTTTTACAAGAATCGGTTCCCGAAACAGGGAACCGATCATCACAAAGCGAAATTCCCCCATTGAAACCGTCATAAAGTGATCGCTTCTGTGATCACAAAAAGTTTGTTGTAATGCGATTTCGTCATTAAACGGGGTGCTCGTCTTGCGAGGCACCACTGTAACAACTCTTCTTTCCCATTTTTATGTTTTAGAACAATATGAATTCCAGCTACTGTATACTAGTGTGATATCAATAAATCAGTCCAAAGAGATAGTTGTATCTCAATACCAGGGCAGGATGAGGAACAGATAAGGATATAAACATTTTTAAGTTGTCACATTTTTTTCTAGACTTCCTTTTCTAAAGTTAAAGTTTAAAACAAAGAGGAGCTACAGAAATATCTGTTATCCTGTGCCACTGCCTAGTGCAATAGAGAAATAAAGAATAATTGTAGTAATTGCTATGTCAGTTCTGACTTTTCTCCAAGTAGCTTTGATAATAGCAATATGCATGCTTTTGACGTGTTGTCAAAAAAGAACTTATAGTACTTGTAATGAGAACAGATCTTGTTCTGTTTTTATAACACTACCATTAAGGCACGTACCAAATTTTGTTTTCATTCTAGTACTGTTTATCCCACAGCTGCTAAAATTGTCAACATCTCTCCTCAGAGATTCAAGGTCAAAATTTCATATTCTGCTGTCTCACTTTAGTGAGAAAAGAAATAAAGTAATTTTGCTCTTTTTGAATGCTTTACACAAATAGAGCTTTATTAACTTTGACAAATATAGGTAAGGAAAGCTGCTTTGTAAACTTCTGTTTTTTGGATACATCTCCCAGATTTCTGTCTGGGGGAATTCTTGGTGAATTCTGGGAGTTAAAATCTAAAACATCTGAAAGTCCCAGCACTAATTACAGAGCCCACCATTGTGAATACTGCAACAATATAGGAACTGCTAGCCCATCCATAGTAGCTTTGTAACTTCAGAATTTTAAAAAGAAAGCTAAATATCTAAGATGTCATCTTGAAGCCAGTAATAAAACTATATTGAACTTCTCTCTGAAAAACAGTTGCTGGGAGATGGACAATAGGGAAAGGCTATTCCCTTCAAGTCATATATCACAAATGAAATGCTGGACTAGGCAGATGCAACCTTATCCCACAGTGCTGATGTCAGGGCTTCAGGTGAGACACGGGGCTCCTTGAACTATGTTTCTTAACACTTCTGAGAAATGCCATTCTGATGGCAGTACTCTTCATGAATCAAATAGTAGGAAGTATTTTCTGGTTTCAATGTGTGATTGTTGTTTCTGCCACAGTAGACTCAATTTACGTCCCAAATTCAAGCTGCTCCTCAGATTGATACCTTAATCATCCACAAGTACTAGCTTCACAAGTTTGTTCTGATTCATTCTATCAGCCACAACTCTGTCCCAACATGTACTTAAATGATACATATTTATCAAAATGTCTCTTTCCTGCAGGCACTGGAAACTTTGCACTGGTCTATCTAGATCACATGTGTCAAACTCAAGGCCCATGGGCCGAATCTGGCCTGACCAGCTGTTTCATATGGCCCTCACAGTGTTGCTTGCTACTGTGCAGTATACAATACACCAGGCACTTATTCAGTCACCCATAATGCTCCACAAGGATGCTGGGAATCTGCCCAGCAGAACTTCTAATCCCAGCACTCCAAGCACCAAAAGGTCAGAAAGTGCAGCCTCTTGGGTGGTGTACAGCATCTTGAGAAATGTAGTCCTTGCTATTGCCTACTCCCATTCTTATCTGATTGCCATTATTTCTAGACTTTAATCATAGACTTTTACTTTCAGAGCTAGTTATTACTTATGTTATTACTAAAACCAGTAATAATTGAATCAGGAGGATTATATATAATATGAAAAAGAGTAGATACATTTATATAGTCTTACAGATACAATCAGCCCTTTGAGGGCAACCATAATGCCGATGCAGCCCAAAATGAAATCGAATTTGACACTTCTGATCTAGATGTTCTTAAAAGGCAAAAGTAGTAAGTTTACCTTTCAGCAAGACAGAAATAACAACACATTGCAGGGCCATTTGACATCTGCTCTTTCTCTCTCTTCCGATGTTTGGCATGATTTCCTACCTACGGTATTATTTTCTCTCCACCTACTCTACTTCACTAGCTCTTACATGCAAGGACACAAAACCTCTGAACACAACATCAAACCACACATGTTGCAGTTATAAAAGTTGGTGGGGATGAAGATAGAACTGCTCTGCCATTTTTTATGGGAGCCAGGTGTGTGTTGTAGTGTCTTTGGCCATTACTGGAAAAAATATGTTTGATTCAATGGATTCTGCATCTGAAGTATCAGAGATCTTCTTGTGACTACAAATATTACAGCAATTTCCTTCTCCTTCTTAGATATCTGGAATGTTCACAAAGCATCCAGTTAGAAAGTGTTATTTCAGAAGCTTCACTTCCATGATCACAGTATGCTATATACCAGTGGTTCTTAACCTTTGTTACTCGGATGCTTTTGAACTGCAACTCCCAGAAACCCCAGTCAGGACAGCTGGTGGTGAAGGCTTCTGGGAGTTGCAGTCCAAAACTCCTGAGTAACCCAAGGTTAAGAACCAGTGCTATATACAAAAGACAGGAGACCCTTAAAATAAGTTATGTACCATCAAGCCAGAAATGACATATAGCAACCCTAATCTGGCTATCAGGCTAGGTGAAATATTTAAGGAGTGGCTTTCTCAATTCCACAACCCCACTGATTCTGTATGGTGAGTGGAGACTCAAACCCTGGCCTCCTGATTCCTAGTCCATACCTCTATCCACTACATCGCACTGGCTATCCTTAAATTTTTATTTATAAGACAATTTTTGGGTGAAAAACACAATGAAAATTTTGCTTGAATGTCTCCCCTTGGACTTTTAGAATACGTTTCCAGAAATGAAAATTAATCAGATGTAAGTGATTTAAGATGTGTCCTTGAAATGCCTATTACAGAGGTATAATACATTTTGTTTAAATAATTTCTCAAAACAAGAGGAAGAAGATTTGTTTGATGTGATGTTTACATTTCACTAAGGCACTAAATTCAGAAACCAGACATATAAAACATAATTATGAATAATTTGATCATCAATCCACACATTGTTATTTGGAGTATAAACTATAGAATACAATCAAAAATTTAAAATTAATGTGATTATAGCATTTTTATAACAGGCTTCAGAAGAGGATACTCTCCTTGAAACTGCAAATCAGAGCAGAAATGCAACTCTGTTTTAATACACATGCAGGTAATGCACACAGATACACAAAAGTAAAAATAAAGAAAGGCAGACCATCTGATGCTATTGCTCAGAAAGTCTTTCAGGCTGTAAACAAAGCAACCGATCCATGTCCTTCAACATCACAAAAGAAAAATATGCTTGAATTTCATTCCCTTTTCAGTTAGACATTGAGGGTGGGAAAATCTTTTTTTCAAAATCAGAAGAGCTCTTTTTAAAAAAGTTTCAAGTGCAATAGCCTTTTTGTGGTCAATTGTGCACAGTTTCCAAGATCAGATGTACTTTGGCAGTGTTTTCCCTTTCATTAAAAGATTATGGTACTTTACCCAAAAGAACAGAACTTCACAATTGAAGATTGTGGGAACTAAGAAAATGTAAAACAAAAGGAAATTTGTGAAGTCTTTGAAGAATTTATCTGAAACTTTTGTGCTTTTAGTATCCCAGTTTCTGTGTAAGAAGGTTCACATTATACAGGCTAATGTGTCTAGGAATTCCATAGAATGAAAAAGAGCAGACTCAAATATCCTCCGGAGACACAAGTAATTCAAAAACTGATTTAAAACTATGCCAAAGGGAAAGGCTTCTGGGCCTGGCAGCCACTCCTGCAATACTCTTTTCATCTTGCCATTAGTGACCTCCTAACCTACTGTCCTTGTCCAGGTGCTTTGCTTGCTGATATTACGCCCATTAAATGGCTAGTCCATTTAACCACTTTGGAATAACTTCTAGCTTTTTATTAGTGTACATGTATGTGCTGGAGTTAAGTTTTAGGGCCTTCTTCCCTTGGGTTAAATCACTGAATCAGAGATAAAATAAAGTTATGTTGGGATGCACATACATTTAAACACAAGCACTAGCATGCTGTTCATTAGCATACTGTTCACTTTTATTATCTCTCCTTATAAAATACTGGTGCCCTGCCCAACATCATCGTTGTGCATTAGCAGTGTTTAACATTCCACAAGGCAAATAAAAAAATAGATGTGCCCCAAACAAAAAATTATAACTTTGAAATTGGACCATGGATCAGCACCAAATTTGGCATGGATGTAGCAGAAAGTCTGCTCTATGCTAAATATGGGAACGTTTAGGCAATGGCAGCTCTGCTGATGAGGCTCTTCGTCAAGCAGAGCTTCTTTGCCCTCCCTCCTGGTATAGCGAGAGATAAAGGGATCTCACAATGCATTCCCGGAAGGGGAGCAGGAGTGAGCACCCTTATTAAAGTGCATTCCACACCATTTTCGGCCTCTTTTCGAGGCTTGCATCAGACAGAGTGAACTGCTTTCTCCGCTTGCTGACTGCTTTCTGTGACACAATTATTTTTGGAGCTTTGGGGTTACACAGCTTGGAAAAGGGGAGAGTGCATCAGCACACTCTAGGATATGGTCACTACAGTGACAATTGATAGTCAAAAGAAAAAGAGGAAAAAAAGAAATAAATTCATAAATAGATAAAGGGGAATAAGAAAAGGGTGCTAGTAGGGTGCGGGCAACGGTTTAGGAGGGGTGGTGGGCCTTTGAGGGACATGTGGGGAGACAGGAGGTGACTTGAGCATCATGAGTGAGGCCAACAGAACAGTCCAGGAGGCCAAACAGACAGGAACAGCAAGTGAACTTGCAGTCACACCTAACACCTACCAGACCATGCTTGCATGGCCATGGACTGGTATGGGGCAGACTCAGCTGTCACCAGGAGACACACTACCAGGCCCACAGGGGAGCAGTTTACAGGCTAGCCAGTGGGCAGTTCCCAGAACATCAGTGGAGTTGGATTGTACCTTACCCACAGGTATCGTTTCCAACCCCAAGTGGCTTAACACCAGGGGTAGGAGTTTGGCCTTACCCTTTTGTCCCCGATAGGGGTTATAACTCCATTCCTTTGAAAGCTCTGCCTTTTGGAGATTGTGCCATGCCTCTGGGTGATCATTTGACCCCTGGCTACTAAAGAAAAGATTTGAGGGATAATTAAGTAGACATTTTCAAACTGTTAAATAGAAAAGTTGATAACAAGGATCTTGAGAAGGAAGATGATAGGGCAAGGAAATACACAAAAGGTGCAATCCTGAGTGATCCTGGGCCAACTGGTTTCCAGATTTTTTTTATTTATGTGGGGGTCATAGTGAAAGCTCAACCATGGAGAGCCCTGTTGTTGGTTCAATACTTGAACCTGATTTACAGGGCATATGTAGACTATCCAGGGCATGCATGGATTTTATACAAAGAATCATTTCATATGAGAGTGGCAATTCACCCAAATATGCACTGGGATGAACCAGAGCCTGGCCTCTGGTTTCAATATATGACCCTGGCCAGGCCCAATCTAAGTGATAGATTCGACAGCAGACATCTCATTAGGAAGACAGGTCAGGATTTTACTCCCTGTATAAATACAGGGCAGGCAGTTCAGCCCTGCTGCTCTATTGGGAATTTAATTCCCGAGGATCATGTTCACGTAAGGCCTGTAAATTTAGACATGAATGTACCATATGTGAAGGCTAGCAACTCCAGTGTTAATTGCTTTCGCACAAGGCAGCAAAGAGGCAAGGGGAAGGACAACAGAGACAATGCTAAAGGGATCCCAGTCCAATTAAGATAGAGGTTCTGGAAGGTTGGCTGGAAACTTATCCAAAGCAGAGGATGCAGCTTATTAGAAGAGCAATTTTCATGAAGGTTTTAGAATCCTAGTAGTCGGAGTACATAGGACATCATTTGCCCAGAATTTAAAGTTGGTTCGAGGCTTTGAGGAGGTGGTTAGGGTGAAAAATGATAAGGAAGTTAGAGAAGGATGGGTATTGAGGCCGTTAGGGTCCTTTCCCATGTCTAACCTTAGAGTGTCACCATTGGGGGTGGTCCCAAAGAAACTCAAGGGTAAGTATAGGTTAATTCATCACCTATTATACCCAGATTCAGTAAATAACACCATACTAGCTGAGTTATCTCAGTGTAATACACCTCTTCCGATCCAGCAGTTTGCAAAGTTAGGTTGTGTGGCCTGGAAGCTGAGATTGCCATGTGTGACATTAAATCAGCTTTCCGTCTCCTTCCAGTATATCTGGATGCTTTTGACCTGCTCATTTTTTACTTTCAAGGAGCATGCTACATAGAAAGGGCCTTGCCAATGGGTTGCTCCATATTTTGTGCTCCTGAGTGTTTCACCTCCTTTTTGGAGTGGAACCTTAGAATCATGGTGGGGTTTAGGAGTATGGCCCACTATTTGGATGACTTTTTCTTTTGTGGTAAGAATAGAGTAGTCTTAGAAATAGAGTAGTCTTAGAACAAGATGGAATTTTAGCATGTACACATTACTGAAACAGTGACGTCTATGTTGGCTTGGGCATGTCGTGAAAATGGCTGACGGTCAGATTCCAAAAGATGTCCTGTATGGAGAATTAGTGCAGGGAAATCACGCCAGAGGGAGACTACAGCTGCGATACAAGGATATCTGCAAGCAGGATCTGAAGGCCTCAGGAATGGACCTCAACAGATGGGAAATTTTAACATCTGAGCATTCAACCTGGAGGCAGGTGGTGCATTATGGTCTCTCCCATTTTGAAGAGACCCTTGTCCAGGAGGCTGAGGCAAAGAGGCAGTCCCGAAACCAACAAAATCAGGGAGCTGGACAGGAGATAGATTGTATTTGTCTTCAGTGTGGAAGGGATTGTCACTCTCGAATTGGCCTTCTCAGCCACACTAGATGTTGTTCCAAGTCCTCCATGCAGAGCACGTTACCATAGTCTCTGAAGGAAAAGAGGATCAGGGCACTGTAGATTAATTTTGGAGGTGTTCAATGAGATGGCCGCTGAACTTGGGTTGCCATTAACAGAGGAAAAAAATGGGAGGTCCTTCATCCTCCTTGACAATTTTGGGAATTGAACTTGACACTCAGCTTCAGGCTTGTAGATTGCCAGACACAAAGCTAAGAGAACTTAAACAGCACTTATATGTTATGTTAGGTAAGAAGAAGGTTTCACTCAGAGACTTGCAAGTAATAGTTGGACACCTGAACTTTGCCTGTAGGGTAGTGGCACCTGGTAGACCCTTTATACATAGGCTTTGTGATGCCATGTGCGGTCTTCACAGACTGCATCATAAGACCAGAGTGACTGCTGGCATGTGACAAGATTTGCAGGTCTGAAGCCAGTTCCTGGAATGTTTTAATGGAATATCGTTCTGGTGGTCTGAGTTGTACCTTCTGGTGGAGTTCCAGGTACAAACAGATGCAGCTGGTTCATTGGGTTATGGGATTTATTTCAAAGACAAGTGGTATTATGGAGTCTGGCCTGAAGCATGGCAGCAGGGAGGGATCACCTGTGATTTGACATTCCTAGAATTCTTCCCCATTCTGGGGGTGCTATGGTTATGGGCGCATGAATGGGTGTTGCACTTCTGGTGCAACAATTTACTTGTACTCCACATTATTAATAGCCTTATGTCACGTTCTGAGCATGTGATGCATCTGGTGAGAGCCTTTACATTACGGGCATTACAGTTTAATATTTTGATTCATGCTAGACATATCCCAGGGTTAGATACTTGCTTAGCAGATGCACTATCCTGCCAACAGATCAAGCAATTAGGGGAATCAAACCCGAGGTTTAACTAATTGGTGGAATTACGCCGAGAGAGCGACCCTTGGATGCACAAAGGTTATAAGGCAGTGAGTATAGAATTCCAGGAGTTTGGAAGCCTGATAGGCTTGGACCAGCTATGGCCAACACTGGTCGAACATCTTCAGCAATATGTGATATATCTTCATAGGAAGATATACCACATGTATGATATACTTCATATCAGCGAGTTCACTTCAAGGCAGGATGTCAGCCTGGTACTCTATGGTAAGATTCAGGGTTATCAGGATTACACATCTGACTTCCACATTCAGAACATGATAGAGGGCTGGGACAATGCAAAGGTACGAGCACCAGATACAAGGGCTCCCTTTTCCCCAGCGATTCTGGAAAGGATTTGTACACATGGAATAGCATATGTAGAAACAGTTATGAAGCAACATTATTCAAGACAGCGACTTTGTTAACATTTTTTGTGGCAATGAGAATAAGTGAGGTTGTCAAGGGAAGTAAGGATGATTCATCCATGACAGCTTTACAGAGGCATGATGTAAGGTTGAGTGAGAACGTAGTGCTGCATATACATAGGTCCAAAGCAGACCAGAGGGGGGAAAGGAAATGACATTACATTAGCCCCTTGTTCAACTGGCTTACTTTGCCCAGTCTCTGCAGTGGAAAGTTACCCCCTAGCTCGGGGGAACAGCAAGGCTATTTCTTTTTGCATACTGATGGTCCCCCCTTGACAAAATATCAGTTCTGGAAGCTAACGGACCAGGCCCTTCAGAAAGCAAGGTTTCAGGGATGTTGATTTGGAACCCATTCTTTCTGGATAGGAGTGGCTTCCCCTTCAGCAGCACTGGCCTATGGCCATTTAAAAACTGGGACAATGGGCTTCCAATAGTTACAAAAGGTATGTCAGGACACTTCCACAAGTTTATGTTTCTGCTGGCTGTGTTCTTTTGTTGCAGGTTCTGAGGTTTCAAGGAGGTGGCTGCATGGTTAGAACAGCTTGGGGCTCCAACCTGGGCCTCAGAGCCACTTCATAAGTTGAGTGGAATGGACTCAGAGGCATGTTATGGGACAAGTTCCATAGAATGGCTCGCCAGAGTGCTTCGTGCCCCCCCCTGTTGGTGTGGGGCTAAAAACTCCGGAGTCTTAATGAGGCACAGGCATCAAGAATAGTTCCTAGAGTCTGGCTGAATCCCACTTTAATGTAAGCAAAGCAAGAGACTTAGGGATTGAGTGACTTAGAGATTTAGACGTGGGGAGAAAACAACATGACAGAGTTCTTAGTTACTAGAATATATTATATTGCTATATACACACATATACAGAGCAAGGTACATTTGGCATAGCAACATTCAGAGCATTGACATGGAAGTAAATGACCACCAGACTTACTGCTGAGTGGTAAGGTTTGTTCTGTCTCAGTTACATTTATACTTAGAACAGCCAATCACATTTCTCCATTTACCGCTGGTCTTGTTAACAATCAAGCAGTACATCATCTTGCTTCACATGGATGCTGTAAGTCATTACATTGGCTTTTCTACTACATTTGTGACTCTTGCACTTCTTTTACAATATTAAAATTTAACTCCCTGTTCATAAACAGAACAAAATCCTGACACCCCAACATTCTTCTCATCCATTTAGTTGGTAATGACTTGGCCAAATACAGTGGCAAGTCTTTAATAATCGATATAATCCACGACCTCCAGTCAATGAAGACTGAGCATCCTTCCATGCATATTGAGTGGTCCACAATGATTCCTTAGATGGCATGGAAAGCAGAATGTTCCCCTCAATATATTAACACAGCACAGAGAAGAGTGAATAGAGAAGTTTGCCATCCAGTCTGTAGTGGTTTGGGGTCAGTTATAGGTCACCCCGACATCAAGATGGATTGCCCAGAGTTGTTTAGGATGGATGGAGTACACTTATCTGATTCAGGTTGAGAGCTGTTCCTGGCTGATTTGAAAAAGGGCCTGCTTTTGGAGGCTCAAAGTGTGTTGGTGGGCATGGGACTTAGCGACTAGTCCCAGTGCTGTGGCGGCTAGTGCGCAATGAAGATGGTTTGGTGAGTCCCCTGGTGAATGCAGTGAACGCAAATAGCTTGTCCAACCTCCCAGCGCTGCGGATCATGAGATTACAGCGTGTGGGGGGAAGGATATGCTGGGGCCACTCCAGGACCAATGGTCTCCAATAGGATGAGGGCTCAAGGTCCGGGGATGGTTAGTTTAGTGCTGGCCAAGGGTCTGCGGGCTTCAGGACCATGAGACCCCATTGCAAATTGTTCCACACTACAGCAGGCCCTCTCTTTATTTTGGGGAGAGTTATAGTTTTATTAATAAAATGTGACCCAGCATTTACCCACAATCTGTGTCTCACCTCATTATTCCGGGATGGGAGGGCAAAGGGTTTTGGAGTTGTGGGCTTAAAAAGAAATAATAGTTTTACTCCCATGCAGAAACATAACTTCTGAGAAGTCCAATATTTGCATAGCAAAGCATTCTGGCTGATAAGAATGGTCTCCAATCTCCCCACAGAGAAGGTGTCTGTTACTTTTAACCCTGCCATAGCCTTCAGTGTGAAGGAAAGAAGACATCCTGTGGTGCAGGAGAATCTCCCTTTATGGATGTTATGGACAGAGCTTGGGGGAAATTGCTTATCTGACCTAAAACTCCGGTTAAGATGGCGCTGGTAGCGGACGGCTAGCGCTTACCTCCGCCGTGCCGGTTCACCTCTTGTGTTCTTTATTTTCTTTTCTCTTTTTTCCTTTTCTTTCTCCCCCCTCTTCTGCTCCCTCTCCCTCTCCTCGCCCTCCGATTGCTGGCTGCCAGATCGAGTGCGGGATCGCGGGGCTGGGGCCAGAGCTCAATCGCGGAGGCCGGGTTGAAGCTCAATCTGAGCCTCCCGGCTTCTGCGGAGCTTGAACGCTCGGGAGCCCCGCTGCCCGCGTGAGGTGGCGTTTGGGCACTTTCGTGCTCCGGCGGAACTGAGTCCTACGATCGCCTGGGAGCTGTGCCGGGGAACGGGCTTGCTGACTCGGCTAAACAAGGAGCCCTTCCTGGAGGAGAAAAACCGGCTTCTGGCAGCTTAGCGCCTGCCCTCCCCTGATCATCTTCACTCCGTCCCGGGTTGCTGTGGTGGAGAGGCAGTCTGTCTGCGGTGAGGTGGCGAAAGGAAGATCCCGTCAATCTAAGAGAGAGCTAACTTGCTGGGTGGTCGCCATGTTGGGCTCCCTGCGGACAGCTTCTTCCCCAGCCTCGGACTGCCCACCCTACCCTTCCTGGATTAACTGTAAAAACTCCTGGCCATCCTCTCAAGGAAGGGAAAAGGGGAAAACAGGGACTAACTATCTTTTTACTTGGACCTTGCTGCTTCCGACGCTGCCTGTCCTTTTTACTCTGACGCAACTCGTGAGTAACACCCTCACTCTGGCACTTCTCTCGGGTCTAACATCAATACAAACAACCTGCGAAAATTTGTTAACACCATTAAGAACATCAAGACCAGTACATTTCAGAAGGATAAGGCTGCGAGGTGGTAGAGGACGGACTTGGACTAGATGGGGGGGGGATGCTTTTGTTATTTTGTTATATTTTTAATTTAAATTAATTTATTTTGTATTATGTTCATGATTTCCTGTTATAACGTACTGTGTGTATTTTGTTAAGTTGTTATATTATTTAGTGCTTGCTTTTATTTTTATTTTTACTATATATATTTTTTCTTTTTTCCTTCTTTTTCCTTTCCTTTTTTGTTTAGTCTGGCATGGAGTGGGAGGCCTGCTTGCCCAGCGAGGGGCCTTTTAACATCCCGGTGGTTATGGGTAGAGGGCGATATGGCGGGGGTCCAGTCTCTGCTCGTGTTAGTAGAACAGTGAACAGATGTCTGAAGGTTGTTCACTGTTCTGAGGCCATGACCAACCCTCAATATTGAGGTAGCCAGTTCAGCCAGCCTTCCACTCTAACCCTGGTCCTCCTGTTGAATGCCAGGTCTGTATCCAACAAGTCCCAGGTGATTCAAGATCTTATCCTGGAGGGGGATGCAGACCTGGCATGCATAACCGAGACGTGGCTCAACGGGGAGGGTGGCCCTCCCCTGGCTCTCATCTGCCCACCCGGTTATGATGTCCAGCACCAGGGTAGACTGGAAGGACGGGGGGGAGTTGCCATTGTTTACAAATCCAGCTTGGAGGTTACCAGGCGCTCCTCGGTGGTAAGGCCGGGTCTAGAGGCACTTCACATGTCGATAGGGGCCAGGGATGGAATTGGGATTTTGCTGGGCTACCGTGCCCCCTGCGGCCTAGCCACTTCCCTTCCGGAGCTGGCTGACTTTGTCTCCGCAGCATTGTTGGGATCCCCGAGGCTTTTGGTCTTGGGTGATTTCAACGTGCATGCGGAGGCAGAGGTTACCGGGCCAGCTCTTGAGTTCCTGGAAACCATGGCTTACTTGAACATGTCCCAACATGTCATCGGCCCCACCCACCTGGGTGGCCATACACTGGACCTGGTTTTTTCCACCGATTGGAGCGAGTGTGGTCTGGGGGTGACTGACCTTGTGTCGGTCCCCCTGTCATGGACAGATCACCATCTGGTAAAATGTAACCTCTCAATGGCTCTCCCCCCTCGCAGGGAGCAGGGACCTATTTCTATGGTCTGCCCTCGAAGGCTACTGGATCCGGATGGATTCCAGGATGCCATGAGAGGGATTACAGCTGACCTGGCTGGCACTCCTGTCGATGCCCTGGTTGACAGCTGGTCCACTGCTGCCACCAGGGCCATAGACACGATCGCACCCAAACGCCCTCTCCGGTGCAGAACTCGCCCGGCCCCCTGGTTCAACCAGGAGCTTCGAGCGATGAAGCGAATAAGGAGAAGGCTAGAGCGCAGATGGAGGAAGAATCTGACGGATTATAACTGGATAGCTGTTAAGGTCGCAACTAACCTTTACCTGAACAAGGTGAAGACTGCATGTAGATCATTCTTCGCTAACCAGATAGGCGAAGCATCCAACCAGCAGGCGAAGCTTTTCCGCATAGTGCGCGAACTATCCGGAGTTGGTCTGGGAGATGGGCCTCCCCCTAGTCTTTCACCGGACCAATTTGCACCATTTTTTAAATCTAAAGTGGAGGCCATCCGCCGGGAGCTCTCTCCTTTTTTGAATGCAGCGAGTCGAGCTGAGATGTCCAGCGCTCCATCTTGCCCGGTCATTTTTGACTCCTTTCAGCCGGTAACACCCGATTCTGTAGCCAGGGTGCTTGACCGCTGTCGGGCCACCACCTCCTCCTTGGACCCTTGCCCAGCCTGGCTAATCAAAGCAGCCAGGCCGAAAACAACGGAATGGGCTACTGCAATAATAAATGGGTCTTTCCTTGAGGGCAGGTTTCCACCTGCCCTCAAGGAGACACTCATTAGGCCCATAAGAAAGAAACCTAATTTGGCGGAGGACGAAATTGGCAATTATAGGCCCGTCGCCAATGTTTCTTTCATGAGCAGAGTGGTGGAGAGGGTGGTGGCAGATCAGCTTCAGGCACTCCTGGATGAAACAGATGACCTGGATCCATTCCAGTCGGGCTTCAGGCCATGTCACGGTACAGAGACAGCATTGGTCGCCCTGTACGATGACCTGCTGAGGGAGGCTGACAGGGGCAAAATGTCTCTGTTGGTCCTCCTCGATATTTCGGCAGCCTTTGATACTGTCGACCACGGTATCCTCCTGAGGAGGCTCTCCGAGCTGGGAATCGGTGGCTTGGCGTTAGCCTGGCTCCGCTCCTTCTTGGAGGATCGTCCCCAGAGAGTACAGCTTGGGGAGAGTGTCTCGGCCCCGTGGAGCTCCAACTGTGGGGTCCTGCAGGGTTCGATTATCTCCCCAATGCTGTTTAACATCTATATGAGGCCGCTAGCTGGGGTCATCAGGGGGTGTGGAGCAATGTGTCACCAGTATGCTGATGACATTCAGCTCTACATCTCCTTTTTTCCAATCGCAGGTGATGCCGTCCTGTCCCTTCAGCGCTGCCTGGGGACTGTGCTGGAATGGATGCAGGAGAATGGTCTGAGGCTAAACCCGGACAAGATGGAAGTTCTGAGGGTGGGGGGGCCCGTGGTTGGTGGCTTAGGTGGCTCTCTCTCATTTGGGGGAGCGGCCCTGGCTCCGGCGAGTGGGGTCCGCAGCTTGGGCATACACCTGGACCCGGCACTCACCATGGAAACACAGGTGGCGCCAGTTGTCCTCTCTGCCTTTTTCCATTTTTGGCGGATTGCCCGGTTGCGACCCTACCTCGACACGGGGGCTCTCACTACCTTGGTGCACGCGCTCATAATCTCAAGATTAGACCACTGCAACGCGCTCTACGTGGGGCTGCCTTTGAGGTTGATACGGAAAATTCAGATGGTGCAGAATGCAGCGGCCAGACTCCTTACGGGAGGGAGGAAATACCATCATATTACTCCTATACTGGCCAGATTGCTTTGGCTGCCCATTTGTTTCCGTATCGAATTCAAAGTTTTAATGCTCACTTATAAGGCCCTAAAAGGTTTGGGACCTCGATACTCGGTGGAACGCCTTCTCCCACCAAGATCTACCCAGATCACTCGCGTGAGCCAGGAGGTGAGGCTGAGGAGCCTCACGCCGAGGGAGGCCCGGAGGGAAAAGACTCGAAACCGGGCCTTCTCGGCGGTGGCTCCTCGCCTCTGGAACAATCTCCCTCCTGAGATTCGCGCGGCCCCTACGCTGGGTACATTCAAAATCCAACTAAAAACATGGCTTTATGTCCAGGCCTTCCCTCCTGCCAGCATTTAATTTAATTTAATTTATTTAATTTGACTTTTTCTTTTTCTTATCTATCATTTATTATTTTTAGTATGTTTGTTAATAATGGATGTTCATGGATTCATCTTGTTTTAATTGTATTTGTTCTGTTGTCAGCCGCTCAGAGTGGTATAATTATACCAGATGGGTGGGATATAAATCAAATAAATAAATAAATAAATAAAAATAACTCCTTGAATTCCCCCTCCACCATACTTCACAGGTTTTTATTCAGAAATATATCCCCTTTGGATACCCAGTGTGGTGTAGTGGACAGAAAAGATTCAAGAGACTTGGATTTGAGTCTCCACTCATTCATGGAAATTACTGGGGGTGTGGAATTGGTGAATTCACTTCACTTGCCTCGAAAGCCTACTTAGGGTAATGTTAAGTTGATTCCAAATTAGGATTTTTATAAGGTTTGGCTGATCCATTCAAAAACTGTTTGAGTGGACCTATTATAATAAGTGTTTGTGATGACCAGCTTGTTTTGTCAAGAGAAGCTGGTCATCACAAACACTCTTTTCCAACAACACAAGAGGCGACTTTATACATGGAAATCACCAGATGGGCAATATCGAAATCAGATTGATTATATTCTCTGCAGCCAAAGATGGAGAAGCTCTATACAGTCAGCAAAAACAAGACCTGGAGCTGACTGTGGCTCTGATCATCAGCTTCTCATAGCAAAATTCAAGCTTAAACTGAGGAGAGTAGGAAAAACCACTGGGTTACTCAGGTATAATCTAAACCAAATCCCTTAGGAATACATAGTGGAAGTAAAGAACAGATTTAAGGAACTAGATTTGGTGGACAGAGTGCCTGAAGAACTTTGGATAGAGGCTCGTAACATTGTACAGGAGGCACAACAAAAACCAACTCAAAGAAAAGGAAATGCAAGAAAGCAAAGTGGCTGTCCAATGAGGCCTTAGAAATAGCAGAGAGGAGAAGGGAAACAAAATTCAAGGGAGATAGGGAAAGCTACAGAAAACTGAATGCAGACTTCCAAAGAATAGCAAGGAGAGACAAGAGGGCCTTCTTAAATGAACAATGCAAAGAAATAGAGGAAAATAACAGAAAAGGAAAAACCAGAGATCTGTTCAGGAAAAATGGAGATATTAGAGTAACATTTTGCGCAAAGATGAACATGATAAAAGACAAAAATGGTAGGGACCTAACAGAAGCAGAAGACATCAAGAAGAGGTGGCAAGAATACACAGAGGAATTATATCAGAAAGATTTGGATATCCCGGTGTGACAAGGTCCTTCTTTGGCCAGGGGGGCACTTGTAGTGAAGGCGGGAAAAAGACACAGAGGCGGATCCTTTTCTTCAAAGTTAACAAATTTATTGGAAACATAACCTAGTTCAACAGGATCAAACGGATCTCTTAACATGTCGTCTGTTAACAAGTTATACCTTTTCAGCTTCACAACCTCAACCCCTTCTGCTTACCTAAAACGGGGCCGGGCCGAACCGCTCCCAGTCAGTTAGAGGTCATAAAGGAGTGCTCCGGACTGCACAAACCATCCTGCAACAGGGATGGCGGGCCCAGTCTCACTCCAAAGGCTTCCTCTGGAACTTCGGTCCAGGGCGATTCACTCCATCCCCCAAGGAAATTCTGGGGATAAATTACAACTGTCCATTCTAAGGGGATGTATGGATGGCCTTGACTACCCGGCAGGAGTGGATCTGGCAACAAACCACCTCCCAGTTGTAGATTAGAAAATTCCCGCACGATGTAGGCTGCTTCCCCTGGCAACAGCATAGGATCTGTCTGGACCCCTCAATCCACATACCGCCCTAACTCTCCATCCGTTGACAAACTGAAAAAGTGAGTGCTTTCCCCTTCTTTTACCTCCTCCCAAACAATGAGGTCTAGCTCTGCCCCTCCTTCGTCAGCTAGACACACCTCGGTCGGTTTTCCTCTCACTTCCTCTGCTTGATCTATTTCAACCAAGATCCCTTCCACACAACAACACTCCTCCACGGGTCTGGTCTCCTTAGAGGACGGTGCACTTTGTCTCACACCTTCACACCCAGACAACCCAGACAATGTAGTTGCTGACCTTGAGCCAGACATACTGCAGAGTGAAGTCAAGTGGGCCTTAGAAAGCCTGGCTAACAACAAGGCCAGTGGATGAGATGACATTCCAGTTGAACTATTTAAAATCTTAAAAGATGTTAAGGTGCTACATTCAATATGCCAGCAAGTTTGGAAAACTCAACAGTGGCCTGAGGACTGGAAAAGATCAGTTTACATCCCAATCCCAAAGAAGGGGAGTGCCAAAGAATGCTCCAACTTGCACTCATTTCACACGCTAGCAAGGTTATGCTCAAAATCCTACAAAGTAGGCTTCAGCAGTATGTGGACCGAGAACTCCCAGAAGTACAAGCTGGATTCCGAAGGGGCAAAGGAACTAGAGACCAAATTGCAAACATGTGCTGGATTATAGAGAAAGCCAGAGAGTTCCAGAAAAACATCTGCTTCATTGACTATGCAAAAGCCTTTGACTGTGTGGACCACAGCAAACTATGGCAAATCCTTAAAGAAATGGGAGTGCCCGACCACCTTGTCTATCTCCTGGGAAACCTATATGTGGGACAGGAAGCAACAGTTAGAACTGGATATGGAACAACTGATTGGTTCAAAATTGGGAAAGGAGTATGACAAGCTTTATATTTTCTCCTTGCTTATTTAAGTTATATGCAGAATACATCATGCGGAAGGCTGGACTGGAGGAATCCCAAACTGGAATTAAGATTGCCGGAAGAAATATCAACAACCTCCAATATGCAGATGATACCACTCTGATGGCAGAAAGTGAGGAGGAATTAAAGAACCTTGTAATGAGGGTGAAAGAGGAGAGTGCAAAAAATGGCCTGAAACTCAACATCAAAAAACTAAGCTCATGGCCACTGGTCCCATCACCTCCTGGGAAATAGAAGGGGAAGATATGGAGGCACTGATAGATTTTACTTTCTTGGGCTCCATGATCACTGCAGATGGTGACAGCAGCCACGAAATTAAAAGACACCTGCTTCTTGGGAGGAAAGTGATGACAAACCTCAACAGCATCTTAAAAACCAGAGAAAGTCCGAATAGTCAAAGCTATGTTTTTTGCCAACGAAAGTCCGAATAGTCAAAGCTATGTTTTTTCCTGTCGTGATGTATGGAAGTGAGAGCTGGACCATAAAGAAAGCAGACCGCCGAGGAATTGATACCTATGAATTGTGGTGCTGGAGGAGGCTCTTGAGAGTCCCTTGGACTGCAAGGAAAACAAACCTATCCATTTTGAAGGAAATCAACCCTGAGTGCTCACTGGAAGGACAGATCCTGAAGCTGAGGCTTCAATACTTTGGCCATCTCATGAGAAGAGAAGACTTCTTGGAAAAGATCTTGATGTTAGGAAAGTGTGACGACAAGAGGAGAAGGGGACGACAGAGGATGAGATGGCTGGACAGTGTCTGAGAAGCACCAACATGAAATTGACACAACTACGGGAGGCAGTGGAAGATAGGAGGGCCTGGCGTGCTCTGGTCCATGTGGTCACGAAGAGTCGGACACAACTAAACGACAACGATTATAATAAGGGTAGCACTGTGTCCCCAGATTTGCTACCCTCCTGGTCCCTCTACTGCCTCCCCCAGATTCTGGAATTCTCTCCCACAGGAGGATAGTGTGACAAACACGGTTCCCTGGAGAACACGTGAATGCTCGGACAGAGAGTAATCAGGAGACTGGACACACTAAAATGTGCTGAGTGAGTCCCAGAACTCAGCTAGACGTGTACAACTCTCCATCTTATAAGTCTGCCCTAATAAGAACACCCTTGTACCTTCAGATATTACTGTTAGAAAACCATGTGGGCTTTGTAGTCCTTAGACTCATCATGCCCCACAGGCAGGACTCATTAAGTATGCTAGGCCGAAGCAACACTCTCAGATGACACTAAGACAATTTTTACTGTTCAGGAAACCAATTGATTTTTATAATCCTTATTTTATTAATAAATAAGCATGTTACTAGGTATCAAAACCAAACTAAGCCAAGGCAAGTAAATAAGCATTGTGTTAGTTATTTACAACTCTGTAGTGAGGCAAAGAAAACATGAAAAATAGAAAAGTGTTCAAAAACCTTACAAGAATACAAAAAGCCATTAAAAAGAATAACAACAGTTCCAGTCCAGTAATTCATCAGGAAAAACAAAAATAATCCAAACATGTTATAAAAAGGCTATAGTCCTCAGTGATTCTGTAGAATAAAAACCCTGTACCAAAAAGAAAAATCCAGTAAATGTCCCATTGTCCTTACAAAATTACAAGAGCATAGTCCATATGAAGTATTCCAAAAATAAGAGCCCATAGAGAAATAATTCATAGTCCTTAGGGAAAAGCCCATAGGTCCAAGAGTAATCCAGTATAGTATAAGGATCAGTCCATGTAAAGAGTGGTCGCGATAGACTTCAGGGTTGGTGAAGAAAGACATTAGGGTGAGTCACGAATGACTGAAGAGTCGGTCTTGAAAGACAATGTCCATAGGCAAAAAGTTCCTTTTTCAAGAGTAACTGGCAAGGGCTTATCGCACCTTCCCACGATGTCATCCAATCAGAGTTCGTTACTAGGCAAACAGTCCTGTTGCACCACATGACTTCTTTCCCATACACACCAAATGTTATTTGGGTACTGTGGTTTAGCAAAGAGTCACAACAATTTCCATCTATCTAATCACACCGAGTCCTTTCTCAGGCTCTCATAATAACATTCTCTCTGCTCGCCTAGAAAACAACCTGTCAGCATAGCATAGATACTTTATACAAAGAAACAAGATGGAACCTCTCTTGCTCATTTCTTAATTACAAACCCCATATTCCTTACATGATTCTAATTCAAAAACCCATCTCATCACAGTCCATAGGGGTAGTCCATAAGAACAGTCCATGAAAAGAGTCAAGAAAATTCCCTGAGTGCGTGTATGAGTAATCCATATGTGTAGGCCACAAGTGAGTCACAAATGACATTGTCCATAGGTAAAAGTTCCTTTTTCAAGAGTAACTCGTAAGTCCTTATCTGCTCCTTCCCACGATGTCATCCAATCACAGTCCGTTGCTAGGCAAACAGTCCTGTTATACCACCTGACCTTCTCTCCCATGATGTTATTTGGGTTTCTGTGGTTTTGCGAAGAGTCACAACAATACCCATCTATCTTATCACAAAGTCCTTTCTCATGCTCTCAGAATAGCATTCTCTGAGCTCTCACTAGCAAACAACCTGTTAGCATTGCAAGGATCCTTTATACAGAGAAACAAGATGGAACCTCTCTTGCATTTTCCTTAATTACAAAACCCATGTTTCTTACAAGATTTTAATCACAAATCTCATCTCATCACAGATAGTATGGCCTCATCTTTCCTGTCTTTCCTCAGGGAGGCTGTTTATGTTTTTCTGGTATTGTATTCATTGATTCTTTTAGTATTATACACGCATTGTTAATAATTTTAAATACCTTCTTTTAATTCTTACAAAGCACCATGGGTCTTTTTAGAGGAGAAAAGTGGGTTAAACATATTTTAAAATAAATATATAAATGAACTACTGTTTTTTGTTTCATTTTGTTTTGTGTTTCTCTTTGTGACTGGAGATGATCTCAAAACTCTTGCTGTCCGTGGCCAACCCCCCTCCCCACCTCTGCGCTCGCCCAGGACCTGCGGCCACCACCCGGGCAGCCAATCTGGAGCTGCCACACCACCAGGAAAGTGCGTCCTTGGCAAGGGGAGGTGGGCACCACAGGGCCGGCAGGTCCACTGGCCATGAGTTCAAGGGAGGCGGTGTGGGAAGGGGGCCTCCTCGTGAGCCCACTGGGCGGGTGGGTGCGGGCAGGAAGCAGAGCCCCGGCCAGGGCTCTGCCAAGTAGAGTACAGCTGGCCCAGTCCACCACCCTCCCCCACACTTTGGAGGCAAGGAGGGCAGGTGGGTGCCCTGTGCAGTTCCTTACTCTCTGGTGCTGTTGGATGCCAGGTCTGTATCCAACAAATTCCAGATTATCCAAAACCTTATTCTGGGGCAGGATGCAGACCTGATATACATAACCAAAACATGGATGGGCGGGGAAGGGGCTCACTCTCCCTGCAATGGAATCTCTGCCTACACACAACATCGTTGGAAATAAAATGTCTGGGGGTAATGAGGATGGTCATGCTGCCACGACCATCCTCATTACCTCCAGGATTTTCATTTTTACCCCATTTGGGATAATTTACCCCTGTTCCCTGACCACTGCTATAAACCAGTCTACCCTGGTGCTGGACTGCATAACTGGGAGGACAGGCCAAAGTCAAGGGAACATCCCCTTCCCCACCCATCCATGTTTTGGTTATGCATATCAGGTCTGCATCCTGCCCCAGAATAAGGTCTTGGATAATCTGGAATTTGTTGGATACAGACCAGGCATCCAACAGCACCAGATTTAGAGTGGAGAGACGGATGATCTGACTACCTCAAGACTGACAGTTGGTCACAGTGCCAGAGCAATGAACAGCCTTCAAACATCTGTTTACCATTCTTCTGAAATGAGTAGGAACTGTGCCATCACCATACCTTCCTCTACCCGTAATCACTCGGATGTTCAAAGGACCCCCACTGGGGGGGCAAGCCTTCCACGCCGTATTAAACAAGAGAAAGGAAAACAGAGAAATTACAAATTAATAAAGCAAAAATACAACAATATTCAATTTAGGAAATTAAATTAAACCATAGCATAAAACAGACATGTAATTTTAAATTAATAACCAGTTTAAACAATTTAAAATGAGACATGAAGAAAGAAAAAAAAATAGAATAAAGACTTTCAACACCTGGACTACCCCCTCTCATCATACCCAGTTAAAAGTCTCAGTCCTCCTCAACAGGCTGGCTGCCAAAGATGATTCAGTCACTATTATGCAGCAGGGTTGGTCATATGGCCAGTCCTTTCTAGGGCTCAGCCATCACCACCAACACCCCAGCAGGTTACAAGGCAGCAAGCCTGATCCAGCCAGGGAAGGTGAAGAAGTCTCAAAGCTGGCCAGGGACGACAGACACCAGGAACTAAAAGTCAGAACCTCCAACTGAGAACCTTGCTGTCCCTATAACATTTGTTACTGATTCTTTATTTTAAAGTTTCTTATTTCCCCCTGTAAATATTGAGAATAACAATAATGTTTCATTCATGTCTACTTTTTGATTAATCAGTGTCTCTATCAATCTAATTACTTCTCACCATAATGCTTCTATTTTGGGGCAAGACATCCACGTGTATTCCAAAGTTCCTTTTTGTCCACAGTTCCTCCAGCATTTATTTGATATATCTTTATTAATTCTGTGTAACTTTGTAGGATATAAATGCCACTGATGCACTACATTCAAAACCATTTCTTTCACATTTGCTGATATTGATTTATATGGGTATTTATTCCATATTTCTGTCCAGGCTTCCTCCAGTGTATTAATATTTACATTTGTTTCCCACACTGTTTTAACTCCTCTACCTTTTCCATATTCTTTCTCAATAATGCTTTGTATATTAGTGATGTTAGGCCTCTCTTTTTATTTTTATTTTTTTGATACAATATTGTTCAAATTCGGTTAATGTTCTTAGAGAGCCAGGTATTTGTTGTAAGTAAATTGTGAACCTTCTTATTTGTAATATTTGTAACCAATTGGTTTTTATTTGCTTTGTTTTCTCTTCTATTTGTATAATAGTGATTGGTTCCCCTGAGTCAAATAAGTCAATAATTATATATATTCCAATTTGCTTCCAGTCCTTAAATTGTGCATATTTTTCTTGAGACTTAAAATCTGGATGGTCCAAAAGGGGGCATGAAGGGGGTCTGGGGGGGACAAAGTTTTACTGTGTTTTCACCATATCCTTAATGTTTCATAAATAAATGGGCTTTGCATTTGTTCTCCCTTTCTAATTATTTTGAGGGTATAAATATACCTATTTACTATGTCCATTTTCCTTTCACCTTCCATTTCCATCCAATCAGGATTCTTATGAGTCTTGTCTATCTGTATAAATTTAATAATTTGGTTTCTTTGTATTCTTCATAATAGTGTTGAAGCTGTGGTGTTCGTAATCCCCTTTTAGACCCTCTCTATATTTAACACTATTTATAAACCTTATCTTCTTTCCCTTTGCTGCAATAAATTTTTCTGACTTTCCTTGCCATAGTTTTACTTTTTAAATATGTGGAATATTTTGGAATACAAATTGAAATTTTGGTAATATATTTGATTTAATTAGAGCAATATTCCCCAACATTGATATGTTCAGATTAACCCACTTTGCCATTTTTTCTTTTGCCACTTTAAATAGATTTTTATAGTTTCTGTAAATTAATTGATTAAGGTTTTTTGTTACCCATATTCCTGAATATTTAAAACTTGAATAGCATAACTATAAGTAAAAAGGTTTTTTTAAAAAATTCATTTTGTTATATAATAGGTTTATTTAGGCATAATAACATAGATTTTGGAAAATTAATTTTTAAACCTGTATACTGACTATATTCCTGTAATATCTCTTTCAAATATCCTATTCTTTGTGATGGGTCCTCAAAAAAAAGGAGCATATCATCTGCATATACATTTATTTTGTGTTGTCTATTTTTCACCATTAGTCCTCTAATGTTTCCACTTTCTCTCTCTTTTTCCCTTTTTTGCTGCAAGGGGTTCTATTATTAATGCGGATAAAATTGGGGACAAAGGATCTCCTTGTCTTGTTCCTCTAAATAACATACATTTGTTAGATTCTACTCCATTAATAAGTACAGTAACACCTGCTCATATATATAATTCATTTAGAACTTTAATAATTTTTTGCCAACAGACCAAACATAAATTTCCATTTCACCCAATCAGAGGTCTTAAGGGCATCCAATGAGAGTATTGCTATCTTCTTTCTTTAACAGTTGTATATATATTATTTAATACTCTGTGGATAGCATCTCACATTTGTCTTCCTGGTATGAAGCCATATTTATCTGTATGGACATATTTAGTAATAAAATTACTTAATCTTTATGCCAGTATTGTTGAGAAAAAATTTAATCTTGATTTTGTAATGTTAGAGGTCTATAAGATGAAGGAGACACTGGATCTTTTTCTGGTTTTAATATAGTTATTATTCTGGCCATATGCCATTACTTTGGTATTTCTTCGTCACCCAACATTGAATTAAATAGCTTTAGAAGATTTCTATGACATCTTCTTCCCAAATTTTATAGAAATCAGCTGTGAATCTATCACAGCCTGGTGCTTTTCCTTTCTTAAGTTTTTTAATAACCGAATTTATCTCAGTTTTTTTTAATTGGGCTGTTCAAATAATCTTTATGTTTCTCTAAAATTTGGTTGGTTCATAATGTCTTTATAAATTTCTTAGTGTTTATTTCAGGTGTTAATTCTGATATATATAAATCTTTATAGTATTCCATAAATGTAGAGAGCATGTGTTGCTTGAATTTACCATTATTCCTTCCTTCATTTTTATGAGACAATTGTTCTTTTTGCCACCATCTTTTTAACTGGTATTATGTAGCTTTATAAGGGTATAGATGCCACCTGTGAACAACTTTCAGAACCATTTCTTCCGTTTTAGCTGATACTGATTTATATGGATATTTATTCCATATTCCTGTCAAAACCTCCTCAGGTATATTAATATTTAAATTTGTTTCCCAGGATGCATCAGCTCCTCAACCCTACCATATTCTTTCTCAATAATACATTTATATATTAATGAGGTCACTCCTATCCTTTTATTTTTATCTTTTTGCATACAGTACAGTATTTTTCAAATTCCATTAATGGATTTATAAAGGCAGATTTTTATATAACTGTATCACAACACTCCTTATTTGTTTTATTTGTAGCCAGTTGGTTCTCATTTGTTTTGTTTTCTCTTCTGTTTGTCTAAGAGCAATTGGTTCCCCTGATTCAAATAAATCCTTAATTCTATATATTCCAATTTCTTTTTGTCAGAATATGTGGGAAATAAATAACTCTTAAGTAGTTAACAGAGTCCCGGAAAGAAAATGTATGCTTTTTCTTCTTTGGACAGCAGTGAAAAATAAGACACAGCAAAAATTTAGCTCTGAGAGATTCAAGCAATATAATTCACAGATAAATCATTGTCTTTCTCCTGCTTTTATCTTATAGTGTCAGGAAAAATATTTACAGTAGCTTTATACAGCATTTCAGAGAGAAACGGACAGCATAAACGATCAGAACTTCAAGTTTCACCCACAGGAGCATGTCACTGACTTAGTTACTTTTATATCAACAAAGCTGATGCAATCTTGCTACCAGGATTGCATCAGATATACAGTGATTCAGCATGGATCCACTGCACATGCCAAAACTTTTCTTAAAGAGACAATATTCTCTAGTATTTAGATCAATACTCTGACGCTTTACAGTATTTAAATTGCACATGTTTCTCATGAGATTTGAAGTTTGGGTGATCCAATAGAGGACATGAGGGAGATATTGGGGACAAAAGTTTTCATATATTTTCACCATATCCCTAATGTTTTAAAAATAAAAGGATTTTGTATTTCTTCTCCCCTTCTAAATAATTTTGTTCTGTAAATATGCGTATTTACAATATCTATTTTTCCACCACCTTCCATTTCAACTTGATTTCTATTTGATTTATTTGTAAAGCTTCATAATATTTTTGTAAATATGGTATTCCTAATCCTCCTTTTGCCCAGTGTCTATATTTAACACCATTTTAAAATATTTTCTTCTTTCCCTTTCTTGCAGTAAACTTTTCTAAATTTACTTACCATAAATCATTTATATGCTACCAAAATTTCTGTTTTTTATTTCGAAACATACCCCTACAACTAGTTATCAAAATAGTTACTTTTTTGATATCTGGCTGTAGGGGTATGTTTTGAAATAAAAACAAAAATTTTGGTAGCATATAAATTTTAACTAAGGCTATTCTCCCTAAGTTTGACAAATTCAAACTGGCCCACTTTATGACTCTTTCTTTTGTCCATTTGAATAGGGTTTTTAAAAAAATAATTTCTATAAATTAATTGATTTAAATTTTTTGTTACCCATATCCCTAAATATTTAAAAGTTGAATAACATAAGGCTAAATGAGAAACTTCTTAAATTGTGTTTTGTTCTGCTATAGGCATATTTAAGCATAATAACTTGGATTTTGAACATTAATTTTCAAACCTATATAATGGCTATATTCTTGTAATATTTACTTCAAAGATTCTATTCTTTCTAGTGGATCTTCCAAAAACAGAAGCATATCATCAGCATAAAGATTCTGTAAGGTTTATTTTTAAGCATCAGTCCTTTAATATTTCTGCTTTCTCTTTTTCTCACTGCTAGGGGTTCTATTGTTAAAGCAAATAGAATTGGAGACAAGGTGTTTCTTTGTCTTGTTCCACTGAAAAGAGTAAATTTCCTTGATTCTGACCTGTTAATAAACACTGTGGCCCCTGCCCCTATATAGAATTCCTTTAGCACTTTAATGAAGTGCACTCATATTCATCTTCTCCAAAGGATTAAATATATATCACCATTCTACCCAATCAAAGGCCTTAAGTGTATCAAGTGAGAGAATTGCTATTTCCATTTTTTTTCTTTATTGGGCATATATATAACATTCAGAACTGTGTGGACAGCATAGTGTATTTGTCCTCCTGGCATAAAACCATATTGATCTGTATGGGTATATTTAGTGACAAAGTTGTTTAATCTTTGTGCCAGAATTTTTAATTCTGATTTTGCAACATTTTTAGCCTATAAGATGATGGGAGCATTGGATCTTTTTCTGATTTTAATATCGTTATTATCCATGACTCTGCAATTTCTCCCCTTTCCAAAATTGAATTGAATAATTTTGGAAAATGTTCTATGACTTTTTTTTTGCAAATTTTATACAAGTCAGCTATGAATCCATCACATCATGGTGATTTTCCTTTCTTGAGCTTTTTGATAACTGATTTTATGTCCTCTATTCTTATTGGGACTTAAGTTGACCTTTGTGGTTCTCTGAAATTTAGTTGATTGTTAATGAGTTTATAAATTACTTGGTATTTATATCTGGTGTTATTTCTGATTTAAACAGACTTTTATAATATTCCATAAATGTAGTAACTATTTGCTATCATGAATTTACTATGGTTCCTAGAGTGGTCCTATAGCCGCCTAGAGTGGTCCTGACACGACCAGATAGGCGGGTTATTAAATAAATAAATAAATAAATAAATAAATAAATAAATAAATAAATAAATAAATAAATAAATAAATAAATAAATAAATAAATAAATAAATAAATAAATAAATAAATAAAAATAAATAAATAAATAAATAAATAAATAAATAAATAAATAAATAAATAAATAAATAAATAAATAAATAAATAAATAAATAAATAAATTCCTTTGTTTTTAGGGAAACAATTCTTTTTACTGCCTTCTTTTTTAACTGCATGTGACGCATTTCAGTGTTTTTGTTTCCAGGCCGGGTAGGTGGGACTCGTTCAGTCCTGGAAGGCGACCCATCTAGGAGAAGGAAAACTCTGATTTCAAACCCCCACTGAGGCGCTGCCATTGCTGCCCATGCCATAAGGGAACAGGCCAGGTAGGTGGGACTCGTTCAGGCCTGGAAGGCGACCCATCTAGGAGAAGGAAAACTCTGATTTCAAACCCCCACTGAGGCACTGCCATCACCGTCCATGCCATGAGGGAACAGGCCAGGTATGTGGGACTCATTCAGCCTGGGAAGGCAGCCCATCTAGGAGAAGGAAAACTCTGAGAAGCACAATAACCCACATTCTTAAACCAGATAGGTTTTTTAAAACAACCAAATATGTATCCAAAAAGCAAGTGTTGCTGACTGTGACATTAGTGCAGCCTTTTTGGTAGGCTTGGTGCTCCCTGCCAAGAAAATATTGCCAGTTTCCTGATTAGTGGAAACCACAGTCCTCAGGAAATGATTTGTTCTTAATTCTTTTACCTTTCCTGGAAATTGTTTACCTGGCACTTCCAGAGCATGGAAGGTTACTTGATTTTTTAAAAAGTAATTAGTTACAGTTACAGTATAAAGACCCCCAAACCTTTTACTTTAAAAGAAACTGAGAACTGGCAGTCATACTGCACAGGAAGTGATGCTATCTCTCATTAAGTTACAGTTGCAATGTGATTATTTATACTTTCATTATTACAAAGAGAGACAGATTATAAGTAACTATTATTCTAGGTTTTTTTAAACTTTTCACTTTAAATATATTCTTGTTCTGTTTTTCCTGACTAAACACCTTTGGATTCTCTCCATAGCACTAGAGCATTCTCTGGGTGCTTTACAACATTATTATGTAAATTATTTATTTATTTATTTATTTATTTGTTTGTTTGTTTGTTTGTTTGCTTGCTTGCTTGCTTGCTTGCTTGCTTGCTTGCCTACTTACTTACTTACTTACTTACTTACTTACTTACTTACTTACTTACTTACTTACTTACTTACTTACTTACTTACTTACTTACTTACTTACTTACTTACTGCCCATCTGGCAGCCAAGGCCACCCTGGCGGTTTACAACAAGTAACATAAAACAACAAAGTAGCAAAATAGCAAATAACATCAATACATAGGGGCAAAAACCAAAAGTCATGAAGTGCAGGGAGGATAAAATTACAATACAATAAATACAATTAAAAGCGTAGGAAAATATAAAAACATGGAGCATTGCAGTATGATAGAAGTTATATTATCTGGCACTATTGTATCAGAGTGTAGTTTGTTCAGGGAAGGCCTGTCTAAATAGCCAGGTTTTTAGTAGCTTTCTGAATGTGCCCAGTGAAGGGGCCAGGCAAACTTCAGGTGTAATAGACTTCCATAATTGCGGTGCTACCAGCAAGAAGGCCCAATTTCCAGTGGTTGTTTTCCGGGCCTCTCTCAGGGTCAAACTCTCAGCTGCCCTGCCTTAATGACCCTATAGGACGGGCAGACCTAACTAAAAGGAGGCACTAAGCCTGATATCGAGGTCCCAAACCATTTAAGGCCTTATAATTTAATACCATCACCTTGAAACTGGTACCGAGTGAACAGGTAGCCAGTTGTGGTGCTCATCCTTATTATGTTAAATCGTCATGCATTATTCATGTTGTAGGCTAATGTTGTAGAGAGGCGGAGCCAAGAGAGAGGTAAAAAAGGCGGAGTCTGAGAGGGAAAAGTCAGTCAGTGCAGTCAGAGTCAAGAGGGAGATGAGAGTAGAGAGTGAGATAGAGTGTGATATTTGGGAGATCTGAGGTGTGATTAATGGGAGGAGTGAATAATTACTGTTATAACAAATAGAAGGTTGAGACTGATGATAAATAAACCTGTAGAAGTTACTTATGATTAATTATCAAACATTTGTAATCAATAAACTTGTTTTATTTAAAAGACAGTGAGGTTTGGACCTTCATCTTCATCCTTCCATAAGTAAAGTATGTTGATTTAGTGATCAACTGGTGGTGGTGTGTGAAAAGGAGTATTAGTTTGCCTTTGTGTGCTCTGTATTTGGGGAGTCAGGCAGGGGCCACGAGGGGTGAACACCACACCAGTGTAAGGCGGCCAGGATGGGGGTGATATGTTGACATTTTCAGAAATCTGGCCACCACATTCTGGACCCATTGCAGTCTCCGTAGCAGTCCCAAGGGCAGCCCCACAGTCTACTCTCAAGACTACCAAAGAACAGACCAGTGTGGTTAGAGACCCGGTGTCAAGGTGGGGACGTAGCTGAGTGATCCACTTTAGGTGGAAATAAGCAGATCGGACCACAGACACTATCTGAAATGTCATTGATAGCAAAGGGTCCAAAATCACACACAAACTACGAACTACATCCTTCATGAAAAGAATGCCCCCCCAAAGATAGGGAGGCACCCAGACCACAGACACTAGGAAAGAATGCTCCCCCAAAGATAGGGAGGCACTCAGACCTTTCCATCTTGTCCAGGTTCAGCCTCAGTCCCTCATCCATCCCAGCACCATATTCAAGCAGTGCTCAAGGGATGGGACAGCATCCGCTGCAGAAGGATGGAAGGAGAGATACAGTTGATTGTCATCCACGTATTGATGACACAATGCTCCAAAACTGCTGATGGCCTCCCCCAGTGGCCTCATATAGATATTAAATAGCATTGGGGAGATGATTGACCTCTGCAGGACTCCACAATGGACAGTCCATGGAGCAGACAACATCTCCCCGAGCTGAAATCTCTGAGGATGGTCCTCCAGGAAGGATCAGAAATAGGCTAATGCCTGACCAACAATCCCCAACCCCAAGAGCCTCCCCAGGAGGATACCGTGGTCAATGGTATCAAAGGCCACTGAAAAGTCAAGGAGGACCAGCAAGGACATTTTGCTCCTGTTGTTTCTTCCTCAAGAGGTCATCTTGCAGGGTGACCAATGCCATCTCCATGGCATGCACGTGGCCTGAACCCGAACTGGAACAGATCAAGTGTATTGGTTTCCTTCAGAAGAGCCTGAAGCTGATCAGCCACCACTCTCTCCACCAGCTTGCCAATAAAGGGGATATTGGTGACAGGGCTATAGTTGTTAATATCATCAGCCACCAGATTAGTTTTTTTTTTCTGGATAAGCCTGATGAGTGTCTCCTTGAGGGCAAGGGGGACCCTGCCCTTAAGAAGAGACCCATTAATAATAGTCTCCACCCATTCATTTGTTAGCAGCCCGGCCACTTTCAAGAGCCTTGCCAGGCAAGGATCTAGTGAGGAGGAGGTGGCCCTGCAGCAATCAAGGACCCTGTCAACCTCAACTGACGTCATGGGCTGAAATTGTGTTAAAATGTCCAGGTAAGGCAATGCGCTGGACATCTTGGCTCAATCCACTGATAAAAAGAAGAGATATCTAGGCCCTGGCAGATGGCCTCCACTTTTTGTTTAAAGAAGGCTGCACATTGGTCACAGGTGATGCTACTGGGAGTCCTGTCACTGTGACCAATTCTAGATAAATAATGCACAATGCGGAACAGTTCCGCTTGATGGTCCTGAGCTTCGCTTATCCGGCAAGCAAAGTAGGATTTTATTATAGCCTTCACCTTGGCTAAATAAATATTTGAGGTTATTTTAGCAGCATTTACGTTAGTTACCATCCGGGCCTGTCTCCAAATGCCTTCTGGCCTCCTCCTATTACACTTCAATCCCCGCAGTTGTTGGTTATACCAGACAGCTGGCCGGTGTCAAGAGTGGAGGGGACATTTAGGAGTAATCATGTCAGCCACCCTGGAGAACACTTTTTAAAGACTTTGAGGTATGAATATAATGGATATAATAACAATTTAGGAAGAGGAAATCAACTCAGGGGGTTGGGGTATGCATTATTTGCAATTTTGGTAATAGTTCTCTGGCATCAATTCATGCTTTAGTAATCTCAAAATAGACTGCTGTAATATTCTCTACATAGGGTTGCCCTTGAAGTCAGTATGGAAACTTCAACAGGTCCAAAATGCGTCAGCCAGACTGATCTCATGTACCAACAGATATGACCATATACTGTATATTTAGTCTTGGCACATCTCTGGCTTCCTCATAGTTTTCATGCTCACTTCAAGATGTTTGCCTTCCCTATAAAGCCCTAAATGGTCTAGGACTTTGATTCCTCTTGGATCATCTCTCCTACAAAACAGCTAGCCATCCTACCTGCTATTTGCAGGTCAGAATGTAAAAAAATGGTAAAATGGTGACACCAAAGGATGCCAAAAGAGTGAATATTAGGAACTAGTCTCTTTTGCTTGTGGCCTCATATCTCTGAAATAAACTTCCAGCAGAGATTTGCCAGGCACCTCCTCTCTTGGTTTTTAAGAAGTTAGTTAAAGCATAATTACTTTAAGCTGCTTTTTATTAGTGCTTGTCACCTGTAATGCCCACTGTTATTTTACATTGTTTATTTACCTAAATATAGATTTAGTGCAGTCCTCATTTTTTCTATACAGGGATTCAGCCTATACTGGATGGGTTACACTCCCTCCGAAAACATAGGGTTACAGCTTGGGAGAGCTCCTGGATTCATCTCTGTACCTGGATGCCCAGGTTTTGATGGTGGCCAGAAGTGCCTTTACACAGTTAAAACTAGTGCATCAGCTGCACCCATTCCTGGAGAGATCTGATCTGGCCACAATGACACATGCCTTACATACATCCTGGCTGGATTACTGTAATGTGCTCTGCATGAGGCTGCCTTTGGATACTGCTGATTTTGTCATAGGAAAATTGTTAACTGGGGCTGGTTACAGGCATCACATAACCCCCCTATTACAGCAGCTCCACTGCCAACTGGATCTTTTTCCAGGAACAATTCTAAGAGCTGGTTTTAACCTATAAAGTTCTAAACGGCTTGAGCCCCAACTATCTCAAAGACCACATCTCCCTTTATGAGCCTGCCAAGATCATCAGGGGAAGTCTTTCTCTCAGTCCCACCACCACCACAGGTCTGCTTGGTGGGGAGACAGGAGAGGGCCTTTTCTGTTACTGTTCCGAGACTTCAGCTGTCCCCATTGTTGCTATCTTTCCACCAGCAAGCAAGCTTCAGGCAAGCTTTTCCTTGGTGTCTGACTGTCTAGGAGGCAATAAATGGGATGGTTTTAATTTTGTTGCTTCTAAATCTTTTTTGGTAAATGTTTTTACCTCACATTTTAAATATGTTAATAATTATTCTTTAATATTTGAATATTTTACTGTTTTTAGCTTTTAATATTGTGTTTTAATGATGTAAGTCATCTGGGGTCCTTTTTAAAGATAAAACCATAGAAAAAATATTTCAAATAAAAAAATAAACCCACTTGAAAATAGAAAATGTCTGCAGTGTTCTACCAATAACAAGCCTTGGTTTTACAGGAAGGAAAGCAGTGGACCCATTTAACACATATTGGGATTGTCAACAGCTACTTCAGTTGGCTTTTACAAAGATACTTATGCTCAAGTCCCAAATGCGTAAGTGAATAGCAAATGTATCTAGGGCTCCTCTTCAAGAAACATTTGTCTATAGGGGTGGGGAAAGAGAAAGAGAGACAGAGAGAGCACTGATAAAAAGGACCACAGTTAGAATTTCAACATTAATTTCCCCCCTCAATTATACACACTTCACTAATATTATGTGAAAGGTAATGAAACAATTCATTGAAATGTCACTTGCATAATGAGGGCATGATACATTACTTTTGCTAATGAGCAGCAAAAGCCCTGTATAAGAATGTGGGTGTGGTTTCACTTCTTAGAAGCTTAACCTTTCCATGCATCTTATTAGAGATTGTCACAACTCATTAGGAAATTTAGTTTTCACCTGAGCAGCAGCAGGAAAACAGAACAATAAATCCTATAAAAATTACATTAATACATCCTTATTTGGGATGCAATGCAGATTCTCTGTTCACATGCCTATGAGTCATCATTTTTAAACACAGCATCAGAAGTATGTAACTGTCTGCAACATAAAATAAGCAGGCAATAATGGGTCCCATATACCAGCAAGCTTGCAAGGTTGATTTCTGTGATTTAACAACAGAAAGAGGGATGAGAATCACGTGAGATATATGAGCAATTGCAGTTAGAACAACTTAGTTTACCTTCTAGAGCTAAGTCACAACTATTTACCTTATTGTAGAGATGAGCCAAAATTATTTACCTCATTTTTGGACAGGTTATGAATGCTTCCACAGTGTTTCCAACACTATTCTGTGGGTCCATTTTCTTTCTTCTTTGCCCTCTTTGTTATTATCTAGAGTGGTCGCAATGACCAGATAGGCGGGGTATAAATTAAATTAAAATAAAATAAAATAAAATAAAATAAAATAAAATAAAATAAAATAAAATAAAATAAATAAATAAATAAATAAATAAATAAATAAATAAATAAATAAATAAATAAATAAATAAATAAATAAATAAATAAATCTATTTTTTGCCAAATAAACATTTAATCCTATTAGCTATGTTGAGCCATGGCACCGTTAATGACCTCACAATGTTATGTCTAACACAGAGATGACATTAATACTGATAAACAAAATCATCCTGGTTGACATAAACAATATGATTAAATATTGGAGACAGTGTAGACAAAATTCGACAGAGAAGAATGAAGCTGGCAGAAATTGAAAAATGTGATAAAGTAGTGTCATCCTGAAAGAGTGAGACAAGAGGGCACCAAAAAGCATCAAAACCTTGGTCATGTCCCTTGAGGTGAACAGAATGGTACATATGCATTTGTTTATCAGCATTGATAAAGCTACTTTCAAAATTGATATCAAAAGAGAATTATTATAGTTCTATCCACTGTAAACAGGGAGAATAGTTGCTGTAGAGGTTAAGCCAAAGGCTTCATAAAAGAGATAATGCGAGGCAACTTTTAGAAGAGGAAGAAAGAGGAGGGCATTCCTGTCAGGATTTGGTGACAGGAAAATGTGCAGAGTTAATTGAAGACACTTACACGTTCTTCTTCTTTAGCAAGACGGTTGTATTTACAATATTTACAAGTATATACAGGCTGGCATCACATCAGCATGACAGGAACTCATTAAACAAACTGGCATAGAGGATAGCAGCAAATGGTGGAGAGAGAAGAGAAAGCTATGAAGACACTGTTCACTTATATACATATACAAGGCTTCTTTAGTCCAATCAGAAGACACATTACTTCATCTTCTGCACCTGGGTGTCTTCTCATTTTCAGACATTGCATCATCTTCTCAGAAGTCAGAGTGACTCAGCATACACACATCTGTTCACAATGGCAGCTCATTAATAACACATTTATCCAGGTTCAGGCCTATAAAAATTACACTATCCTGACAATTCCTTTAAACTGTTGCATAACCTCATATTCTGGGAAGAGTTCCTTTTAGTCATAAAGTTGTAAAGTAATGGGGAGGGGGTAGCTTAGGCAGCCAGACATGATGTAGTTGACAGAACTTACAGGAGGCCATGGACCACTTCACTTTCCCTCACATATATTGGTGTGTGTTTCTCCTCATTGAGGAGTATAGAAACATACTTGCAACATTCCTGTGTGTATATATTCTGTGTCACATAATAGTCTAACAGCCACCCTGCCTTGTTATTTCATCAACCTTAAGTTATTTAGAGCTCATGGTAAAGGCAGTGGGACAACTCCACCCCCATTTCAGTCCACAAGCAGCCCCTTCCCTAACTGGAACCTGTGAATCCCCAGTTGAACTTTAAGCAGTGCTTTCATTCTTGCCAAAAGTATCATTCCTGAACATTATGCAGAACATCATGCAGAATAGCATAAATACAACAGCATTAAAAAAAACAAAATCTATTTTTCCTTATCTTCTGGATTCTAAAACTAAAATAAATACAAAAAATAAAAAGGAGTAGTGCACTTAATTCTCAATATTTGGTCTTCCAGATATTTTAGCCTTTGGCTCACAGAAGCACCATCCTGCTAGTGATCTGGGATTCCAAGAACTGAAGGCCAAAACAATTGGAGGTCCAGAAGTTGAGAAATACAGTTGTAGTGCCTGTATAGTTAGCCTTGCCTCTAAATGAGATTTGTATCAAAGCAGGAACTGGGTCTCCTCACTTCATAGCTTATTCTCATTCTACTTCTAGGACACTGAAAGAGAATGTGGAACAAAGCTGAGCTTATTCAGCTGGTGTTTTGAGACCAGGACTTATTCAGCTCCCAAAGCAGTGGCTAAATGCACTACATTCCCAACTTACTCTCCAACAAAAAGAAAATAAGTAGAGAGCAAAACCATCTTCAGGCCACGAAGGTCCCATTTTACTTCATCTTTTCCCTAAACTGCAGTAGGTTTGGAGGATAGGGAGCCAGGGAATCTCAGTGGGTTTGATTAGACCCACTGGCAAGAGTTCCACTCTCACAGTTTACTAAATGCGGAGAGGACACAGAATCAGTTTCCCTGATCCTCCACCTAACAAACACATATTGCTTCTGTGTATAGAATTACGTATGTAAAGTCATATCAGGAAGTGCATATCTTTGCCATGTCAAGATCCCCAGCAAGATCTGTCAGGAAGTATCATGCCCTCATTATGCACAGCTGAATCTTCGTCTCCTCACCCTGCTGAATGTAAATAAGTTGTTAAATGCCTTTTCCCCTTCTTGAAATGTGAGTAAATCTGCTTAAATTATCTGTGAAAAGTTCAAGCAGAGATAGAAGTGTTTTTTAAACTATAAAAGCCCGGCTGCTTATCTGGGCAATGCACTTTCGTTTTCGCTGGGAAGAACACCAGTGAAAAGTTGAACAGCTAATGAGCTGTTTAAAACTACTTTGTCTTCTTGTGCTATGAATCTTTTGCTTTGCTTATGAGAAAAACATAGAGATAAGAGTTCTAAAAGTTGGACATGAGGGCTGCCACAGGAAAAAACCATCAGATCGTAGTTTTGAACGCTTAAGACAAATAGAGGTGGAATCCCCTGTTCCTAAAGAAGTTTCTAAAGAGACTCGGGAAGCTGCTGGAAAGGGGGGGGATGGCTATCTCTCTGAGCAGTCTTACTGAAACCATCATGGGGAAAAATCCAAATTAACTATCTGTGTAAAGGATATGGCTAAAGATAAACCATGCCAGATTGATAAAAAACTGGAACAGGTTCTTTCCAAAATAGACTCTTTAGTGAAAGAATGTCAACAGATGGGAAAGGACATGGAAGCAGTCCAGGGAGAAGTACAGAGGTTGAAAGCAAGCATAGTAAAAATGGAGGACAGAGTAAAGCAAATGGAAGATTTATTAAAACAGAATGAAGGGGAAACAAAGGCACAACAACAGAAGATAGATGATTTGCAAAAGAAAGTGATTTATCTGGAAGATAGCTCAAGATGTAACAACATCAAAATAATGAATTTTGAGCTGCAAAAAGGAGCTGACCTTAAGCAGGAAGTGGTGACCTGGATAAATTATATTATGAACTCCCAACATGTGGCTGAAGAGGATATAGAGAGAATTCATTTTGTTGGGAACCCCAGAAGCAAGAGGCCAAGACCTATAATATTGAAATTTTTAAACTATGTTAAAAAAGAGCAATTTCTTAAGGTCACCAAAGAAAAAAATGGAACTATTAGTTTATAGGTCAAACCCAATACAGATTTATGAGGATTTAAGCAATGAATCTATACAGTGGAGAAAAACGATGAAACCCATTACATCAATTCTAATCAAGAACGGGGTCATTCTGTGGGGGAACGCTTCTTCCCAAAGTTGCTAAGCTGTTGGCTGATTCTTCAGTGGAGAGAAAATTCTCCTGGATGATGTCATAGCTGCTTCTGAGAGGAGGAGCTACTAACCCATTCTTCCTCTTTCTCATAGTGATAGGGAGCTAACTTCAAAGCCTTTCTTTGGGCCAATCCTAATGGCATTATGTAACCTTTGTCCTATCTGAACTCTGTCAACTATCTGTATATTGTCAACTATCTGTGAGCTTGTAAGGTTAATAAAAGATAGTCGTCCTGGGGGTGTTGCTCCAGAGCTGGATCTAGAGCTGGATCCAGAGGTGTGTATGGAGGTGTGTGGCTGACTTCTTTAACTTCTCTCTCTAAGACTATTTGCTATCCTAATTACTTGTGATCACATAAACTATCAGCCTTCTCATTTTGTGACCCTACATATTGGTGCCCGAACAGGGACCATCAATTAGCAAGGACATCAATGAACAGGGACCTTCCAAGCTATTAATCAAAGGCACAAAATCAGACTCCCGAGGAAAAAGGCTTGAGGAACAGTTTCCAGTCATTCATTAACCTGAGGGTTCAGAATCATACCCTGATGGCAATCCACAACTTGTCTCCATCCGGCAAATGTTAAAGACGTCTATCTATCTCTCAAAGGAGATCTCTGGGTGGGTTTTTCTGTCTACACAAGAACATGGGGAACGCCTATTCCCCCCTTACAAGAAAAATACAAACATGAGTTAATTTATCTCCCACAAAGGGAAAAACCTTTTTACTGCTAGATTTGAATCACAATTGGAAAATTTATTGACAGAGATAATTTCTCACTGTCCCTCTTATCAGGAGGGGGGTATGTTAAAACTGTGAATTTGGGAATTAATTGGAACTTCACAGACAGCCCATGGCTGAAGATAAGATTCTCAACACATGGCATGTTTGCAGATATGCCATTTCACAGCTTGAAAATCCCCTGTTAAATTAGTCTATAGATCATCTGATTGCAGCAAGCCCAAAAATCCTACCCCCTGCAAACCCCCCTGATAATGGAAGTAATTTTCCCTCTGAAAATGGCCTCCATCAAACTTTTGCCATCTACGCAGCTTCAATTTCTCCTGTTTCGTCTTCTGTCATTCCTCCCACCCTTCTCTCCCTCTTTCTTGCCTTGTAAAGCAGCCAGCGTCTCCGCTATTCTCCCCCAACCCCTCTCAGTCTCTGTTCCCACACTCCCCCCTGCTTTTCACCCTCCCATTTCACTTCTCTCTGGCTTAGAGAACACCTGCAACTCTCTCCCTGCCTGCCCCTCCTTTTCTCTCTGGCATACCAAAACAACTGCTATCTACTGAAATGATTAACAGTGTTCCTCAGATTCTCACTTCTGATTCTCCTGTGGTTCCTAACGAAAGACACATTAATCATGAGATTTCAAGTAAGGGGAACTCAGCAAACAGCATCCCGATTCAAAAAAATCCAAATAGCTACTGTTAAAAGTGTTCCTATTGAACCTGATGCAAAGATTGCACCATGTGTTTATAGGCTCTAAGACTGGTTCCACTGAACTTAGAGAAGTAATTAAATTACTGAAATATAAATAAGGCTCTGAAAACAGCAGCTGTCTCATAGAAACATCCAATTCTTCTGACCACTTAATGTGGGCCCCTCTTGTAGTGGCTGCAATGGGAGTTATAGGAACAAGGTCTGCAAACACGTTATAATTATTAAAATAAATCTTTAAAACCAAAGGTAGATGGTCGCTTTCTGCACGATATACTATGTTAAAATCATGTATTCGATCCATCAAATCCCTGGAAACTAAAACATAATCTATTGTGGAAGCACCTGCTAGAGAGGTAAAGGTAAATTCACCAGGTCTATCACCGATTGTGCACCCGTTTAAAAGGGATAAACCTGAATTATTGATCATATACATCAAGCGTAGTCCAGCATAATTACAGCCACAATCTTTAAATTCCCTGTGATTAAAATCTGGATGAAGAATAGGTTCTGGGAAGGTCACATTGAACCGTGCAGAAAGTGCCTCATCGTTTGTACCTATCCAGGCATTGCAACCCCCAGCGACTATTATAGAAGCATGAGGGTACAATTGCGTTAAATGCTCAATATAGTACTCCAGGTTAGCCCACAAGTCATCTGTCATCACACAAGATTGTTGTGGAGGAATATAAACATAATAAGTACTAACAAACACATAGCAATCTTCAGTGTCAAGGCAGAAGCTATCCTGTTGGAAAAATCCCATGCCACTGCTGTTGCCTGTAGCTTTGTTGATAAGAAAGTGACCATATCACCCTTGGGCTGACCTCCTCTATCGCTGGGCGAGGCATTAATGGAATATGCTACATAACCATTTAACATTGGATCATTTAAAGACCATGTTTCTTATAGTAAAATAATGTCAAAATTACTGATATATTCAATGAAGGCAGGATCCGAAGCCTTCATCTGCCAGCCCACAATATTCCAAGACAAAAATTTGATTGCCGGTCTCTTATGCCAAAACATGGGATCTTCCAAATCGGGTAGCTGAAGAGGTGGAGAGTCATTACCCAAGCCATGAGCTAATGATGGCACTAAGTGAAAGGGAGAAGATGACCTAACTGAATTAAAATGAGTTTGCATACTGACTTCATTTCCTGAGACATTGGTCATAGTATGCTTGGCATCATAGAGTTTCTCTCCATCGCCTACAAGCTCTAGGCCCACTGGGTTCTTCACCTGCAAAGAATAGCTCCTGTCATCATGTCAGTCCTTGTGATAATAGTTAATTTCTTGACCGAAGGACTGTTTAGAAAGCCCGTATGTGTTAGCTCCCCCTAAAGTCTCATCATCCCATCTGCTTCTCTTTGTTTTAAATCTTGGATTGAAGCCCCTATTTCTTATAATGACTGGAATTGGGTATCCAACAGCTAAGTCCGGATCCACACTTGGATGAAATATTCTTTGTCTGTGGGTGTAGCTGTTGTGAGCCCTGTTTGGAGGGTTGAGCCCTCTGCTTGGAGGAGTGGATTAAATTCAAAGTTATGGTTTCCTTAAATTGGTTAGTACCTCTATCCTTGAGAAGCCTCCTGGAGTTAGGTTTCTCTCTCTGGGCATCCTTAGCTTGTGTTTCAGCATGCTGGATATTGGTGCTAGGTTCCTTCCCTTTTGCAGCACACTCTGCTGGTTCTATTAGTTTAAATAAAGGTTTATAATTCATTATTCCTTTTTTGGATGTTTGTTTCTGAACCTCCTTTGTCTTCACAGGATTGGGCTTGGCCTTCGCTGAGTGAGCGGGAGATGCCTTTCCATCAATCTTGGCAGGATCCTTACCTGGAGGATAATGTATTGCACTTGAGGAGACCGTTGCAGACAAAGGTTTTATAGAGTCTGCTTTAGGCGGCACAGGGATAATATGGTTTCCCTGAGCCTCTGTCTGAGAACTTACACATAGAAGTAATTCTTCTAGTGAAAGCTTGTCAATTCTGTCAATAGTTTTTGGGGACAGATTGTAATAGTTCATCTTATCAGACACACACCATGTATGTTCAGCCTGGCTCAACTGGTCTACTGGATTTTTTGCAAGTTGCATCTTATTTTCCATCAGATGTTCTGCTATAGTGGCCACAGATTGATTTAATTCCATTAATGTGTCTCTAATTTCTGCTAAGAAGCCTTGTATTCTAGTGCTACCTGGATCCTTTGGTGGAGTTGCTTTATCACAGTCCAAGGTGACTAATTTACAGGATTGAGAAGAATCATGTTCCCCTGTTACTGATGTAGTGCCTTTAGTTTCTGCCATCTCAGCATTTATACAGTTCAAATTCTGCTCTCTAAGGGTCCCAGAGTTGTCTGGTGAAAACAAACCACTGGAATCCAATACCAGATCTGAAGCAAAATCTGACAGTCTCAATCTGCCAAAATTCACATTCACTGTACTGTTTAACAGGCTGCCTATTAACTGGCTACTTTCCAGTAACTGACAGTTTGTCAAGAGGCTGTCAGATAAATCGATATGAGGAATAACAGTATTTTCTATGTTGATTGTTAAGGGTTTCAGTGAACTAACCTCGCTTAGAGGTTGCGTTAATATCCATTAAAGCACAGGCTAAAGTCCTCATGCTGAAATACTGGCTTAAACTGATTTTCTCACTAGAAGGCTTGGGCCCACTGATCCTACTAGATTCCTTTCAGTCGGAGTGGAAGAAGCATATAACGAACAGGTTACTTACCTGTAAACATGGTTCTTCAAGTGGATTCTCTATGAATACACACTGGTGGGTTAAACAGCGCCTGCGCTGGTTCCCCTCGGAATTTTCCAGAGCTATGAGGAAAAAGATACAAAGTTTAGGTTGCCCTACACTGCACACGCTCAGCCCGCCAAAACCTTAGTTCCATGTGCCCGCACATAGAAAGAGTTGGAACTCAATCAGCAGTGACGGACACGTGGGGAGGTTGGGCGGGTCGTGTGTATTCATAGAGAATCCACTTGGAGAACCATGTTTACAGGTAAGTAACCTGTTCTTCTTCAACGTGGTTCTCTATGAATCCACACTGGTGGGACTACCAAGCTACTTACAGGATGGTGGGCCGTCACTGCAGCAATGATGTAAGTATAGCCCTCCCGAATCTGGTCTCATTCTTGGCCCTGAGGTCCAGTCTGTAGTGCTTGATGAAGGTAGACACACTGAACCAGGTAGCTGCTCTACATATGTCGGGGATGTCTACCCCTCGCAGCAGGGCCGTGGATGTAGCAACAGCTCTTGTAGAATGAGCATGCAGGTGTTCAGGGAGAGGTTTATGCTGCAACTCATAGGCCAAAGAGATGGTGGAGACCAGCCATCTGGACAAGGTAGAAGTGGAAGCAGCAGTCCCTTTACGTTGGCCATAATAACATAAGAACAGTCGTTGGACCTTCCTGAAGTCCTTGGTCCTTGTAATATAAAAAGATAAGGCACGACGAACATCCAAACAGTGGAGCGTGCGCTCAACATCTGAAGATGGTTCAGAAAAAAGTGTAGGTAACAACAGGGGCTGATTGACATGAAAATCTGAGACAACCTTAGGGAGAAAGGAAACATCTGGGTATAAAACCACCTTGTCCTTGAAAAATTGAAGATAAGGGGAATCAGCACGGAGAGCAGCCAGTTCACTGGCTCTGCGGGCTGAAGTGATAGCCACAAAGAATAAAGTCTTTAGGGAGAGAAACTTTAAATCACACGTAGCCATAGGTTCAAAGGGAGGATGAACCAGAGAATGCAGCACAGTTTGTAAAGGCCACTGGGGCAAAGGTCGTCTCACAGGAGGTCTCATGTTGGAGAGGCCTCTGAAAAAGGCTTTCACAGTTGGGTGGGAGAACCATTTGGACGATTGAGACTCCCTAGGTTGAAAGGTAACTATAGCAGACGTATAGACTTTTAAAGTAGACTTAGTCAGGCCTAGGTCAAAAAGGTGCCTGAGATACAGTAATAAGGTAGATAAAGAGACGGGAGATGCTTGTAAACCCCGCTCTGCAGTGAACTTGAGAAAACCTTGCCACTTGTGTTGGTACAGTCGCAAGATAGAAGGCTTCCTTGCTTTGTCAAGGACTTCCTTTATTGATGGGATATCCTCCACGCTGTCAATTGGAGGGAGTCCACATCTGGGTGGAAGATCAACCCCGAGTCTTGGGTGATTAGATGTGGGACGAGGGGAAGCTTCACCTTGGCGACCGCTGTCTGCAGAAGTAGAGAGAACCAAGGCTGTCTGGGCCACCAGGGTGCAATCAAGATTGCTTCTGCTCTCATTTGGAGAGCTCTGACTACTGACGTCTGAACCATGGGAATGGGAGGAAACATGTACACAAGGCCCCCGTGCCAAGGGATCATGAAGGCATCCCCTAATGTCCCGGGGCCTCACCCTGCCCTGGACGCATAGTGGAGACATTTCTTGTTGGAGTCCGTAGCGAACATGTCGATGGTCGGCGCCCCCCACATGTGGCAGAGTTTTTGAAAAATCTCTGAGTCCAGCTCCCACTCGTGGTTCTGAGAGGAACGGCGACTGAGCTCGTCTGCAATGAGGTTGTCCGTAGTGGCTATGTGAATGGCTACCGGATAAATGTGCTCCTGGTAGCACCATTCCCGAAGATGTATTGATAGAAGCAGAAGGGACTTTGATCGTGTTCCTCCCTGCTTGTTCACATAGAACATTGCTGTGGTATTGTCTGTGATGAGCTGAACTGCCCTGCCTCTCACAAGAGGTAGGAAGGACTTCAAGGCCTTTATGATGGCTAACAGTTCCAGATGATTTATGTGTAACTGTTTCTCCTGAGGGGACCACAGAGCATTGATCTGATGACCCTCGCAATGAGCGCCCCACCCTAGAGGACTTGCATCTGTAGTCACCTGTGTTGTCAGATGGACAGGACGGAAAGGATGTCCTACTAATAGGTGAGGTTGGAAAGTCCACCACTGCAGCTGCTGTGCCAGCTCCAGGGTGACAGTCAGGAGCTTGTTTAGACTGTCAAGGAGTGGATTGAAGAGCAACAGCATCCAAATTTGAAGGGAACGCAGTTTGAGGCGAGCGTGAGACAGAGTCGCCGTTGTGGAAGCCATGAGAACTAGCAGATGTTGTGCAAGACTTGCTTTTACTCTTGCCTTGGGCTTGAACCTTCTTACGGCTTTGAATAACTTCTGGATGCATTCTGGAGGCATGAACATCCGAGCGTGAACTGAGTCTATCCTCGCTCCGATGTAATCTACCACCTGAGAAGGATGTAGTCTGGACTTTTCGTAATTTACAGTGAGACCCAATGACTGCAAAGTCTGGAGAACATACTGAGTGTCCTGTAAAGCCTGATGTTTGGATCTCGAGACAATCAGCCAATCGTCTATGTAGGGGAATACCTGAATCCCCTGAAGACGCAGGTATGCTGCCACAGGAGCCATGCACTTGGTGAAAGTCCTGGGTGCTGTGGACAGTCCGAAGGGCAAGGCCACAAATTGCTAAATGGTGTTGTTGAAGAGCAGACGCAGATATTTCCTGTGACTCCTGTGTATGGTGACATGGAAATATGCGTCCTTGAGGTCCAAAACCACAAACCAGTCTCCTTGTCTCAGAAGATGAATGATGGACTCTAGGGTCACCATCTTGAACTTGCGTGTTGTGAGAAACTTGTTGAGGCTTCTCAGATGCAGAATGGGCCTCAGACCCCCGTCCTTCTTGGGGACCAAGAAATATCGGGAGTAAAAACCGTTGAGGACATCCTCTGATGATACCTTCTGGATGGCCCCCTTATGAAGAAGAGTCAAGATCTCCTCCTCCAGGACAGGATTGAATGATGTAGGGTTGACCTGTCCTAGAGGAGGCAACCTTATAAACTCCAGGCGGTAACCGGAGCTTATAATATTCAGAATCCAGATGTCGTTGGTTATGAGAGTCCAGTTGTGGAGGTAAGGAGAGAGGCACGTGGTGTGGGAGGGTGGTACTGGAATCGCCAGGAAGTCAAAGGTACTGTTTCTGCTTTTTTCCAGGTGTTTTGTAAGGCTGCTTCTTACAAGATGGTTGAGGTCTGAAGACAGCAGATGAAGAGGAAGCCTGAGGAGGACGTCGAGAAGAATTGCCCCCGTAAGGACAGTAAGTACTAGTGGATGGCTGTTGGTAAGCTTGAGTGGTGTATCTGGAACGCCACTGCAATTTGGATTGCTTAGGTGGAGGTTGCACAGAATATGATTTCGCTGTTTTCTTACTTTTGTGTAAATTTTCCAGGTTCTCATCAGTGCTTTGGCTGAAGAGGCCAGAGGCATCAAAAGGTAGGTTTTCCACTCTAGTCTTAATATCTTCAACAATGCTAGCTGAGTGGAGCCAAGCATGCCTCCTCAAGGTAATAATAGAGGCAAAGTTCTTAGAAGTGGCCTCTGCCACGTGGCGAGCAGCAAGCCGTTGGTACTTGGATACAGTGGGAGCCTCTGCATGAGTATCCAGACAGAGCTGCCTAATATCTTCTGGCGCTATTTGAAGGGCCGGAAGAACCCTGGACCAGAGTTGTTTTTGATAGGCACCCATGGCCACGATAGTTAACTGCACGTTGGTCGGTGTAGGGTGGCCCTTTGTTGGAGTCTTAGTAGAACTAGACTCTACTATCAAAGAGTTAGGTGCTGGGTGCATGACAAGGAAGGAAGTATCTTCGCCATGAATCCTATACAGATTCTCAGTCCTTTTAGAAATCAAGGTAGCATTAGCAGGATGCTCCCAGAATTCTTTTATAAGGTCCATCAGCTCAGGTATGAAGGAGAGACTGACTGGATGTGTCCATTCAGCTTCAATGTCTCCAAAATTAGATTTTCCTCTTTCCTTGGAGACTGTTCAATTGCCAATTTAAGAGCTTGGCCCATACGACCAATCATTTGAGTATAAGAAGAAAAGTCCTCCGAAGGAGAGGACGGCTTCAAATTAGCTGCCTCTGGGGGCAAAGGTTCCCCAGGAACTGGGACGTCTAAAGACACTTCAGACTCCTCGTCCTCGTCCCCTTCTGAAGAGTCATCTCCAGGTTGTTCATCCGCCGATTGGTTGGTTGAGGAAGGAGGACGAGGCACCTTAGGCACCGAGGGCATCTTTTTAGGGTATGGTGGACACCCATAGTCAGGCTGTCGAGGTGGTAAAGCAGGAGGCACAGTGGGGACATCCTTCGGCGCCGTGGGTTTGTCGGAGCCCGTGTCCAATGGTCTTTTCGGGGGAGGGCTTCGGCGCGGAGAAGGGGATCGAGAGGATGACAAGTAGGAGTACTTAGATCTTTTTCTCCTATGTCTCCTCTCTCTCGAGGTCGAAGAGGACTCAGTGGAAAAATCCCTCCTTCGCCGTCTCCGGTGGGACCTCTTCCAACCCCAACTGTAATCTGAGTCGAACGGTGAGGAGTCCCTTCGGCGTCGGTGGCCTCATCAGTGCTTCCTGCGCCGGTGGTTCATCCTCGGCGGAGTTAGAAGCTGGGCGCCGAGGAATTGGTTCCTCCAGAGGCTTGGTAGGTCAGTCCTGTGGAGGGGGAGGAGACCTAGAAGGACCCGACTCCGAGAGGAGTGAGGGAGATCGGGTCGTTCGCCTGGTAAGTATTGGGCTGAGCGGAACGCTCTCGGCGTCGGCAACGACCTTGTCGAGCTGGCTAACTGTAGGCGACCTTCCCAAGTCCACCGGTGGAACTTGACGAGGTGGAATGGAGGCGCCCAAATCGGAGACCGAGTCCCGGTCCCGAGACGAGTCTTCAAGGAAGGGAGAAGGCACCGACGCCAAAACAGGCGGAACAACCAAAGTAATCTCTTTGGTCTTCGGTTTAGCCCTCAATGTAGCCGTTGATGCTGCCTTCTTTGTCGGTCCCGAAGCTGAAGGAGCAGAAACATCGGCAGACGACTCCTTCCCTGCAGACTGTTTCTTGGATTTCCCCTTCGAAGCCTTCTTAGGAGCCTCTTTGGACGTCGAAGGAGGAGAAGAGGAAACCAGAGTCACCTCCGAGCGGACAGTGGAGACTGACTGGACAGATTCCATATCCGATGGTTGGGAAGCAGACAGAGTCTGATTCCAGAGAAAATACTTGAGGTGTTGCTGACGGGATTTCAGGGTGGCTTTGGTGAATTCTTTGCAATGCCTGCAATGGGCGGGCGAATGGGCCTCACCCAGACAGAAAAGACAGAGGGAATGATGATCCTGGAAGGGAAGCTTCCCGGAGCAGGCAGAACAGCGGCGAAAAGGTCCTTTTTTCGCTGACATAAGCCAAGCATCAAGAACAGACGAGAGATTCGGTAATTGAAAGAATCCTAGAGGCGCATGGCGCCTCAGCAGGAGGTAATAGGCCACAATCAGAATCAAATGGGAAGTGAAAGTACTTGCAATTTGATCGCCAGAGGCAAAGAGAGGTCAGTCGGTCCGAGTTCAGGGCAACGGAGGTACGGGTAGACGAAAGGCAAGCCGAAAATGTCCAAAATAGCCAGAAATATAGCGAAATAGTGAATAAGCTCAGGAGCTCTATCCGAGAGGTTCCAACTCCGCGGGCGGATAAATGGAACTAAGGTTTTGGTGGGCTGAGTGTGCGCAGTGTAGGGCAACCTGAACTTTGTATCTTTTTCCTCATAGCTCTGGAAAATTCCGAGGGGAACCAGCGCAGGCGCTGTTTAACCCACCAGTGTGGATTCATAGAGAACCACGTTGAAGAAACAAGAGATATCGAAAATTGGCTTTTCTCCCAGTATACTTATAGCAATGGGTCTTACGGATGCCATTAAAGCGGTGAAGTTAAGGGTATGGGACATTGAACTACAGGACCATGTTGGGCAGTTAGGGAAATATAACTTCCTTAAGAAATCTGCTTTTATCACCTCCTAGTATTTAGCCAGCACTATGTCATCTAAAGCCATAAGGGCTGTTACGCTAGCTAGTCTTAATGTACTACCTTCTAAGCTTCTGGAAGGAAGATTTTGAGGCTTGCCTGCATCAGATTGTCTCTGCCCTTGTAATAGTGATAAAGTTGAATCAGTTGGTCATGTTCTTATTTTCTGTACTTGTTATCAGGATCTTCGCATGGAGCTTTTATCACCTATTATCTGTAAATCTCCTGGGAGATCAGAGGAGGATTATGTGCAGTGGCTACTCTCTGACAATACCCCTTATATTACGAGACAAGTGGCCAAATTCTGTGCTGCAGCAATGGTTATTCATAAACAGATGTTTGGGTAGGTGATTTTAGATGGACAATATGCAGTGGTGCCTCGCTTAATGAGCGCACCGTTTAACGACGAATCCATATAGCGATCTATTTTTTTAGATTGCTAATGCGATCGCATTGCGATGTTCTGAATAGGCAAAACATCGCATTGCGATGATCGGTAAGCGTTTCGCTTACCAATCTTCGCATTGCGATGTTCCTAGAACAGCTAATTGGTGGTTCCAAAATGGTTGCCGGGTGCCCAAAATGGCCACCGCAAGTGTTTTTGCGCCCTGCCCTCACTTACCGAGGGCGCGAAAATGGCGGCGCTATGGAGGAACTTCTCTGAACGGTGAGTTTGGGAGACATAGGAACACATTAAACGAAGTTTAATGCGTTCCTATGGCTTTTTCCATTCCGTTTAGCGATGTTTCTGCATAGCGACGATTAATCCGGAACGGATTAATGTCGCTATGCGGGGCACCACTGTAATGTTTTTAATATAACACCGCCTGAGGTTTTACCTATATTAAAGATATATTATGTTATTAATTGGAAAGAAGGGGTTGTTTTATCATATTTTAATGGAATTTTATTACCCTGCCCGACTTTACTAAACAATAATTATATGTATCTATTTTACATTGATTTGGTTTTACTAGTCTTTGACCGTAATAAAGTATAGTGGTGCCCCGCATAGCGACTTTAATCAGTTCCAGGATTAACGTCACTATCCGGATTCGTCGCTATGCGGGGGAAACCCATAGGAATGCATTAAACTCTGTTTAATGCGTTCCTATTTGGGAAAAACTCACTGCTATGCGGGGAATCCTCCATCCGGCCACCATTTTCGCTGCCCAGTAAGCGAGGGCAGGGTGCGAAAACGCTGCAGGCAGCCATTTTCTGCACCCGGCAGCCATTTTGGAACTGCCGATCAGCTGTTCCCAAAACATCACAATGCGAAGATCAGTAAGCGAAATGCTTACCGATCATCGTAATGCAAAAAATGTGTTGCTATGCGGATTCATCTTCAAGCGAGGCACCACTGTATACTACTACTACTGTCTTTATTGAACCTGATGGTCACCAATTGATCACAACTGAAGGTGCATTCTCTCTTCCTCATCAGAACTTCAAAACAGCTGTTGAAAAAGCAGCTCAGAATTTGGCAACAGCACATCATGAAGCAGATGATGTAAATTTCATGCTTAAGACAGACTGGCCCGAAGGTTATACTACCCAGCCAGTGCATGATATTAAAAACTGTATCCCTATAGGTGCTTCAAAATGTGGTTTCTCTAATTCAAATTTCATTTCACAACACTACCCGAAGGACTGTGTTTTTTTGCCATTCAAATTGCATCACAAGACACAGAAAAATCTGATTTTACAGTCCCTGTGTACAACAGTTGACATTCTTTTCAACACCATTGCAAGGTCTTGCCACAGGAAATGTAGTATGCTGGTTCTCTGAATCTAACCATAGAACAATGCTGTCTGGAAAACCCTGAACTCCTTGTCTATCATTCCATGGATCAAATTTTAGTGACAAGTCAATTTCTCTCTACTTCTATTTCTGAGTCTCTGACTAATTGCTTTCAGAATACAGGTTTTTACATGGCTCCAGAGAAGGTACTAACAGCAAATTTTGTTTGGCAAACAACATCATGGAAACTACATGTTCCATGTTTCTACCAGGACTACAAACTCCATCACAATTTGCATTGCTGTAAAGGCAGCAGCTTCTTGAAAATTTGGATTGGGTTCCTGAATTCATGAGCATAAAAACACATGACATACACATCAAAAAAGCTATAAAAATTCCATCCACAAACTTCCTACAGGGTTAAAAAGTGCCATTGCTTCATTTGACTCTGTACAGCTGCTTATCAGAAGTACAGTTCAGCTGCCTCCTCTCAAGGTCACTGCCCTGACTCATTGCCTTGATTTTTTTAACACTTCTGCTGTTGTTTACCTGTTTCTAAGACTGGCTAATCACACTGCTTTTTCAGATTGCATTCTTGACATGTGCTCTAATCCTTTTCTGACTTTGGAAAACTTTCCTGCTGTTAAATCACAACTTATTTTACAGCTGACATTCGTAATGAACTGTAGGATGTTATATCAAAACAACAAAAACCTTGCACAGACTCCTCTCCTCCTTCTGTTTTTTCTAAGTCTCCTGACAATAATTTCTATTTCCACCAGAGGGCTACACTAGACTTTTTTCCTTTTGATGCTGTTCAACCACGAGGACAAGATGCAAACCAACACTGGCTAAAGAATACCATACACTTTCTTGATTTCTCTTCAATATCTCCAGCTTCTGTCCCTTTACAGGTTGTTGTGAGACAAGCACATGGCTCTTTTGAATTTCTCCTTGCTACTCAAATGAAAAACAGAGGGATCAAGCCCCCAAATATCCCAGATGTAGTGTCAATGGCATTGTTTACACTAAATCATTTAACTGTCTCTGCAGGTCAGCGCAAGCTGTTGCCAATAGAGAATCCTATGGAATGGCTGCTGGAGATTTATAAACAGCCCCCTGACCTTCATTTGAAGGGTTCTTTTCATTTATTAATCTCTAGTTGCAGCCAAGCTGCTTTGTTTAATTTCACAGGTCCTCGGTAGATTCCAGCTCGGTGTGTGAGGCCTTATTGTGGAAAGTATGAGCTGGCATTGCAACCTGCAGAATCCCATTCCAGATTTTCACCCAGTCACGACCTTAGAGCGAGACCAGATGGTGGCACGCCATTGCAAACACGCAGGTCTTAGGTCTCTAAGTTCTGATGCAAAGCGCAATGTGACCCATCAGAACATCCCAGAGACTCCTGAAACATTCCTTGCAGCTGTAATATCTCAGATAAATGCTAACTCTCTGATATTCCTTTGCAGTTTCCTCATTCTTGGAACTGTTCCAGTAGGTGTCGCAGAGGTTCGAGAAGATCTGCATGGCCGTCTGCAATTTAGCATCTGGGAAAAATTGGCCAACATTGTGAACGTTTCTCACTTTTGCCTGCAGGAAGCATATGGCATGCATGGTCTACTGGGAACTTGCTTAATTCCTGCCTGTAAGAAACCATGTAGCATTGCTAATGATACATCGTTGGGTCAATGTTTGATGCTACTCTCGTTAAATACAGTAACTCTCATGGATGGGTGCAAATAACAAGAATGCTACCCATTGATGCTTTCTCTCTTAACACTCCTTTTGTGGCAACCAATGAAAACACCACTTGTGCTAGAGTAGTAAACTGCTCTTCTGACAGATGTGTTACAACAACCAAAGCCAGATGGAATTGCTCACATGCTACCAACATTTCATACAACTGGGCACACATCATCCTGCCACCAAGCTGGTTTTTTACATGTGGTCAACATACTTTTAGCTGCATTCCAGCCAATCTGTCAGACACACAATGCTGCCTCAGTAGATTAGCAATCAATTTGTTTATTTTTTAATTATTATTATTATTATAACACAGACATACAAGACAAACACAAACATATATGCGGGGAGATAACTTCCATATATCCATCTAGCATATAATTGTGACTACATAAACCATATTACCCTACTAAAACATATTTAGGCCATATCCATCTAATATATAATTCTTATTACATAAACCATATTACCCTACTAAACATATTTAAACCATTATTAAGATCAAAAAGTAACTTCCTAGCTTTATAATGATTAACATACATACATTGTCTAATATATAAACTTAGACCTATATTGATCTTATATTCAAGCCATTCTTAACTGCATAGACCAACTATGATTCATATATTACTTAGTGTCTTCATGTTTCTGACTTATCATCAATACCTTCTTAACAATTATAAGCAAGATATGAAACCTAATTTAAGCATTATATGTACTTATCAATCATTTAAGGCAGTGGTTCTTAATGTGGGCGATAATGCCCCCCAGGGGGCGATTTCATTTTTCAGGAGGGCGGTAGAACGAAAAGGGGTGGTGTGGAGGCGGTGGAACAGAAGGGGGCGGTAGGGGGTGCTGGAGCAAACCAAACCTGTGAAGACAGCTGCAGCTGCAGCTGCAGTGCTGGCAGTGGATCTGGTGCCACCACTGCCAGACAATCCAGCTCTTTCTGCCTGCCATGTCTCGCCTTTCTCCCTTAGGGGAGCACCAAGTGTGGATTGGGTGGAAGGAAAGGGTCTCTCAGGTCCCCATCCTCACCCGGTGAAGCGCTGCCTTGCCCCCTGGGTGGGGAGGGAGAGACAAGCACCGTTTGTCCATCCTGCCCACCTTCCTGCCTGTTGCGAGGGAAGCATGGAGAGAAACAGGTCAGTTTGGGGTGGCATGGCAGGGACAGGGCTGGCTCGAGTTGTAGGCAATCCCCCAACTCCAAGGAGAATAAGGGGAAGCCGGAGAAGGAGAGATTCCAGAAAATTAGTCCTTATGAGCTAAGACGAGCCCTAGATCTCAGCCAGGCCCTGCACTAATTTTTCTTCCTCAAGTCCATCCCATTTGTTAAGTAAAAACAAGAAACACAGACAATCCATGAGTTTACACTCAGACAAATCTGGGCTCTATATGGTAGCAAATACACATGGCCAATTAGATAGGTTAGTCTGTTCAAGAAACCAATGCATGCAATTCCAAAACATTACAGCTTTATTAAGACATATGGTTCAGAAAAGAATTCAGATTATAGTAAAGCATTTCAGTTAGAAACATTTTCATATCAAGGCTGACAGATCACCCCCACCACTCCAGCTATAAAAATAAAACAAGAAATGCATTCTAAACTAGGATAATACATAAGCGTAGCCATTCTTACGTATCCTGAGACTTCACAGTCCATAGTCCAACAGGTAAGGTAAAATCCAGTTGTAATCCATTAGTCCATGTTGGCAAAAAGACTCCATTCAAAAGTTATAATCCATTTTGGGAAAAAACACATGTCTGTCCTTTCTCAGTCAAACTCCATCTTTTTTCCAACTTCTCCCAACTTCCTTCTTCTTCCCAGGATGCCTCATAAGGAACACCCCTTCCTGGGTCTTGTTGTCCCGCCTAACTTTTTCATGGGAGCTTGAGTTGTTATCATGTTTTGTGGCAGAATTATTATGACTATAAGGAATGTAACTCTCTGGCTCTCCTTATGGGAGCTTGAGTTGTTATCATGTTTTGTGGCAGAATTATTATGACTATAAGGAATGTAACTCTCTGGCTCTCCTTAGCAACTAGATAACCAGAGAACAAAGCTTCTCTGAAACAGCATGTAAAATTTTCCTACCACAGACACAGAATTAAATCAAGATGGATGCTATTGGGACAATCCTAGGACTACATATCCCATTCTCATAACACATAAAAACACAAATCATCACACGAGTCATCCTGGGTGGGTGGGAATTCAGCAGCTTTTCCAGCTTTTCTTGTTGTCCTGTTGTACCTGGCTGGCTGTCGGGGGGAAGAACGTTCACCTGGCCAACTTTAAATGGCTTTGAGGGAGGTCAAACTTGAGATCTTCCCCTGTCTTCTGTGTACACAGTTGTGTGTGTACACAACTTTCTGGGAGAGAAAGTTCTCAAATTGAACTGAGAGCACTGAGGGCAAAATCCATGGGGCTGTCATAGAGAGACAAGCAAACGCACTGCAGAAAGTCAGCCGCTCCTCTTTCTCCCTGAACCCTGAGGAGCCGTTCAGTGAAGGCAAAAAGGGCAGCATGTCAGTGGCTTGAGTATAACAGTTTGCTTCAAGAAGGGGGTGGTGGAGGTGCTCCAAAAGGTTTAGAATACAACTCCCACAATCCCCTGCCCTTGGCCTACCTTCCCGCCCATTGCAACGGAAGCACGGAAAGAAATGGGTCGGTTTGGTGTGGTGTGCCATCTCTCATTGAGCTATTCAGCAGTTCAGTTGTTTATTGTCCTGTTGGGTACTTGGAAAGTTGTTTTTAAGGTAATTTATTATGAATGTTGTTGTAACCCTCCTCCCCCAAAGTAATTTGTGTGAGTAAATGTTGCAAAGAGTGTTAGTTACTCATTACTTTCTGACTACTGTAAAACCCTTAGGACTGTGAAGTGATTGGCATAAAACTTGAAAATTCTTCTCAAAATCTTCTGAAAAGATATTGTGAAAATGTTACATTAAACAAGTTTCGTGTGTAGAAGGTTGCTTTGGTCAACAGACTTTTGCATTATTCTAACAATGCTCCTTGAATTAAAAAAAAGAATTTAAAACTGCTACAAGGCAATATACAACCCTAATTTGCTTCTCTATTTCCTTAATATAAAGTCTACTATCTACAGAATTTCTCTCTAACATTGCTCTGCTTTTTCAAAAAACTATTTTGAGACCCAAGTGGGTTGCAATCTTGAATTTAGGATTCAGACAGCAGCAAAATCAATATTCCTTTCCATTCAAACAAATACTCTATTATTCTAAGATTCTCCGATTCTTAAAATTCTGTTAGGACTTGTAGCTGAAGTGACAAAACCAATTGCTAGCATATTATTGCCAGCAATGGCAATAATATGCCAGCTGACATATTATTGGTCAGTATGAAGACTAAGTCTTTTGGTGAAACTAGAATGGGCCATTAATACATAGTCATGGCTATGTTTTCATCAGGATGTGGCCAGAAGCCATGGAGACATACTGCTTTTAACTGCCACCCTTTAGTATCAGAGGTAGTTTGTGGAAGATAAAGTGAAGCTTTTATCAAGCTGCATTTTTCAAGCTTTGGAATACACAGGCTTGTGTCCAGTAAGGATCATCTTGCTGGTGGAAGGAGAAATTAAGCTGCTTCCCTACCTTAATTTTATGTGCTGCCTTCATTCTCCATTGCCACCACACCAAGCTCAGTTACCCAACTCACACTTAACAGCAGATATGAAGTAGTCTGCAAGAGGGAGGGGCATCACTGAAAACTGTCTCCTTCCCTTTTCTGAAAGGGGACAGTGCCTTCTATCAGTGGAGTGAATTCCACTGGATAAAAACCTCAGCACCCTTTTTTCATTTTCATGTCTTGTTTTGTGTTTTGCCCATGGGTGATTGATTGATTGATTAGGCATCCTTCAGTCTCAAGAGACTATGGTAACGTGCTCTGTATGGAGGACTTGGGACAGCATATTGTGTGACTGAGAAGGCCAATTTGAGAGTGACTATCCCTTCCACACTGAACACAAACACAGTCTGTCCCCTGTCCAGCTCCCTGATTTTGCTGCTTTCGGGACTGCCTCTTTGCCTCGGCCTGCTAGACAAGGGTCACTTCAAATTGGGAGAGGCTGTGATGCAACGCCTGCCTCCAGGCTGAACACTCAGATGTCAAGGTTTCCAATCTGTTGAGGTCCATTCCTAAGGCCTTCAGATCTCACTTGCAGATATCCTTGATATCTCTGGGGCAATTTCACTGCAATAGTTCTCCATACAGGAGATATTCTGGAATCCGATGTCAAAGGGATCTGATGTTGAGCCATCAAAAACTATGGTGCCCTTCATTCCCCCATGAAAGGACCTGATGATGTTAAAGAGTCGAGGTGGACATCCAATCTTGGGAAGTATTTTAAAAGGCCCTCCCTGCTAACCAAATCAAAGGCCTTTGTGAGATTTATGAAGGCCACAAAGATTGGCTGTTGTTGTTCCCTACATTTCTCCTGCAACTGTCGGAGGGAGAATACCATGTCAGTGGTGGATCTATTAGCTTGAAATCCACACTGTGATTCTTGAAAGACTCTGTCTGCAAGGACCCGGAGTCTCTTCAGCACAACACGGGCAAGCAACGCTGAGAAGAGAGATGCCAGGGTAGTTATTGCAGTCGCCCCTGTCTCCTTTGTTCTTATATAGTGTGACGATGTTTGCTTCGTTTTTGAATTCTTGTTGTGCTTTGTAAAACATTTTGTATTTCTCTTTATATTGTACGGTACTTTTTAATGTGCATTCCAGTTCAATATTATATTTTGATTTCTCAGTTTTATGGTTTCAATTTTTTGGTGCTCTTTGTGTAAACCTTTTGTGTAGATATATATATACAGTGGTGCCTCGCTTGATGACAATAATCCGTTCCAGCAAAATCGTTGTACAGCGAAATCATTGTCAAGCGAAAGTAAAAAAACCCATTAGAATGCATTAAAAACTGGTTAATGCGTTCTAATGGGGAAAATACCTAATCATCCAGCGAAGATTCTCCATAGGGCAGCCATTTTCCAGTGCCTGTAAAGCGAGCAATTAGTCCTCAACACAGCGGGGAGCCATTTTGCACAGCTTAACCACCATTAAGCGAAAAATCGGTTCCCAAAGCAGGGAACCAATTGTCGTAAAGCGGATTTCCCCCATTTAAACATCATTTTGCGATCGCTATTGCAACCGCAAAAACTCATTGTAAAGCGGATTCGTCGTGGAGCATGGTAATCGTCAATTGGGGCACCACTGTATATAATTTGTCGCTCTGATTTTTGTTGCTTTCCTTCTGTAAAATTTTTCTTTATGTCTTCTTAACCCTTTTTATAGTGTGCATGAATATGGAACATCCAGATGCTTTGGTCCTGACTGGTGGCGATCGAAACGCCTGTATGGGTCCAGATGATGACAATCTGGGAACCAAATTTAAGATGATAGCCAACATAAGAAATGATAATGTGGGGACCCTAAATCAGGAGAGGGCATCTAATGATCAACATGCAAACTATGCCGGGGCCTGCCTGTACAAATTTGCCTACAGACTGGGCCTCTCAGTTTTAAATGGCACAATCACAGGTGATACTCCAGGAAAATACACATTTATGGCAGTATTTAAAGCTAGTACAATTGACTACATCCTGGTGCGCAGGGCTCTCTTTTCCATGGTTGGTACTTCCTTACATGGAAGGGGATCATTTCCCCCTACATCTAAGACTCCATCTAAACATTAGAAATTTAGACACAGAACCAAGATATCATACTGAAATTACAGCATTAGAAAGAGTGGGTTGCCAAGTAAGATGGTCACCTAAACTGGCACAAAATTTAAAACAACTTTTAACCTCGAAAAATCTGATTGATGCCCTTAATCCAGTAGGAAGCCAGACAGCCCACCGGAATCCTATAGATATATATGAAATTCTCTTACAACAGTAAAATCCACATCTTGTCCATTCACATAGCAGAAACCTTCAGAAATCATATAAACGATCCAAACCTTGCTTCAACCAAAGCTGTAAGGCAACAAAACAATTAGTAAACCAGACATACCAGGAATACCTGAGAGCAGAAGACCATGTCAAAAAGAGACCCTCCTAAAACTATTGATACATAAAAAAGAATACAAACAGTGGATACATCACAGTAAAAGAGAACACACGAGATAGTCCAAAGGTGACTATCTTAGTCTTCTGATAGTTAATAGTTAGGGATATATATTCACAGTATGAGGCAAACTTTGTAAATGCCCTCCTCAGCCCTACGGGGGTTCTGGATAGAATTACTGTATCATCAGCATAGAGAAAGGCTGGCACTGTAAAAGAGAACACATGGAGGAAGGTGATAGAAGCAGCAAATGACAGAAATCCATCCCTTTTCTGGAAACTAATCTCAGGCAGACTATCGGAGCCCAAACACCCATTATCCTCTTGTATTAAACCAGATAAATGGGTATCCCACTTTACAAGTATGTATGAGGATGACATTGTACCCCCTTCCTCACTAATGCTTGGAAGCACTCCCAAATGGCCCCCAGTGACCCCAAGTGAAATAATAGCTCATATAGATCAGCTAAAAAATGGAAAAGCCCCAGGCCTTGACGGCATCCCACCAGAAATCCTAAAAGAAAACAAGATATGGTGGGGCTCTTTTCTAGCACCTCTCTTCACACATATCAATGACACAGGCCATATCCCAATATCATGGAAAACGGCCATAGTGGTCCCATTTTATAAGAAGGGGAAAAGGGAAGATCCAGTCAACTACAGGCCAATAAGTTTGCTGAATATTATAAACAAACTATATGCAAGGCACCTCCTAGACAAACTCCTGGAATGGCTCGAAGTAGAAAATATCATTGGGGCCGAACAAGCAGGCTTTCAGCCAGGGAGATCCACAATAGAACAGTGCCTAATTATACAGCATGTTATAGAGAAATACTTGGCCAAAGGATTAACATCACTCTATGCCGCCTTTGTGGACTTTAAATCAGCATTCGATTCTATATTGAGAACACACCTCTGGGACAAACTAACAAACTCATCTTTAGACAAAAGACTTCTATATCTAATCAGGGCTCTACAGGAAGAAACATACTTGAGAGTGAGGTGCAACAGACAAGGACATCTCATGGAATCTGTGCAAAACACACAGAGGTGTTAGGCAAGGCTGCCTACTGGCACCAGCATGATTCATCCTTTACATAAATGATTTATCAAGCTGGCTTAACACTGCTGATCTCCATTCTCATATACTTGTAGATAGAACAGTGCGAGCTTTACTCTATGCTGATGATACAGTAATTCTATCCAGAACCCCTGTAGGGCTGAGGAGGGTACTTAAGAAGCTTGCCTCATACTGTGAATATAAATCCCTAACTATTAACTATCAGAAGACCAAGAGAGTCACCTTTGGACAGAGACCCAAGATTCAGTCATGGCAAATAAATGGACATAGTATCGAGCAGGTGAACATCTTCAAATATCTGGGGGTAGTACTACAGGCCTCGGGATGTAGGCTTCAGCATAGTAAATTTGTGGCAGATCAGGGCAAAAGATCGGCAAATAGTATAGCAAAATTCCATCTCTCCCAAGGAGGGTCCTTTATACCAAGGTTCCCCAACCCCCGGTCCGCGGCCCAGTGCCAGTCCCTGAGACAACATCAGCTGGGCTGTGGGGACACAGTGGCAGCCATTACAAAAAGGGGGGAGTGGGCTTGCCTCAGCTTGAAAATCAGTTGCTGCTCCTGCTGGTATCTCAGAGGTGAGGAAGCTTCAAAGCCATGGAGGCTTCTGTTGGAGGGGGCAGGAGGGGCTTGGGCAGAGGGAGGCCATCTCAATGGCCCCTGCAGCAACCATTACAAAAAAGAGGGGGGGTTTGGCTCGACTGGGCTGGAAAATCCTCTGCTGCTGGTCCCCTTTCTGCCTTTTACCAGAACAGAGCTGCAGCATATGAGCAAGTCTTTTGTAAAACTAATAGGTCCAGATTGTACCCCCGACAGCATGGCTAGTATTTGGGAATGATGGAGATTGTAGTCTGAAATGTCTGGAGTGGCATCAGGTTGACTGCTTCTGTTCTTAATGAGTCTTAATGTGGACTTATTTATTTACTTAAAATATTTTTACCACATCTTTCTCCTTGAAAGGAACTAAGGCAGCTTACAACATTAAAAGACAAAATTAAGGCTAACCCAAGTGAGCATATAAATACTTAAAAAAGGTCAACAAATACAGTGGATATAAAAAGTTTACACACCCCTGTTAAAATGTCAGGTATCTGTGATGTAAAAAAATGAGACAAAGATAAATCATTTCAGAACTTTTTCCACCTTTAATGAGACCTATGAACTGTACAACTCAATTGAACAACAAACTGAAATCTTTTAGGTGGAGGGAAGTAAAAATAAAAAATTGAAATAATATGGTTGCATTTGTGTGCACACCCTTAAACTAATACTTTGTTGAAGCATCTTTTGATTTTTTGGGTATGATTCTATCAGTATGGTACATCTTGATTTGGCAATATTTGCCCACTCTTCTTTGCCAAAATGCTCCAAATCTGTCAGATTGCAAGGACATCTCCTGTGCACGGTCTTCTTCAGATCACCCCACAGATATTCAGTTAGATTCAGGTCTGGGCTCTGGCTGGGCCATTCCAAAACATTAATCTTCTTCTGGTGAAGCTATTCCTTTGTTGATTTGAATGTTTGCTTTGGGTTGTCATGCTAAAAGATGAAGTGCCTCCTCATGTTCAGCTTTCTAGCAGAAGCCTGAAAGTTTTCTGCCAATATTGACTGGTATTTGGAACTGTTCATAATTCCCTCTAGCTTGACTGTCCCAGGTGAAGAAAAATAGCCCCAAAGCATGATGCGGCCGCCACCACACTTCACCGTGGGTATGGTGTTCTTTTGGTGATATGCAGTGTTGTTTTTGCACCAATCATATCTTTTGGAATTATGGTTGAAAAGTTCAACCTTTATTTCATCAGACCATAACACTTTTTCCCACGTGCTTTTGGGATACTTCAGATGTGTTATTGCAAAATTTAGCCAGGCTTGGGTGTTTTTCTTTGTAAGAAAAGGCTTCTGTCTTGCCACTCTACCCCATAGCCCAGACCTATGAAGAATGCGGGAGATTGTTGTCACATGTACCACACAGCCAGTACTTGCCAGATATTTATGCAGCTCCTTTAATGTTGCTGTAGGCCTCTTGGCAGCCTCCCTGGCCAATTTTTTTCTAGTCTTTTCATCACTTATGCAGGGACGTCCAGTTCTTGGTAATGTCACTGTTGTGCCATCTTTTCTCCACTTGATGATGACTGTCTTCACTGTGTTCCATGGTATATCTAATGCCTTGGAAATTCTTTTGTACCCTTCTCCTGACTGATACCTTTTTAACAATGAGGTCCCTCTGATGCTTTGAAAGCTCTCTATGGACCATGGCTTCTGCTGTAGGATGTGACTAAGAAAATGTCAGGAAAGACCTATTAGCACGGCTGATCTTTATTTGGGATTCCTCAGAGCCACTTTCAATGATGGCATAATATACTAATGCATAGCAAGTACCCCCACGCACGGATGCCCTCCAAGCCCCCCATTCACGGATGCCGGCGGCAGCAGGCCCCTCCCCCCAGTCCTTTGAAGAATGGTCTTCAACAAAACCGGTCCCTGGCATTAAAAAGGTTGGGGACCACTGCTTTATACCAGCAGCCCTCAAACTCTATAAAGCAAAGGTTTTAGCTCAGCTGCTGTACGGCTCATTCATGGGGCAACCCAGCTCTCACTTTGCATCACAAGAAATAGTTCAATCCAAATTTCTAAGAACTATACTCTAGGTCCCGAGATGCATGTCAAATGCAAGGATAAGGCTAGAAACAGGATGCCTTAAAGTAGAAGCCTGGATTAGGATCCAATCTAAAGAGACAGTTAAACCCAAAAGGCCTATTTTCCTTGATATTTAATGATAGTTATCAATCTAAGTGGGTTAAATTGGTCCAGGGCTACTTGGGGAAAATTGGCCTCTCACTTCAGGCACTTATACAGTGGTGCCTCGTACAACGAGTGCCCCGTTTAACAATGAATTCGCATAGCGATGGCATTTTTGCGATCGCTTTTGCGATCGTATACCGATGTTGCCTATGGGGAAAAATCGCTTTGCGATGTTTTCCCCATAGGCACCATTTTCCCCCAGCTGAGCGGTGGGAGCCTCCGAAGGAGTGCTCCCGCAGCTCAGCTGGGGGAAAATGCCTGCGGTGGCCTCGGAAGGACCCTTCCGAAGGGTCCTTCCGAGGCCACCGCTGGGATTCCCCTTCCCCGCGGCCGGCTTCCCCGGCCATGGTCAGACTCTCAGGAGTCCGACCATGCATGGGGTAGCCTGCCGCGGGTCGGATCCAAGCTGCAGGGAGAGGGTGGGGGGATCCATCCGGAGCTTGGACCCGCAGCTTGGACCCGCAGCTTTGCGATGTTTTCCCCATAGGCACCATTTTCCCCCAGCTGAGCGGTGGGAGCCTCCAAAGGAGTGCTCCCGCAGCTCAGCTGGGGGAAAATGCCTGCGGTGGCCTCGGAAGGACCCTTCCGAAGGGTCCTTCCGAGGCCACCACTGGGATTCCCCTTCCCCGCGGCCGGCTTCCCCGGCCATGGTCGGACTCTCAGGAGTCCGACCATGCATGGGGTAGCCTGCCGCGGGTCGGATCCAAGCTGCGGGGAGAGGGTGGGGGGATCCAGATGGATCCCACCACCCTCCCCCCGCGGCCTGAGGAGGGTGGGAGCCATGGCCGGACCCCCACGGCCTGAGGAGCGTGGGAGGCATGGCCAGACTCTTTGGCAGCCACCGCGGCTCGGATCCGAGCTGCGGTGGCTGCCGAAGAGTCCGACCATGCCTCCCACCCCCCACCTCCTGTGGCTTGAGAAGGGTGGGAGGCATGGCCGGACTCCTCGGCAGGCACCGCGGCTCGGATCCGATCCAAGCCGCGGTGCCTGCCGAGGAGTCCGGCCATGCCTCCCACCCACCCCCCACCTCCTGCAGCTTGAGAAGGGTGGGAGGCATGGCCGGACTCCTCAGCAGGCACTGCGGCTCGGATCCGAGCCGAGCCGTGGTGCCTGCCGAGGAGTCCGGCCATGCCTCCCACCCACCCCCCACCTCCTGCGGCTTGAGAAGGGTGGGAGGCATGGCCGGACTCCTCGGCAGCCACCGCGGCTCGGATCCGAGCCGTAGTGGCTGCCAAAGAGTCCGGCCATGCCTCCCACCCTCCCCCCGCGGCTTGGATCTGAGCCGCGCGGGGAGGGTGGTGGGATCCGGATACCTTTCAGGCATTCTGGGCTTGGATCCCACCCGCCGCCGGTTACCCAAGCCATGGGTAACCGGCGGCGGGTGGGATCCAAGCCCGGGATGCCTGAAAGGCATCCGGATCCCACCACCCTCCCACCCTCCTCTCGCGGCTTGGATCCGAGCCGCTGCGGTTACCCCAGCCATGGCTGGACTTCCGATCTCCCACACACACACACCGGGCAGCTTCTCCCGCTGCTCCCAATGGTGGTGGTGGGAGATCGGATCGGCTTCTCCCTTTCTTCTCCACAGCCCGGCTCCTCCCAAAGGGCTGCCCCGAAGTTGCTTGCAGCAGCGGAGGAGGTGCCCGGTGGAGGAGAAATGACAGATCGGCTCCTGCCTTCTCCTCCACCGGGCACCTCCTCCGCTGCTGCAAGCACAGTCGGGGCAGTCCTTTGGGAGAAGCCGGGCTGTGGAGAAGAAAGGCAGAAGCCCATCCGATCTCCCCCCCTCCACACCGGGCAGCTTCTCCCGCTGCTCCCAATGGTTGGGAGGGGAGATCAGATCGGCTTCTGCCTTTCTTCGGAGCAGCCCGGCTCCTCCCAAAGGGCTGCCCCGAAGTTGCTTGCAGCAGCGGAGGAGGTGCCCGGTGGAGGAGAAATGACAGATCAGCTCCTGCCTTCTCCTCCACCGGGCACCTCCTCCACTGCTGCAAGCACAGTCGGGGCAGCCCTTTGGGAGAAGCCAGGTGGTGGGGGAGAAGGCAGGAGCTGATGCCGTCTTCCCCCCCTCCCCCGAGGCTTCTCCCAAAGGGCTGCGCCCGATAGTGGGGGAGAAAACCGGATAATCCGTTCCTATTGGAATGGATTATCCGGTTTTCAATGCATCTCTATGGGAAAACACATTTCACTTAACGATGTTTTCCCATAGCGATGTTTTTTTTGGAACCAATTAACCTCGCTATGCGAGGCACCACTGTATCTTCTGGAATAGAGCAGGCAAAACAAATAGTTAAACAAAGAGTAGAGGACAATGAATATCAAACAGACCTCTCTAGCATTGAAAACATGGCAGCAAGGACTTACATCAAAAACTGTATGGAATCGGCCAAATACTTAACATCTTTGGAAATTAAAGGAACTAGAAGAGCCTTTACTTTGGCAAGATGTTTGGCCCTCCCCTCTGCTGTACTAGAAGGGAAGTATAATAATACCCCTTTTGCTGAAAGGTTATGCTCCTGCCAGCTGAGGGAGATGGAGACCATACAGCATATGTTCTTCATCTGCCCATTGTATGAAGCAGTGCGAAAAGAGACTATAACCCCCTTAATAGATAGATTCCCAGGATGTTTGGAGGGAAATAGGCTTGAGTTCCTTCTCTCAGATGTTGATGTGCAGATCACCTGTCGTGTTGTGAGGTTCTGTGTAGCAATACTTTGATTGCAGAAGTTAAATACCAATTAGATTGCAGTTCCCAGTTGTATGTATGCCAACATGTTCTAATGGAATATTGAAATTTAGAAATTTTAAGGTTTTATAAGGTTTTATATTTATGTGACTGGTCTAAGGACCGTAAAGAAACTATTATTTTTATTATTATCATTATAACTGGTGGCAACATGTGAAAAGATGTTTTTTGGGTTTGCCTTCGTGAGCTCTTTGTTTTGGGGAGACAAATGGGGCCCACAAAGGGGCAAATGTCACAATTGGTGTCCAGCAGTGGGATACAAAGCAATCCAGTAAAGCCTGAGTTTATAGTGAATTTTTTTGGTGTCAAGGGTAACTATTAGACAGAGGTATATGGTGAAGTAGTAGGTTCGTTTAGTCGTTTAGTCGTGTCCGACTCTTCGTGACCCCATGGACCAGAGCATGCCAGGCCCTCCTATCTTCTACTGCCTCCCGGAGTTGTGTCAAATTCATGTTGGTTGCTTCGCAGACACTGTCCAGCCATCTCATCCTCGGTCGTCCCCTTCTCCTCTTGCCATCACACTTTCCCAACATCAGGGTATTTTCCAGAGAGTCTTTTCTTCTCATTAGATGGCCAAAGTACTGGAGCCTCAGCTTCAGGAACTGTCCTTCCAGTGAGCACTCAGGGTTGATTTCCTGCAGAATTGATAGGTTTCTTCTCCTTGCAGTCCAGGGGATTCTCAAGAGTCTCCTCCAGCACCACAATTCAAAGGCATCAATTCTTCGGCGGTCTGCTTTCTTTATGGTCCAGCTCTCACTTCCATACATCACGACAGGAAAAACCATAGCTTTGACTATTCGGCCTTTTGTTGGCAAGGTGATGTCTCTGCTTTTTAAGATGCTGTCAAGATTTGTCATCGCTTTCCTCCCAAGAAGCAGGCGTCTTTTAATTTCATGGCTGCTGTCTCCATCTGCAGTGATCATGGAGCCCAGGAAAATGAAATCTCTCACTGCCTCCATATCTTCCCCTTCTATTTCCCAGGAGGTGATGGGACCAGTGGCCATGATCTTAGTTTTTTTGATGTTGAGTTTCAGACCATTTTTTGCACTCTCCTCTTTCACCCTCATTACAAGGTTCTTTAATTCCTCCTCACTTTCTGCCATCAGAGTGGTGTCATCTGCATATCGGAGGTTGTTGATATTTCTTCCGGCAATCTTAATTCCGGCTTGGGATTCCTCCAGTCCAGCCTTCCGCATGATGTATTCTGCATATAAGTTGAATAAGCTGGGGGACAATATACAGCCTTGTCGTACTCCTTTCCCAATTTTGAACCAATCCGTTGTTCCATGTCCAGTTCTAACTGTTGCTTCCTGTCCCACATATGGGTTTCTCAGTAGATAGATAAGGTGGTCAGGCACTCCCATTTCTTTAAGAAGTTGCCATAGTTTGTTGTGGTCCACACAGTCAAAGGCTTTTGCATAATCAATGAAGCAGAAGTAGATATTTTTCTGGAACTCTCTGGCTTTCTCCATAATCCAGCGCAAGTTAGCATTTGGTCTCGCGTGCCTCTGCCTCTTCGGAATCCAGCTTGCACTTCTGGGAGTTCTCGGTCCACATACTGCTGAAGCCTACCTTGGAGGATTTTGAGCATAATCTTGTTAGCGTGTGAAATGAGTGCAATTGTGCGGTAGTTGGAGCATTCTTTGGCACTGCCTTTCTTTGGGATTGTAGGTTACCTGCTAGAAATTTTGGGAAAAGCTTAGTGGCAGGGCTTCTAATCCCAGATCTGGGGGACTAAGATAGGGAACAACTCTGAACAAAAAAATCCTGTTTTTACCTCAGAATTTGAGAGACCTTGTGGCTAGCTTAAGATCCAAGGCTCTGAGAGAAGGGAGTGCTGGTGGATAAAAGTAGAAGCCAGGGGTCAGAACAGATCTGAGGGAATAGAAGAAAAAGCAGAGGCTTGAAATAGAAATTTATTTCAGTGACTGGAATTAGAAGAAAGACAGGTCCTTTTTAAAATCAGTATAAACACACTAAAGACTAAGTAACTCAGATAAAAATGCCACCCAAAAGAACTAAAAAGCCAGTAATGGAGAAAACTGATTTTCAAGAGGCACAAAGCTTATTATGGAGGGAAACAGGGACCCTTTAACTCCAAAGGAACAGTTGGAGATTGAGGAGGATGCCTCAGGGAGAGAAGGTGTTCTAAGCACCCCAGATTTTCAGAAATGGAAGCTGGAACAGGAATTTAAATAGAAGGAGCTAGCTATGAGAAATCAATTAGAATTGGAAAAAGCCAGGGTTGAGCAGGAGGCCAGATAAAAGGCCATAGATCAGTGGTGTCGAACTGTGGCCCTCCAGATGTTCTTGGACTTCAACTCCCAGAAGCCTTCACCACCACCTCTGCTGGCCAGGATTTCTGGGAGTTGAAGGCCAAGAACATCTGGAGGGCCACAGTTCGACACCACTGCCATAGATTTTGAAATGGAGAAAGAAAAAGCCAGAGCTGAGGAGAGAGCTAAGGAGGTAGACGAGAGAAAAAGCTAAGCAAGAGGCCAGACAAATGGCATTTGAGCAAGAAAATAGACAAAGAGAAAAGGAATTAAAACAAATTGAATTGAGACGAAGAGAAATGGAGTTTCAATTACAGATGAAACAATTAGAATTAACTTCTCAAAATAACAATAAAAATAACAACAGCACTAGGGAGGGAAATATCTCAAAGATTGAACTAAAGAAATTTTCCCAATATAGAAAAGATGACTGCCCAGAATCTTTCCTCATTTCCTTTGAACATGCTTGTTGGGACTTTAATATCAAGGATGAAGAAAGGATGATAGTGATAAGATCCCAAATAATTGGAGATTTAGCTGAGTTGTATTCACAGATGCATCTAGAGCAGGCCAGAGATTTTGAGGCCTATAGAAAAATGGTTTATTCAAGATTTGTCATTAATGCAGAACACCTGAGGCGAAAATTTTGTTCTCTTACCAAGAAGCCTGAAGAATCTTATGCTCAACTGGGGGTTAAATTGGTTCAGTATTTGAAGAAATTGATGGAACAGGAAAATGTCACTTCTCTTGAGCAGATGAAAAATGTAATTGGGTTGGAACAATTTTATTCTATTTTTGCATTATTTAGTCAAGGACAAAAATCCCCAAAATCTATTAGAAGCAGGTGAAAGAACAGGTTACTTACCTGTAAACATGGTTCTTCAAGTGGATTCTCTATGAATACACACTGGTGGGTTAAACAGCGCCTGCGCTGGTTCCCCTCGGAATTTTCCAGAGCTATGGGAAAAAGATACAAAGTTTTAGGTTGCCCTATACTGCGCACGCTCAGCCCGCCAAAACCTTAGTTCCATATGCCCGCACACAGATAGAGTTGAGACTCAATCAGCAGTGATGGACATGTGGGGAGGTTGGGCGGGTCATGTGTATTCATAGAGAATCCACTTGAAGAACCATGTTTACAGGTAAGTAACCTGTTCTTCTTCAACGTGGTTCTCTATGAAACCACACTGGTGGGTGACTACCAAGCTACTTACAGGACGGTGGGCCGTCACCGCAACAGTGATGTAAGGACAGCTCTCCCGAATCTGGTCTCATTCTTGGCCCTGAGGTCCAGTCTGCAGTGCTTGATGAAGGTAGACACACTGGACCAAGTAGCTGCTCGACATATGTCAGGGATGTCTACCCCTCGCAGCAGGGCCGTGGATGTAGCGACGGCTCTTGTAGAATGAGCATGAAGAACTTCGGGAAGAGGTTTACGCTGCAATTCGTAGGCCAGCAAGATGGTGGATACCAACCATCTGGACAGTGTGGAAGTGGATGCAGCAGAACCCTTGCATTGACCATAATAACATAAAAACAGTCTCTGGACATGTCTAAAATCTTTGGTCCTTGTAATATAAAATGACAATGCACGACGAACATCCAAACAGTGGAGCATGCGCTCAACCTCTGAGAAAGGTTCAGAAAACAGTGTAGGTAACAACAGGAGCTGATTGACATGAAAGTCAGACACCACTTAGGGGAGAAAAGAGACATCTGGGTGTAGAACCACTTTGTCCTTGAAAAACTGAAGGTAGGGAGAATCAGCACGGAGGGCAGCTAATTCACTAGCCCTACGAGCAGAGGTGATAGCTACAAGGAATAAAGTTTTCAGGGAAAGAAACTTTAGGTCACAAGTGGCCATAGGCTCAAAGGGAGGACGAACCAGCGCATGCAGTACGGATTGTAAAGACCACTGTGGCAAAGGTCGCCGGACAGGAGGTCTCATATTGGACAGACCTCTGAAAAAAGCTTTCACAGTCGGGTGGGAAAACCACTTGGAAGACTGTGAACCTGCGGGTTGGAAAGTCACTATGGCTGATGTATAGACCTTCAAGGTAGACTTAGTGAGACCAAGGTCAAAAAGGTGTCGCAGATATAGGAGCAAGGTAGATAGTGAGACAGGAGACGGCTGGAGTCCTCGCTCAGCAGCAAACTTGAGGAAACCCTGCCACTTGTGCTGGTATAGGCGTAACGTTGACGGTTTCCTAGCCTTGTCCAAGACCTCCCTTATGGATGGGATATCCTCCACGCTGTCAATTGGAGGGAGTCCACATCAGGATGGAAGATGGATCCGGAGTCCAGAGTCAGCAGGTGCGGGATGAGAGGAAGTTTTATCTTGTCGACTGCTGTCTGCAGAAGAAGAGAGAACCAAGGTTGTCTGGGCCACCAAGGTGCAATCAATATTGCTTCTGCTTTCATCTGAAGAGTTCTGACTAATGACCTCTGGACCAAGGGAATGGGAGGAAACAGGTACACCAGACTGTCGTTCCAGGGAACCATGAAGGCGTCCCCCGATGACCCCAGACCGCGTCCTGCCCGAGATGCATACTTCAGACATTTCTTGTTGGACATTGTGGCGAACAGGTCGATGGTCTGAGTACCCCACCTGTCGCAAATCCTCTGAAAAACTTCTATGTCTAACTCCCACCCGTGGTTCTGAGAGGAACGGCGACTCAACTCGTCTGCCACTAGGTTGTCTGTAGTGGAGATGTGGATGGCTACCGGATAGATGTGTTCCTGATAGCACCATTCCCAGAGATGTATTGACAGGAATAGCAGGGACTTTGATTTTGTTCCTCCTTGCTTGTTCACATAAAACATTGCAGTGGTGTTGTCTGTGACAAGTTGAATTGCCCTGCCTCGTACCAGAGGAAGGAAGGACCTCAGGGCCTTTATGATAGCTAGCAGTTCCAGATGATTTATGTGCAACTGCCTCTCGCGAGGGGGCCACAGTGCGTGAATCTGATGGCCTTGACAGTGAGCCCCCCATCCCAGAGGACTTGCATCCGTAGTGACTTGAGTTGTCAGCTGCAGGGGACAGAAAGGATGTCCCACTAGGAGGTGAGGTCGAAAAGTCCACCACTGGAGTTGTTGAGCAAGCTCTGGAGTGACAGACGCTTGCACTGGCTGTCGTGGAGTGGATTGAAGAGTGACAGCATCCAGACCTGAAGAGAACGCATCTTGAGACGTGCATGAGATAGAGTTGCTGTCGTGGAAGCCATCAGGCCCAGCAGATGTTGCGCCAGTTTTGCTTTTACTCTTGCCTTGGGCTTGAACTTTTTTATGGCCTTGACCAACTTCTGGATGCGTTCTTGAGGCATGAACATACGAGCACGGAGGGAATCTAACCTCGCTCCGATGTAGTCCACAGTCTGAGAGGGACATAGCTTGGACTTCTCGTAATTTATGGTGAGGCCTAGTGTCTTCAGCATCTGGAGCACATAGTGGGTGTGCTGCAGGGCCTGCTGTTGTGATTTGGAGACAATCAGCCAATCGTCTATGTAGGGGTAAATTTGGATCCCCTGCAGACGTAGGTATGCTGCCACAGGCGCCATGCACTTGGTGAACGTCCTCGGTACCGTGGAAAGGCCGAAGGGCAGGGCCACAAACTGATACACCGTGTTGTTGAAGAGCAGACGCAAATATTTCCTGTCGCTCTTGTGTATCGTGATATGGAAATATGCGTCCTTCAAATCCACCACCACAAACCAGTCTCCCTGCCGGAGTAGATGAAGGATGGACTCCAAGGTCACCATCTTGAACTTGCGTGCTTTGAGAAACCTGTTGAGGTTTCTCAAATCCAGAATAGGTTGTAGGCCTCCGTCCTTCTTGGGGACCAAGAAGTAACGGGAGTAGAAGCCGTTGAGGACGTCCTTCGATGGTACCTTCTGGATGGCTCCCTTCTGGAGTAGAGTGAAGATCTCCTCCTCTAGGGCAGGGTCGTAAGATGTAGGGCTGACGTGTCCCAGAGGAGGTAACCTTATAAACTCCAGGCGGTAGCCGGAGGTGATAATATCCAGAACCCAGGTGTCGTTGGTTATGGAAGTCCAGCTGTGAAGGTAAGGAGATAGTCGGGTGGTGTGGGGAGGGGAGGGTGGAACCATCAGGCAGTCAAAGATATTGTTTCTGGTTTTTTCCAGGTGCTTTAAAGGGCTGCTTCTTGTGAGATGACTGTGGCTTGAAAGGAGCACCCGAAGATGAGGCCTGAGGAGGACGGTGAGGAGGCTGGCCTCCGTAAGGTCTGTAAGTGCTAGTAGATGGCTGATGGTAAGTTTGGGTGGCAAATTTAGAGCACCACTGGAACTTGGACTGTTTTGGTTGAGGTTGAATCGAGTATGACTTATCTGTCTTTTTGCTTTTATGCAGGTTTTCCAAGTTTTCATCTGTACTCTGGCTAAAGAGGCCAGACGCATCAAAAGGTAGGTTTTCTACCCTGGACTTAATGTCTTCCACAATGTTAGCTGCTCGGAGCCAAGCGTGCCTCCTTAAAGTGATGATATTTGCAACGTTTTTGGAAGTGGCTTCAGCCACATGTCGAGTGGCTAGGCGTTGATACTTTGAGACAGTAAGGGACTCAGCATGGGTGTCTAAACAGAGTTGCCTAATGTCTTCTGGGGCTGCCTCTAAAGCTGGAAGAACTCTGGACCAGAGTTGCTTCTGGTAGGCACCCATTGCTACTAGGTAATTTACTGCACACAAGACGAAAGTTGTCATTGAATACATTCGTCGTGCCAGTATCTCCAACTTCCTTCCTTCCTTGTTGGTTGCTGTAGGGTGACCCTTGGCTGGAGTCTTGGTGGAACTGGACTCTACTATAAGTGAATTAGGTGCTGGGTGCATGACCAGGAATGAAGTGTCCTGGCCATGGATCCTATAAAGATTTTCAGTCCTCTTGGAAATACTGGTAGCATTAGCTGGATGCTCCCAGAACTCCTTTATTAAGTCCATCAGTTCCGGAATGAATGAGAGACTAACTGGATGAGTTCTCTCCGCCTCAATGTCCCCAAAAATGAGGTTTTCTTCCTTTTGAGGGGACTGTTCGATGGCCAACTTTAAGGCTCGCGCCATGAGGGCTACCATCTGGGAATAAGAAGAAAAATCCTCTGATGGTGAAGAGGGTTTCAGATTAGCCGCTTCAGGAGGCAGAGGTTCTCCCCGGGTTGGAATTTCCAGGGAAGCCTCCGATTCATCATCTTCCTCCTGGTCAGATGTGTCTTCCTGTGGTTGGTCTTCCTCAGGTGGAACAGGTAGTAATGGAAGATGAGGAGCCTTAGACGCCGAGACAGTCTTTCTTGGTTGTGGCTCTTCTGGTCGTCGAGGAGAGGGCAACGAAGGAAGCGGAATCGGCTTTGGCGTTGTGGGCTTGTCAGCACCCGAACCCACAGGTCTTTTCGGGGGCAGGCTTCGACACGGAGAACGAGAGCGAGAAGACGATGAATACGAATATCTCGATCTCTTTCCTCTATGTCCTCTCTCTCTCGAGGTCGAAGAGGAATCGGAAGAAGAGTCCCTCTTTCGCCTTCTCCGGTGGGATCTCTTCCGTCCCCGACTGTAATCAGAGTCAGACGGTGAGGAGTCCCTTCAGCGTTGGTGACCACGTCAATGCTTCCTTCGGTGACGACGCTTCTTTGCCGGTGGCTCATCGTCAGCCGAATCGGGAGCTGGGCGTCGAGGGATGGAGTCCTCGACAGGTTTCACAGGTCGGCCCAGTGGAGGAGGTGGAGACCTGGAAGGACCCGACTCCGAAGCCATCGAAGGAGATCGGGTAGTACGCCCGGTAAGTATCGGGCTAAGAGGTAAACTCCCGGTGCCGGCAACGACCTTGTCGAGCTGGCTAGCTGTAGGCGACCATCCTAAATCCACCGGTTGGTCTTGATGAGGTGGAATGGAGGTGCCTAACTCGGAGACCGAGTCACGGTCCCGAGAGGAGTCCTCTAGGAAGGGAGAAGGTACTGATGTCGAAATGGGTGGGACGACCAGTACAATCTCCTTGGTCTTCTGCTTGGTTTTTGCCGCCACCAGCGGCGCGGACTTCTGCTTCAGTCCCAATGTAGAGGGGACCGAAGCATCCGACGAAGACTTCTTTGCAGCGGGTTGCTTTTTGGATTTGCTTTAAAAGTCTTCTTAGGAGCCTCTTTCGAAGACGACGGGGGTGAAGAAGAGACTACGGTGACCTCTGAGCAGACGGTCGAGACCGATTGAACCGACTCCATGTCTGACGGTTGAGAAGCGGACAAAGTCTTATTCCAAAGGAAGTACTTTAGCCTTTGCTGTCTGGATTTTAACGTTGCCTTAGTAAACTCCTTACAATGTTTACAATGGGTGGTCAAATGCCCCTCACCTAAACAAAAAAGGCAGAGGGAATGGTGATCCTGAAAAGGGAGCTTCCTAGAGCAAGCAGAACAGCGGTTGAAAGGTCCTTTTTTCGCTGACATAAGCGAACGGTAGAAAGTCCAGAGGGAAGTCGGTGATTGAAAGAGTCCGAGTGGCGCGTGGCGCCTCAGCGGGAGGTAATAGGCCGCAATTAAGATGAAAGGTGAAGAGAAAGTACTTGCGAATAAGTGCCTGAGGCAGAGGAAAGTCAACCGGTCCGTGATCAGGGAAACAGAGCAGATATACGATATTCCAAGCCAGGTCAAGCCGAAAAATTCAAAGAAAATTCGAAAAGATGATAAAGGCTAAGGAGCTCTAACCGAGAGGTTCCAACTCCGCAGGCGGAAAAATGGAACTAAGGTTTTGGCGGGCTGAGTGTGCGCAGTATAGGGCAACCTAAAACTTTGTATCTTTTCCCCATAGCTCTGGAAAATTCCGAGAGGAACCAGCGCAGGCACTGTTTAACCCACCAGTGTGGATTCATAGAGAACCACGTTGAAGAACAGCAGATTACCTTGGGGAGATTCGAAACCACAGGTTCTCTGAGGTAAATTTTAACAAGCAGAACTGGGACAACAATAAGAAACCCTTTAATAAAAATTACTTCAGCAAAACAACAGGAAAAGAAGGCCAGGGTAGTACTTCACCTAAATTAGCATGGCCTAGTTCTCAGACCCAAATGAACCATGAGGAAAAGTTAAAGTTGAACAGATCTTCTCAGAGTGAGCGAAGAAGACACTGTTATAACTGCAGGGAGTTTGGTCATTTACAATTCAATTGTATGAAAACTAAACTTAGGAATGAGAAGGATGATAATCAGACCAAAAAGGTTTACTGTTTAAAACCAGCTGAAGCCACTGAGAAAAGCAGTAACCAAGGTTCTGTCTCCATGGCAACCAGGACAACAGAAAATTCTGATCTGCCGCTAGCCTGGGTCATTCATTGTTTTCTAGTAAAGGCAGAAGATATTTTAATACATAACCCTGGTGAGCGGAATTGTATTAATGAAAAGTCTTATGTAGGAGTGGTTCAAACTTTTTTTTTTTTACATTTTATTATTTTTATAACATACACTCCTACAACAAAGAACAACAGAAATATCTACAAAACAATAACACATAAACCTAACAAAAGATAGAAAACTAACAAGACAAACATACAAATGGGGAGGTATTTCCCATACCAGCTTATCCATTATATAAGTTCTGACTACAGAAATAATATATCCATGTACATCTGCACATGTTATATTCGACTTCACTATTTTATATACCTGATTAAATGTCTAACATCCTAAATTTGTAATAAATGTTTTAAATTCTCTCATCTGCATTTCCATCCATCTGTCTTTTATCATACACATTCCTCATTTCCTCTTTAAAATTTCTTATCCACCATAATATCCACACAGGCCTGTTCGTTCCTTGATGATCTCCATTCTTATATATAGTAAACTATGTATCTAATCTTTTCAGCATAATCCTTCTTATATTTCATACATATTTGATCTTTCCATATACGTGCCTTAAAACAAAACATCCAATATTATTATTTATCATCATTTCTAAAATTTATAAATCACATACTCTTATCTAACCTTAGGTTTCATGTCTGGCCAAATTTGCTTATAATATATTAGTATATATTGCTTTATATGTTAATTATATCTATTTTAAACCAATTGACTTCTATTCTTTATTCAGCAAGTAACTTCCCCCTTTCTGATTTTTATTTATCAGCTCCAGTGTCATCAACCTGGGACTGGCCTCTTAATCTTATCAACATTGTCACTATTAAGATCATGCATATTTAATACCTCAGTATACATACCTCACAAGCAAAGTATTTTCCAGTTTTAAAATGCCATCTGTAATATTTCTTTAAAACATTTTCTGTGCGATTTACTAATTTGATCCCAATGTAGTCAATGTTTGGGTTTTGGAGCAACATAGTATGCAATTTTTGATCATAAATTCCTGCCCTGAGCTTTACCCATCCCTCCCCCTTTATGTTGTTTACATTCTTTCTTTTCAGCACAGTCTTGAGATACATTCTCCCTTCCCTGCCCCCCCCTTTTGTCTTTTTTAGTCATCCTTTGAAGAGAAGGAGTCTTTTTCTTCTTTCTCTTTGACTCTGGTCGTACAAACTCCTCGCCTCTCTCTGACGAAGCCACTAGGTCAAATTATGCAGAGTTATTTAGAGTTCTGAAGTCCTGACTTTATAAATTTATAAGAAGCCAGTTTCTCTGGGAAGGAGGGTTAAGAGGGAAAAAGAGAAAGCTTGTTTCATTTCTGTGCTGTAGTGTAGTAAAAGAAAACTCAGATATTATAGGCATCCGCCTTTATGCCTCTTGGGATCTCCTTCTCAACAACTTTCACATAGCAGATTTAATCTTTTACTTGCTGTAGTTTATCAGCAGATTACATTAGTCTTTGTTTTGCAGTCAGATAATAAATTTCTGAACCTCCCCTTGCCGAGCATCTAACTCGCCAATCATGGCAACTTCACAAGACAGATTGCATGCAGGAAGGGAACTCTTCCAAAAAACAGACTGCCATCTGAAATTCGGCGGTTCCGAAGCTCCCACTTGCTAACAAGCTCCATTCTCCTGTGGAACTTGCCCCCTCCTTCTCTGGGGGGGTCCTCTGACTCAGAGTAAACCCAGGAGAATCCAGAGCCCTGGAATTTCCCCTGTTCTCGCTGCTCGTTCCTCCTCCCTTCCGGCTTCGTTCATACTTGTTTTAACATAACCCTGTGTCATCCTGATGTGATTCCTTGTCACATTCCCAGGGGTTACAACAGCAGAGTCCAATAAGCCAGTCCTATGTCAGGAATTCAGGGAATGCAGAGCAGATATCCAAATACTAAAGCCAAAACACACAACATAGTCCAGGGTCAGAGTCCAAAGCCAAAACACACAACATAGTCCAGGGTCAGAGTCCAAAGCCAAGAATCCAGAGAACAAGGTTCCAGGTTGTCAGGAGCATGGATGCAAGCCAGAAGTTTGACTTGTTGCTTCCACAGATTTCCAGCTGTCTGAGAGCTGTTTATATAGTAAAACAGCCCCTTGAACTGCTGGAAGCCTTTTCATCCTGTCAGAACTCAGGGCTAGTTGATCGGATGTTTCTGCGGGCAGCCTTCAAGTGATCCTCTGACCTTTTTGTCATAAGTCTTCCCCGAAGCCTGGCCCTCAGCCTGTCTACTGGGGGAGGAGAATCTGGAGGCGATTCAGGTGTTTGTATTTCTAATTGCTCAGCATTCTCCTCAGCTACAGTTAACCCTTCAGGTTCCTTATCTGTGTCTCCACTCATGACATTCCTAAAGAAAAAACTTCTCCCAAACCAGACTTACCTGGTAGTAAGACCGAGTAGACCAAGCCCCAGTCCTCCTTGATAGCCCTGGAACAGCCGGACTCTAGCGCCAAACAGCTGACTGTCAGGAACCAGCAGAGAGGCAGCAGCCATTTTGGAGACGCAGCAGCCATTTTGAGATGCAACCACATGGCTGCTGCCTCTCAAAATGGCTGCCGCCTCTCCAAAATGGCTGATACCTCTCTGCTGCTTCCCGACGGTTAGCTGTTCGAGGCTCTGTGAGCTCACACACAATGTGAGCTATGTGAGGTTGTTGTGGGGCTACCAAGGAGGAGCAGGGCTTGGTCTACTCCATCTTACTACCAGGTAAGTGACTTTTTTCTGATGTTTTTCCCCATAGGAATGTATTAATTAAATTTCAATGCATTCCTATGGGAAACCCACCTTGCAAGACGAAAAATATTGCAAGATGGCCCATCTTGCAAGGCACCAAATAACTCACAAGGCCTGTTTGTCTTGCGAGTTTTTCGTCCCACGAGGCATTCATCTTGCGAGGCACCACTGTAGTTTATTTTCACATTCCTTTGATGGTAACAGTCTGGTTTGAGAGAATTTTTTCTTTAGGAATCACATCAGGATGACACAGGGTTATGTTAGAACAAGTATCAAGAGAGAGAGAGATTGGGAATCTGAGGAGTGATTAGTCTGAGGAGTGAATAGTAACCTGTAAGATAAAATAGAATTGTTACTGATGCTTGATGAACCTTACTTATGAATTATTATAGAAACATTTGTAATTAATAAACTGTTTCATTCTAAGGACAGTGATGAATGGACCTTCATCTTTTCTAAGTGAAGTACGTTGATAAAGAAATCAACTGGTGGTAGCGTGTGAAAAGGTACTTTTTGGGTTTGCCTTCATGAGCCTCTGTTTTGGGGAGACAAACAGGGGCCACAAGGGGCAAACTTCACAACCCCGTTTCCCCAAAAATAAGACCTAACCTGAAAATAAGCTCTAGTATGATTTTTCAGGATGCTCGTAATATAAGCCCTATCCAAAAATAAGCCCTAGTTAAGTGAAACCCTACCCTCCACCATTGTGCAGCAACCAGAAGAAGATGACATGATTGTATTTGAATAAATGTAGATTGTTGTACATGAAAAAATAAAACATCCCCTGAAAATAAACCCTAATGTGTTTTTGGAGCAAAAATTCATTTAAGACCCTGTCTTATTTTCGGGGGAAACACAGTATGGTAAAAAAAAAATCTTGTAGTGTTTGAAGACTGCCTCTCCGTTCTCCTGAATATGCATGGAACTTCTTCCCCAAGGACCTACATGAGTACACGCCTGTATACATGGCAGGCCCTATGGAAATCCAGCTTCTCTGTAACTTCCTATTGAAACATGACTGACCACTTGACTTTTGTCATGATGATGGGATATGTAGTGAGAGAAACATAAGATGGAATCAGGTTCTGTGTGAAGATGATATGAGAGACATTGGAATGTGTTTTTCTAAGTGCTATGAGAATGTTTTTCTGAAGACCATTACTGTCTGGTTAAAGATCACACTGAAGGTCGGACAAAGAAGCCCGTGGAAGACTCAACATTCCGAGCTAATTGGAGAAGAGATAAAACACCTGGACTTCCATGGGAATTAAGAGAGGAGGAAGGTGCTACAGCCCCTTGAAGCTAATTGGTTAACAGCCAGAATTGTCAAGAGGAAGGGAGGAGTTAGAGAGGTAGAAAATCAAAATTGAGTGTTGTTCTGTTCTGGATTTCAATTCCATGATGATGGGAGAGAAAGGAACTTAATTGAGAGAGGAAATAAGTAAAGAGAAAGAAGGAGATGGGGCTAGCCCACTATAGCCCACCTTAGCCCAGCTTAGTAACTCCTGCCAAGCTAGCAGTTTGAACGCATGTAAAAACATGAGTAGATAAATAGGTACCACCTCAGTGGGAAGGTAATGGTGTTCTGTGTCTAGTTGCACTGGCCACGGGACCATGGAAAGCTTCTATGGACAAACACTGGCTCCATGGCTTGTAAACAGGGATGAGCACCGCTTAGCCCAGCTTAGTAGTATTTATTATTTTAAGGGTAAATAGTTATTTTATTTAATTGTAATGATCTTTGAACATGTTCTTTATGCTAAAGCTTCAGCAATATAAACTGATTCTATGAAACTAATTTTCTAATAAAAATAATTATAAAAATCCTTACAAAAGTACTGGTCTCTTGAACAGCAGGGTCTGGCTAAATCCAGGAGGTGGAGAGGGCCACAAATTAGCTATCTTTAAGAGTCCTACCTAACTGAGCTCTTGTGAGTTCTAAGGAATCACAAAGCCCATGTGTCTGTACTTATGAAGTACTGAGTAAAAGTAAGTAATAATAATAACAATAATGATAATGATGATAATAATATTATTTATTTATTTATTTATTTATTTATTTATTTATTTATTTATTTGTACGATCAGCAGATCAGATGTGAATAACACAGAACAACTGCATAAGAATAAACGGAATCAACACAACTACAATATACATTATGTGTAGCAGACTCCCAGGGAAACAAATTCCATAGGTAATTGTTAGAAGCATAACCCCACCCCCAATACATACATACTCACGTATGCATCCATACATGTATATGTCTAGAAGATTAAGGCACCATTTCTCGTCTGAAGACTAGTGCTGCTGCACAGAAGCTGGCCATTTTAATTGTTACTGATGGATACTGGTCTGCCAGCAGATAGCATGTACAGTATTCAGCATCTCTTCCAGGGATGCTTTGCAAAATTGGATGAATAAAAGTGTCATGGAAACCAGTATAGAAGGAGCAATACAACAGAACATGGCCAACCATCTCCACCACTCCAGCCTCACAAGGACATAAGCGCTCTTCATAGGGAATGTTCTTGTATCTGCCTTCCAGCAGGACTGAAGGAAGTACATTAAACTTAGCTAATGTAAAAGCTTTTCTATATTTTGGAAGGGTCAGAATATTCAAATTGCTTGCAGGTAAAAATGCCTGACCTTAATCTCTAAATTGGGCCGTAGCTATGCTGACATGGTGTTGCAGCTGTGATGCGCTGGTGTAGTTCCTGTTTTGCTTTTGTATAGCCCATTAACAAAATAGCACTTCTCAAAAGGCCCAAATTATTTAATTTCTCATTTATAGATATTTTCCATCTGGACTGAAACTTATCAGTTAGCACTAAGAGAGCCAACCCCATAGGGGTGAAGAACATTTTAGCCAAAAATTCAGCTTAAGTATCCATGCCTGAGACTCTATCAACATCTGGCCTGTTTCTAATCGTAAAATTGAATTTGGCACACACTGGATAGTTCTCAGAAATTTCATTTGAGTGGACTCCATTGCACTACACCATTGTAGTGCAATGGAGTCCACTACACCATTGTGCACCATATAACATCTGTGCCAACACCTTGGCATTGAAGACCTGTATGGCTGTATGCTGACCTCCTTTTGCAAAGAAAAGCATATGAGTGACTTAATACTTCTCTGAGCATTTTCAATTGTGTTGGATAGTTGAGCCTTCCAAGATCCTGAGGACTGGAAGATCACACCCAGATATTTATAAGATTTAACTTGCTCAATTGGATGGTCATTTATTTGCCATTTATGTGTGATCCGTTTCCTAGTAAACACTAAGACTTTTGATTTATCATAATTAATTACTAACTCCTCAGAATTACAATAGTTGCCCAGGGCTCTTAATAACCACCGTAAGCCAACACAGGTTAATGAGAGAAGTACAACATCATCTGTGTATAAAAGAGTTGATAGGGGTCTATCTGCTAGTTTAGGGGGATGAAAGTTGGTTCGAGATAAATTCTTAACTAAGGAGTTAATATAGATGTTAAACAAAGTGGGAGCCAATATACAGCCTTGTTTGATGCCAGCATATGTGGGGATGGCCTTGGTGAAGTGACCTGTCACATCTCACCTTCAACCTGGTTTTTGCACAGAGGCAACGAATCAGGAGCAGGAGCCGCCTATCAATGTTGGTTGTCTCCAACTTCTGCCAAAGCCTGTGTTGTGGAATCATATCAAATGCGGACTTCAAATCAATAAAGGCTGTATATAGTGCTCCTTTGGTCTTAAATGAATATTTATCCGCCAGATGTTTTAAAACTATACCATGATCTCCTGTGGAGTGTCCTGATCTGAATCCTGCTTGCTCATCATCTAAAAGATTTTCCTCTTCCATCCAACTATGTAATTTCTCAAGAAGATGGTCGGCATACAGTTTACTGATAACACTTGGCAAACTAATTAGCCTATAATTTGCGGGGTCAGCTCCTTTCCCTTTTTTATAAATTGGAATGATGATAGCAAGTCCCCAGTCCTCTGGTACACATGCGAGCTGGTCAATGCATGTAAATAGTGTTGCAAATACTGGGGCCCACCAATTAATATTGGCTTAAAAATCTCAGGAGGGATGTGATCACTCCCGGGTGCTTTGCCTACTTTAAGCTTAGCAATAAGTCTGGTGATTTCAGAGACTGAAACTGGGGGCCAGTCAGGGAGATCACGGGAAGCAGTTTGTGGAGTCAAATGTCCGGATTGTTTTGCAGCATATAGACCGGTAAAATATAGTTCCCAGGTCTTAACAGGTACGTATGAATTTGCTGCACCTGCTTGACCATCTAACCCTCTCGAGACTATTTCCCAGAAGGTGACAGAGTCATGTGATCTTGATACTACAATTAATTTCTGCCAACTCATCCTCAATGCCAAATTCTTTTTGTCCTTAATTAGCTTTTTATATTTTTTTCTTTAACTGAAACCAATCAGGTGGTAGGGATGGCAGGTTTGATTCCCTATATATCTTATAAATTTCTAATAGTAGGTTCTCCATTTCCAGACATTCCTGATTGAATCATGGTTTGAATCTATGGATTCTACAAAAACGGGCATCTTGTCTTGTAGATTTTTTATGAATCAAATATCCTTGTAGTGCTGTGACTATCTCTTGATATAGTTTAAGAATCTTTTCAGGGGGGGGCTTGTTTTCAAAAGGGATTCCCACACTCTGAGACAGCTTTCTGAATGGAGGAATGCAGTTGTAACATGCTCTGCCTTGGCTGACCATCTCACGTGAGATACTCCAATTTCTGCCTCTGTACTGAGTTGTAGTTCATAATCTGCATGAACATTCTGGCTCTGACCAGATAGTATTGTAATCAGGGGGAGATAGTCACTCTCTGTGCGTATACCAACTTCAAAACTGAGTACCAGATTTAACAGGTCATAGGGAATGATAGAGTAATCAATAAATGAAGCACCATACCCTCCCAGGAAGGTATATTCCCCAGATCTGGCCCCTTCCACTCTTCCATTTAATAGCACTAAATCCAAACTATTTATCATCTGTAAAAGACATAGTTACAAATCTGATCTTTGGACTGTCTAACAGGGATCAGATGTCCCATTTCCATTTCAGGAGTGTGTTCACCAAAATTATGGTAAAGGGCTTCATCATTTTGACCAATTCTGGTGTTAAAGTCTCCTGTCAGTATTACAGATGCCTTGGGGTGTAAAGATGTCATTCTACTATTAAAATTTTGCAGGTCTGCTGACCTATCCTTATTTTGTTGTTTATGCTGGAGTGGAGGAAGATACACATTAATAAACAACTGGGTAAAACATTGAAGCTTAATAACCAGAGACATTGCCATATTGGATAATGTGTCTAAGCTAATTTTGGTGGCTCGAAGCTTAGTAGAAACGAACACCCCAAGGCCTCCTTTGGCTCTACCTCCCCTGGAACTTGGTTCAGCTTTCAATGTATAACTTGTAAAACCATCTAGCTCCAGGCCTTTTGTCTCCCAAGTTTCTTGGAGGCATACTATATCATATCCCCTAATAAAGTGTTGAAAAGAGGGGTCCAGGAGCTTGCCTTGCCAACCCATGATGTTCCAAGAAATAAGTGTCAACCGAGAATTTTGGTGGCCAGTCAATAATAGGCATTTTCTTACCAAGAGGGGGATCAGTGGAACTCTCTGTTTCTGGAAGTCCTCTCTGATTTGCTGTGTTCCAAAATAGATGTTTTGGTGGATGGGAAGAAATGGACAATCTGGGTAGTCATTTATGATGTAATTTTTTTCTAGTACACCCTCCTGGTCCAGAAAGAGGCTGCGATTGTTGTTTATGGCAGGATAGATGTTTTGGGCCCTAAAGGGCGTATTATAAGTAGGAGGTGAACCAAATTCATGAGGTTGTAAGACCTGTAGGCCTAGCCAGTCCTCATCTATTTTTTTGATAACTGGCCTATCTGACTTTTCTGCATCATGATTTGCTTCAATAATTTTAAATTCCGACCAGCTTTGGTCTTGAAATAATGCAGGTTGGTGAGTGTGTGTTAGGTACTGTTTAAGGTGCCATTAAACTCTCATGGGGTACTTCTAGATTACTATTGAATATAGGCTCAGGCACAGGTACATGGATTATCTCAGTCGCTTCCAGTTGTGAGAGGTTGGAAGAGCTAGCTTTGGCCGTGGCTTTTTCAGTAGGTATTATTTTATCCCCACTGGTCTGGGCATTTTTGCAAAATTAAATCCTGTTGTGGTTTAAGTAACATGCTTGCAGATGTACAGTATTTACTGGTTTGTTGAACTTGGTGTTTTTTTTTATTTATACCCCGTCCATCTGGCCTAAAAGGCCACTCTAGGTGGCTAAGATCATTTAAATGTACAGTACTTGGTGGAACATCCATAGTGGGTTGTTTGGTAGTTGTGTTGGACTGGCAATTCTTAGAAGGTGAATGGTTGTAGTCTCAACTATTTCCTTTATTTAAAAGGAGGCAGATCTTTTTCTGCTTCTCTGCTATTCCTTGAATGTTTATACCCTGCAAAAATCCATCCGTCATTGCCACGTCATTATCAGAACCTTGGAGGTGAATGAGTATATCTTTCACGACCAATATTCTATTGATTAGAAGAAAGAATCTCATGACAACCAAACCCACCCTCAGGAGTTTATTCTTGTGACTATATACAGCCCCCGTGATCTGCCAGTACCTAAATGTCACCACTGCACGTGTGTTGAAATAATCTGCAGACAAATATTCTATGTGTATTATATCCTTTATGGTGTTCTCTGAAATGACTGGATGTGGCTGCTGCAAAAGGTGGATTTTGCTTTTAAGGTGGGAGAGTCTACCTTTGGGCTTTGAAAGAGTTTTTCCCAATTTACAATTATTTCCCATTGTGGTAGTGCTGCTAGTTTGCTTTCCTCTTGGTTAGAATTGGGCCTCTCAGCTGCTAAACCCAGTTCCTCATGGGGGATTTGCTGCCGTGAGTCTTGCACAACCTCTTCCTTGTTTATTGATTTACTTGGCACATTTGTGGACACAACTGGTCCCGGATCATTGGATGATACAGAACAAGCCTGATCAGGCTGATGTATGTCATCCTTGGGTTCTCCCTGTGGAGATGATTTAAGTGAGTTTTGTGTAGAGTTGTCCAGGAGTCTAAAAAGTCTTTGGAAGTTCATTTTCTTGGAATTCCCCAGATGTTCTTTCCTTTTTCCATTTTAGAAATATTTTTACTCTTCTTGCCAGTTTGCTGTTGGTGCTTCTTGAAACTCTTTCCCTTACTACATTTGATCTTTTTGTGACTCACTTTGTCGTGATTCTCACGTTCCACTGTTTCATTCTTGTTTGTGCAGTGTAGACCTCCATCCCTCAAGCATATCTCAGCCATTGTGCTTAACAGCCCATGGCACCCTGACAGGAATTGTTTTATTGCCTCCAATTCTTTGGATATTAAACTAATACTTTTCATAAACAATTTTTCTCTTGAGGCTTCCAGTCCCTCTGCAACAGCCTCTGCTCCCTATTCTGAGATGGGGCTGAAGGCAGCCTATGTTTTCTTATTAATTTCATCTCTCACCGTCCTAGAGTTAGACCGTGTGTCTTAGTTCTTCCATGTTTCTGGCAATCCTTCCGAGGTCGGTAAAATGAGTACCCAGCTTGCTGGGGGGGCAATGTGTAGCCTGTATAATTTAAAAAAAATTGTAAACCGCCTGGAGAGTGCTTGTAGCGCTATGGGGCGGTATATAAGTCTAATAAATAAATAAATAAATAAATTCAATATTAGCACTCTGGGGGGAATTCTAATTCCACCTCCTGTCCTATCTCCCCTACTATATTTACAGAAGTATATCTTGTATCATTTCCAAGAGTTGTATATTCCAGGCTTTCAGCTTGAGCAATTTCCATTGCCAAGTTTAATGCTCTCTCATTGGTTTGCATTTCCAATTTTCCCCAAGAGTAATCTACTGACCAGTCCAGATTGTTGGTATAACTGGTAGGTACATCAGGGTTATCTAAGGGATCAGTATCCTCAGTGGGTTTTCCCTTTCCCCTTTTTGTTCTTATAGAGAAGAAGGCTGAGATTTTTGTTTGTCTTTTCCTCTGTGGTAATTCAAGCGCTTTCAGGGGTGAGGTCCCCAGCAACTTGCAACCCTGCCTGTGAGAACCATTATAGCTGGTTTAAATTCCCTAATCTTGAAATTCAAAGTGTCCTGAGTGCTTCTCAGAAAGAAAATTAAAAAATAATAAAAAATATCCTGGCTGTCTGTTCACTAACTTAACAAGTAAAAGGTTACTTATCTTGTCCTCCTTCTTGTGTTAGGGATTTTCTTCCAACAGCCCCTCGGAAAAAGCTCAAAGGTTTCAAGTTAAAATAGATGATAAATGTAAAAACTCCAGAGTTCAGTTCTGATTTAGATAAAAGTGAATAAATAAGTCTTCCAGCTCTATGTTATGATGGCTGAATGCAGCTGTTATTGTTGTTTGAGAGTGAAATAAGGCTGAAGCTAATCTCTGCATCCTTCTCTTTCAGCGGAGTAAAAGTAAAGTGTTCTTTTAAGATCAGACTTGTTCAGAGGGCTTCCGCAACACACGGTTGAGTTCTTGGGACTTGCCCCAGCACAAAGGTGGTAGGTAAGTGGCCTGTTGAACTCTCTGACTGAGTGCCAGGCACTCCTTAGGGAGACCTAGTACAACACATAATAACCCATAATAACTAATGATGTTTGCACTCTTCAAGCACACTTTAAGCTGCTGAAATCCTGTTGCTTAGTAAATTGCAGTAGAATAGGCCCATTGAATCAGTGGGATTTATGAGTAAACTCCTCCATAAGTGCTATTGATCCAAATTGGCCTACTCTAGTTGTCACTTACTGTACTAAAGTAACTTGCAACTGAAGTAGGTCCATTTGAATAAATTGAATTTATGGAAGAATTGGCTTATCAAATCCCCACTAATGTGACACTAAGCAATAGGATTTCAGCTACTGTTTCTACCCATCCACAAAATTTAACAGCTGTATTTAAACTGGCATGAAGTTATACTGTACAGCCAGTTGGGTCCTTGGAAATAATCTCACATGTACAATTTTGCACCTTGTCAAGCTTTTTATCTTTTAATGGGATTTTCTTCTAGGGTTTACAGCAGCATTCTCATGCTTACACCCGCTAGAAATGCCAACATTCTGCACTGAAAATATACTGCTGTTGTGTTTCATCTTCCGTAATCTCAATATGAAATTTAATTACATCGAGTGAACTTTTTAGTCTTCTCTCCAGATATAAAATGAGTTTCCATAAATCACTTGCTCTACATACTCTGCTGGGTTTACTCACCTCCTTTCAGCCTTCAAGTAAGCTTTCAGCTGGACATCAGTATAACAACTTAACTTGAGATAGGAACTGATAAAGCTGCCCCCAACCACAAAATGCTTCTACTTCAGTCAGTAGATGGTGAGGAAAATGGCTATTTCTATTCACAGGCACACAGAAAAAGACCCTGTTAAATTTCCTAACCATGTACTAATTGGACAGACACTTAAGTGATTTAATCTAACCATGGTTCACAGAAGCTTGCATTTTAACTGTGATTTTCCCTAACCCCCAAATCCCAAGGATTTTATCTCATGCATACTTAATTTTCATATTTCATGTTTCACAGTGCCTTAACACCATTTTTAACAGAGATTTGACACTTAATTTCTCATTTTCTACCAGTGTCGTATATTAATGGGACAAGAGCACATTACAGTCGTATTTCCAGATGATACACATTATTGGCTGAGAAGCACTGTATTGTACCATAGTCAACCTACATGTCACTTACACCTGTCACAGAAAACTCCTTTCACAAAGTTGCTTCCTCCCTGTCTCTGTCTCAGTCCTTGTATTTCAGGGAGGGGTGTCTTTTTTTATGTACAAGGTTTTTAATGCAAAATACTTTTATTTGTACAAAACCACATTTTCTGCAATTGTTATTGACTAAACTGGACTTTTTGCTGCTCTGTACAAGCTAAAAAATAATAATGGCTACTTTTTTTCAACAATATATCTCAGTGTCCTGAGGCACCCTTTTTTTGTTAAAGAAAATTTGTATGTATTACATATTTATCACATACAAAGCAGAGTCAATATTTGTGAACAAATATCTATATGTGAATGTGATGATTGCCCATGTCACTCATGTGATTCATATTCATGAGCTGATTTGCATGAACTTATGAGAGGACTGGAGAGACTTCAGCAGCTACATGAGGCTTGGCAGGAGAAGGAGGAGTCAGATAGGGCTGGTTAGTCAGAGAGAGAGAGAGGGAGGAGATACTGAGAGAGATAAAGCTGGTTAGGAAAATAGGTAGAGAAGGTGGTAATGATATAGCGAGAGAAAGGAAGTACGTACTGAGAGAAATGTTGATGAATTGCTTATATATAATGTGTATCTGAAGAAGTGTTATTATTCAATCTGCTTCACTCCAATAAGTTCTGTTTCTCTTCACAAGACAAGAGTTCAGACAAATGTCATTTATATTGTGGATTGAGGTAATCCACTGGTGGCAGCAAGAAGAAAATGTGATGTGAGCCTTTGTGAGAGAAAGACAAGCAGGGGCCTCAAGGACAAATGCCAAAGTGATAAATCTACTTATCCCATTCTAATCAGAATATCCTCTGCTTCACAGGCACCTCAGCAGCATGTCTGCATAGTCAAAGAGCACAACCAGAGCAGACTTGGGAATACTGGAATTAAAGTTTCAGTTCCACTCTGTGTCACAGTGAACCTGACTTGATACTACCTCTTGTCTGCTCTTCTTAAGCATGCATATGCTGAGAATAGATGAAGCTAGCCATTTCCTCATGTAGCCTTCCATCAAAAAAAAAAAAAACTTGGGCTAATTCAATGCTAAAATTTTAACCACTACACATGTAGCCTCTAAAGGAGGATGGAGAAAGAGTTTAGGTGACTTTTCCAGATTATGAAAATTTGTGATTGTTGATAAGCCACACTTTATATGGGTGAAACTGAATTATACATTTAGTATGTATTTACACTCTTTCATGGATTGCTGCCTTGTTGTGGTGAGGGGGCTTGAGTAACTCAGAGAAGCTATGGGCTATGCCGGGCAGGGACACCCAAGACTAGGGTTGCCAGATACATGTGTATGAGAGGAAGGACATAGAAAGCCACAAAGGAGGACGTATTGGGGGGCTCAGTGTGCGGGGTGGGATGGGGGACATGTCGCTTTTGGAATTAGGTATTGGGGAGAATAGCTCTTTAATCATGGGGCAATACCATAACCATTCAACCTATTCAGTCTTGAAATGTCAAGACTGGGAAAGTTACATTTCTGGACTACAAAACTCAGAATCCACTGGCCACTGTGTTTTCTTGTTTTAAAAAAATGTTTTTTTTTAAAAAAAAAAACAAATCTACATATACACTTACTGGGCTCCCAGGACCAATGGAGATAATCTATTCCTTCCTTTAATGGAGATCCATCACCCTTGTTTTATTTAATGATTTTTTATTTTAATAAAAGCATAATAAAGTGAAATAAAAAGTTTTAAAAGTTGTGTGACAGATTTGAAACACTTTATAAAAACCAGAAAAAAACAGAAGGCATGGATTTCTCTCAGCTTAAAAAATGCAAAGGGTGGAGAAAATGGATTTGCAGACACACACACATACACACAAAGCCATTTTCTCCACCCTTTGCAATTTGTCAAGCTGAGAGAAATCCGTTTGTGTGTGTATATGTGTGTGCTCCAGCTCCCACAAGCATGGGGGATAACTCTGCATATGCCCCTGGACTTGGAAATGCACTCTGCACATGCCCCAGAGTCAGGGGGTCAGGGCAGAAGGGGGGATAAAAGTGCCTCTTCCCCGGCTTTAGGAGGAAGGACGAACCGGACCAGCCCCTATTTCCCTGGCTCTGAACTGCCCCCCTAAACCCCAGACCAGCCTTGCTTCCAGCAGACAAGCAAGTGCATTCACTTCACTCCACACCTCTCCTGTCCATTTCCATCCATCCATCTCTCTCACACCTTCCTGCCTTATTCAGCTCTGGGCAGAAGCAGCCATTCACAAGCCAGGGATTGATTGCCCTAAACAATCAAGCCACCTTATCTCCGATCTCTGAAAGAACCAGAGGATTTACAAGTGCTGCAACCAAGGAAGTAACAGGGAGATATTTGGCTGCAATGGGTAGGGTAGGGGTGGGGTAGAGATACAAAAGCCAGGCATTTTAACTTTTTTTAGTTTTGCCTACTGGACAGAGGACATGATCCTGAAAAGTAGGATATGACCTCCTTTTGCCAGACATCTGGCAATCCTACCCAAGATGGACAGATCATAGTAGAGAGTTCTGACTAAATGCAATCCACCTGGAGTAGGAATTGGCAAGCCACTCCAGTATCTTTGCCAAGAATATCCCATGAACAGGAAACAATTTCTGGTAAAAGTTTACCTCAAGCTGGAAAAGGACCAGTAGGCTAGCTTGTCCTAAGCTCTAAGGAGAGAGCACTCAGGGGACAAAGTGGAGGCCAGGGTTAGAATAAGCTGAGGTGATTTAAAACCATAAAAGCTGAGACTGTTTAAAACAAATATTTCAGTTTACTCTTCGGGGCTAGAGGCAAGCAGAAAATTTGTCTCAAACCAATGGACTGGCTGAGTGCCAGAGGTATAAACAAAGTAACACAACCACGGATGCCGGGGGGGAGATATAATCTTACAGCAACTCTCTAACTCGAGAAAAGGGGGTGTTCTTTAAAAAACTGAGGTTTGTCAATTGACTCAAGAGAATAAATAAATAAACATGCCTACCAAATGAGGAAAAAGGGGGCAATGGAAGCATCATCTCTTCCTCAAGATTTACTGTATTTTTCGCTCCATAAGATGCACCTCAGCATAAGATGCAGCTAATTTTTAGAGGAGGAAAACAGGAAAAAATATTCTGAACCAAATAGTGTAATAAAGTTGTATGGTATCTCTATAGGCAGAGTGGTCCCACGTGAGGAGGTCTATTACTTTATATAATACATTTTGAATTCTGTTCACCATTAAGGGAGTGAAGCAGACACCCCAAGGCGCAATACATCAGTGTAAAATATCAAAAAATTCAGGCTTAAGATACCATTAGAGTGGGTTGCTTTGAATAGTATGACAAATCTCAAAAGAACTAAAAGCCTTTCACTCAGTGAGCAACTGAAAAAATCCTACTTTTCACCAACAATGCCTCATGTGCCCCTTAATGTCACCAATCAGCAATCCAACCAGAAATTCCTCTTTATTGTGTTAATTACGATACCTGGACGAGTCCTCTCCCTTCCTCCGTGGAGCTCTTCTCTCTCTCTGCTTCCCCCAGCGTCTGGCTGGTCACATGATCTGGCTGTCCCGTCAGCAGCGCTGATCCTACAGGGCTGCTACGGTTGTCCTGTAGTATCAGTGCTACTAATGAGTACAGTACTAAGGGGTCTGTTAAGTCACCACCATTTTGCCTGGTCCCAGCAAGCTTGAGGCAGTGTCCTTCCAGATCAGCATTGAAAAAAAGGTGTAATTATCAGACTGACCACTAGAGAAAACCAAACGCAATGCATTTTCTTCATAAGACTTTTCACCTCACTTTTTTGAAGGGAAAAGTGTGTCTTATGGAGCAAAAAATACGGTACCTCATGAGGAAGTCTCAGAACACGAGGATGGGAGGGTAATGTTTCAAGGGAAGAAACAGAGTTAACCTCCCAGGATTTGGTGAAATGGAAGCTGCAGAAGGAATTTAAATTAAGAGAATTGGAGATAAGAACTAGGGCTGAGGCTGAGGAAAGACAGAGGGAATTTCAACTAGAAATGAGATGAATGGAATTTGCTGCCCAAAATAATAACAAGAATAATAATGATACAAATCCTGAAGGGGGACATTTGTCAAAAGCAGACCTTAAGAGATTTCCCATATTTAGAAAGGGTGATGACCCTGAATCATTTATTACTTTGCTTGAACGTGCTTGTGAAGACTTTGATGTGAGGGGACTAGAGTGCATGATAGTAGCGAGTTGGTAGAAATCTACTCTCAAATGGCCTTAGACCAATCCAGGGACTATGAAGAATACAAAAAGGTGGTTTTCTTGAGGTTTGGAATTAATGCTGAACATTTAAGGTGGACGTTTAGAGCCTTGACCAAACGGCCTGAGGAATCTATTCCCAGTTAGGGGCAAATTTGATAAAATACCTAGAAAATGGTTACAACAAGAGGGGGATGAGACTTCAAGAATATTATGGGGCTAGAACAATTTTATCCACTTCTACCTGGAGACCTCAGGTACTTGGTGAGAGATAAAAAGCCCAAAAATGTTCAGGAGGCAGGTGAAATCACTGATTTTATTACCAATATTCAACACCTGAATTTTTCTGAGGTAAAAATTGGCAAGAGAGCTTGGGATGATAGAAAAAAAGGAAAAACAGGTAAGTTTGGCCTTGGAGTTCAAAACGAAGCATGGCAAAGGCTAATAGAGTTTTGCTCATAGCAAAATTCAAGCTTAAACTGAAGAGAGTAGGAGAAACCACTGGGCTAGTCAGGTATAATCTAAACCAAATCCCTTATGAATACACAGTGGAAGTGAAGAACAGATTTAAGGAACTAGATGTGGTGGGCAGAGTGCCTGACAAACTTTGGATAGAGGCTCGTAACATTGTACAGGAGGCAGCAACAAAAACCATCCCAAAGAAAAGGAAATGCAAGAAAACAAAGTGGCTATCCAATGAGGCCTTACAAATAGCAGAGAAGAGAAGGGAAACAAAATGCAAGGGAGATAGGGAAACTTACATAAAATTGAATGCAGACTTCAAAAAAAATAGCAAGGAGAGACAAGAGGGCCTTCTTAAATGAACAGTGCAAAGATATAGAGGACAAGAATAGAAAAAAAACATTTTGTGCAAAAATGGACATGATAAAGGACAAAAATGGGTGGGACTTCATAGAAGCACAAAACATCAAAAAGAGGTGGCAAGAATACACAGAAGAATTATACCAGAAAGATCTGGATGTCCCGGACAATCCAGATAGTGTGGTTGCTGACCTGGAGCCAGACATCCTGGAGAGTTAAGTCAAGTGGACCTTGTGATGAGATGAGATATGTGATTAAAATCTTGTAAGGAACATGGGTTTTGTAATTAAGAAATGTGCAAGAGAGGTTCCATCTTGTTTCTCTGTATAAAGGATCTTTGCAATGCTAACAGGTTGTTTGCTAGTGAGAGCTGGGAGAATGCTTTTCTGAGAGCATGAGAAGGAACTTTGTGATAAGATAGATGGGTATGTTGTGACTCTTCGCTAAACCACAGAAACCCAAATAACATCTGTTACCCATGAGAGGGAAGGTCAGGTGGTACAACAGGATTGTTTGCCTAGCAACGGACTGTGATTGGATGACATCGTGGGAAGGAGCAGATAAGGACTTACCAGTTACACTTGAAAAAGGAACTTTTACCTATGGACATGGTCATTCATGACTCACTCTAATGTCTTTCATGACCAACCCTGAATTCTTTCATGACCCACCCTTAAGTTTTTCATAACTCTCACATGGACTATACTGGATTACCCTTTGGACTGTTCCCATGGACTATTTCCTATGGACTACCCTTTATGGACTATTCCCTTGGATTATTCTCAGGACAATGGGATATTTGCTTTTACAGGATTTTTCTTTTTGTACAGTATTTTTCATCTACAGGATTATTGTGGACTATGGACTTTTTCTTATATAATTGGACTATTTTGCTTTTCCTGATGGATTACCTTATTGGAACTGTTTTTATGATTTTTCTTGGCTTTTTGAATTCTTGTAATGTTTTTGAACACTTGTCTATTTTTCATGTTTTCTTTGCCTCACTACAGCTTTGTAAATAACCAGCACAATGCTTATTTGCTTGTTATGGCTTAGATTGTTTTTGACATTTAGGAACTTACTTTTCCTTTAATAAAATAATATTATAAAAATCAATTGGTTTCCTGAACAGTAAACTTGTCATAGGTCATCTGATGGTGCTTGCCTCGACCTAGCATACTTAAGGAGTCCTGCCTGTGGTGCATGATAAGTCTAAGGACTACAAAGCCCACATTGTTTTCTAACAGTAATATCTGAAGATACAAGGGTGTCCATATTAGGGCAGACTTGCAAGATGGAGAGTTGTACACATCTAGCTGAGTTCTGGGACTCACTAAGCACATTTTAGCGTGTCCAATCTCCTAATTACTCTCTGTCCGAGCATTCACGCATTCTCCAGGGAACCGTGTTTGTCACAGACCTTAGAAAGCCTGGCTAACCTCAAGGCCAGTGGAAGTGATGACATTCCGGTTGAACTATTTAAAATCTTAAAAGATGACGCTGTTTAGGTGCTACATTCAATATGCCAGCAAGTTTGGAAAACTCAGCAGTGGCCAGAGGATTGGAAAAAATCAGTCTACATCCTATTCCAAAGAAGGGCAGTGTCAAAGAATGCTCCAACTATCGTACAATTACACTCATTTCATACACTAGCAAGGTGATGCTCAAAATCCTACAAGGTAGGCTTCAGCAATATGTGGACTGAGAACTCGCAGAAGTACAAGCCGGATTTCAAAGGGGCAGAGAAACCTGAGACCAAATTGCTAACATGAGCTGGATTAAGGAGAAAGTCAGAGAGTTCCAGAAAAACATCTACTTCTGCTTCATTGACTACACAAAAGCCTTTGATTGTGTGGATCACAGCAAAGTATGGCAAGTCCTTAAAGAAATGGGAGTGCCTGACCACCTTATCTATCTCCTGAGAAATTTGTATGTGGGACAGGAAGCAACAGTTAAAACTGGATATGGAACAACTGATTGGTTCAAAATTGGGAAAGGAGTACGACAAGGCTGTATATTGTCCCCAGGCTTATTTAACTTATATGCAGAATACATCATGCGGAAGGCTGGACTGGAGGAATCCCAAGCCGGAATTAAGATTGCTGGAAGAAATATCAACAACCTCAGATATGCAGATGATACCACTCTGATGGCAGAACGTGAGAAGGAATTAAAAGAACCTCTTAATGAGGATGAAAAAGGAGAGTGCAAAAAACTGTCTGAAGCTCAACATCAAAAAAACCAAGATCATGGTCACTGGTCCCATCACCTCCTGGCAAATAGAAAGGGAAGATATGGAGGCAGTGACAGGTTTTACTTTCTTGGGTTCCATGATCACGGCAGATGGTGACAGCAGCCACAAAATTAAAAGACACCTGCTTCTTGAGAGGAAAGTGATGAGAAACCTAGACAGCATCTTAAAAAGCAGAGACATCACCTTGCCAACAAAAGTCTGCATAGTCAAAGCTATGGTTTTTCCTGTAGTGATGTTTGGAAGTGAGAGCCGGACCATAAAGAAATTTGACTGCTGAAGAATTGATGCCTTTGAATTGTGGTGCTGGAGGAGACTCTTGAGAGTCCCCTGGACTGAAAGGAGAACAAACCTATCCATTCTAAAGGAAATCAACCCTGAGTGCTCACTGGAAGGACAGATCCTGAAGCTGAGGCTCCAATACTTTGGCCATCTCATAAGAAGAGAAGACTCCCTGGGAAAGACGCTGATGTTAGGAAAGTGTGAAGGAGAAGGGGACGACAGAGGATGAGATGGTTGGACAGTGTCATCAAAGCTACCAACATGAATTTGACCCAACTCCGGGAGACAGTGGAAGACAGGAGGGCCTGGCATGCTCTGGTCCATGGGCTCACGAAGAGTCAGACATGACTAAATGACTAAACCACCACAACATGTATTTACAAGTGGTATTTCCTTAAAAGGTGTTTCATTTCATAGCACATGCTTTTCCTCAATACATCTAGGAGTTTTGGGAGCTTTTGCAACTGGTTACTGGATAGCAAACATTAATTTACTTTGTGAGGCTTGCTGAAGTCTAAGACAAAAAATGAAAATAATGGTCAAACACCATTGTAGGATGCAGTGAGTGGTGTAGTCAGATTACAAATTAAAAATATTTTTGTTTCATTCTTGCAGGTGATAATACAAAAGTTTCAAAATGTGTCTACCTGCTAGGTGAGATTATACAAAATTTTGTGCATTTTCAAAATTGAATGCTTTTTGGAGGAAAAATTCTCAGTAAAGTTTCTTGCCCCCTGTTTCCCTGAAAATAAGACTTAACCTGAAAATAAGCCCTAGTATGAATGTTCAGGATGCTTGTAATATATGCCCTCCCCCAAAATAAGCCCCACCTAAGTGAAACCCTCCCGCCACCATTGTGCAGCATTGTGCAGCAACCAGAAGAAGATGACATGAGTGTATTTGAATAAATGTAGATTGTTGTACATTAAAAAATTAAAACATCCCCGGAAAATAAGCCCTAATGCGTTTTTTGGAGCAAAAAATAATGCAATGTCCTGTCTTATTTTCAGGGAAACATGATATAAAAACATTGCATTCTGCACAAAACAGAAAAACAGTTTTGTGAAATGCAAAGGCTTCTATGAAAAATACGAAGTTTCTGGTACACCTACAATGATTTTAAGCAAAGCCAGTGATTTTCTGTTGGGATGTTTGTGGAAGTCATCTAATTGCTCTTTACCAGAACAACATGCACACAGAACAAGGGCAATTTGCCCTGTGTCCTTAAGGAGACATTCTGACCTTACCAGTATGATAATATTTCCATAAAGTTTAGCAAATTAAGCTAAATGAGAGAACAAAGTGAAAGAAGGATGCTGTAAAATACAAAACAGCTATCTAATTAGCAATGCATCTCATTTGCTTCAAATTACAGTTCCGTGACATAGAGACAGAATGGTCAAAGGGGATATTTCAACCTGTGTCTCAGTCATCAGAGAGTCTATGCTAGATCTTGAGCTTTACAGGGGTATCCAGATGTTTCTCATCTTTAGTGTCAGTGGCTCAGTCTACTCCATTACTTTTGATACCTCCTTTCCTCAATTCAAATTGCTAATCATCTTTTTAGTCCTACAAATGGCAAATGGGATATGAAGATTCATTTGTGGCACTGTTCCACCACAGGGTTGATGAATAGTTCTTTGTTTCACCTCGTAATTACTCAAGAATTGAATATATACCTTGATTCACTAAATATTTTCACATTTGTTTGAACACAGTGCACATGTCTAGTTTTTGCTAATACTAATTTTGATAAAAACAAAGAGAGGTTACCTGTAACCATGGTTCTTCAAGTGGGCTTCTGTGAATGCACACAATTGGGTTCAGTTTGCACTTGCACTGGACACCTTGGAATATTCTAGAGCTTTTATTTAAAAGTAACATAGTTAAGTGCTGCCCCTACAGCGCATGCTCCACCTGCCTCATCCCTCAGATCCATTTTATCCACCACTAACAAGTTAAAACTCATAAAGCTAGAAAGAGTGACAGATAGAGGGGAGGTTGGGAGGGATGTGTGAATTCACAATGGTCCACTTGAAGAACCATGGTTACAGATAAGTAACCTCTCTTTCTTCTTCATGGCCTCTGTGAATGCACACAATTGGGTGACTAGCAAGGTCACTTACTGGAAGGAGGGCCATCACTCCAATAACGAAGTTAACACTGCTCTCCCGAAGCTCGCTCCCTTTTTGGCCCTCGGGTCCAGCCTGTAATGTGTGATGAAGGTGGACGCAGTGGACCATGTGGCCACTTTACAAATGTCCAGGATATCAACACCTCACAATAGGGCTGTGGATGTTGGCATAGCTCTAGTAGATTGTGCCTTTAAACCTTCTGGAGGGGTCTTGCCAGCTAGTACATCAACTAGGGCAATGGTAGATACAATCCATCTTGAAATTGTTGAAGAGGAAGCAGGCAAGCTTTTATTCGGGCCATGGAAACATAGGAACCATTTGGGAGAATTGCAAAAACATTTAGTCCTGGAAGTGTAAGACGTTTCACATCTAAAGAATGGAGGATACATTCAACTTCTGAAGAAGGGTTGGAAAACAACATTGGTAAAATTAATGATTGATTAATATGAAAACTTGAGACAACCTTAGGGAGGAAAGAGACATTTATAAAGTATAAATTTATCTTGGAAAAATTGCAGGTAAGGCAGAGAGCCGCTAGTTCACTCGCCCTTCTCGCTGAGGTAATAGCTACTAAGAATAGAGTCTTAAAGGATAGGTGCATATCAGAAGTGACCATAGGCTCAAAAGGGTGGTGTGTGAGAGCGTGCAGAACAAGTTGTAAGGACCATTGAGGTATCGGAGGTCTAACAGGTGGGTGAAGGTTATGTAGACCCTTTAGGAAGGACTTTAGTGTAAGATGGGAGAACAGACGTGCTGATTCTGAATCATGGGGTTGATAAGAAACAATTGCTGAAATATATACTCTTAAGGTAGATACGGCTAATCCTTGATCAAATGGATGACGTAGGTATATGAGGAGAGTACTGAGAGAGATGGGTAATGGTTGCAGGCCTTTAGTTTGAGCAAATCTTAGAAAACTTCAATTTGTAAGAGTACAAGAGTTTGGTAGATGGTTTCCTAGCCCCATTGAGGACCTCTTGGATCAAGGGAGAATTCTCCATGCCATTAGATGCAGCGAATGCAGGTTGGGATGGTGAATGCTGCCTCCATTCTGGGTGAGCAGGTGAGGCAGGTGAGGACTCATAAAGTATGTGGCCATCATTCTGAGGATGGTGCTATTAAAATGGCATTGGCTCTCACTTGTCGGATCCTTACTAGAGTCCCTTGAATGAGTGGTATGGGTAGGAAGAGGTAAAGGAGGTCGGTCTTCCAGCAGACAATGAACACATCTTCCAGTGATGAGTGACCTCTGCCTGTATAGGAGCACTTTGTGTTGAGATGAGTTGCAAACATATTCACTACTGGATGCCCCCACTGTTCGCAAATCATCATGAACGTAGGCGTATCAAGCTCCCACTCATGAGTCTGGATGCTTAAGCGACTCAGCCTGTCTGCCACCTCATTGTCGCTTGTAGATACATGAATGGCTACAGGAAATACGTAATGATTGTAACACTACTCCCACAGGTGAATCGCCAGATAGAGAAGCAACATGGAGTGGGTGCCCCCCTTGTTTTTTATGTAATACATGGTCGTGGTTGTAAGCACTCAGCTCTCCTAAGAGAATGCTGGGGCCAGAGTAGAGAGGTTCCAGAGTCCAGTGTACCCCTATTTAAGTTGAGATGAGTCCTTTTCTCAACTAGGCTGTCCCATCTGGCACTCTTTTCCCAAGTCTATTCCCATTTAACAATTAACTGAGAAAAACAAAGATAAAACCATGAGTCTCAGAGTCTGCCAAGATCAGCAAAACTCAGATAATTAGTTGGACTCAGTAGCATACTTGCGGCCTAATAAGAAAAAGTAATTAAGCAGGTTGCCTGCTCAAGAGACCAAACATAAGTTTTTAAGTATTATTGTTTTATTAGAAGAATAAAGAATTTGAGATATTCAGTTTGTTGCAAAGCATAGCATTCCAAATACATTTCCATAAACTAAAGTAGTTAGAAATCTAGCAAATCCCCGCTATAAAAATAAAAGAAGAAAACTCTACTAGCTAGAAAGGTGGGTAAGGCTGAGCCTCCCTTTCTCTATTCTCTGCTATGAACCACATCCTAGCAATAGCAATGGGAGCTCCAAAGTCCACTTAAAAATCCATAATCCAAGGTAAAATCCAAAAATCAAAAAAGGGTTTCAAAAAGGTCTCTCTCTCTCTCTGCCACCATCCTGTCATTTTTTTCACAAGCTGGAACCACCTTCTTCTTCACTCTCCACTGATGTAAACCAATCAGGACGAAGGACTGCTCATCTCTCTCCACCTCCTTTTCTCATGGGATTGCAGGTGTTGTTGACATTCTTCCACAATGTTATGTCTTTGGTCCTTATCATCTCTGGCCAAGGCTGCTACATGGAAAATTCCAACTAGCTCTAAAAAAAATCAGCTTCTCGAAGCATCTAGTTCATGACGCACAGACTAGGATGGATTCCTTCTACACAATTCCATGACTACAAATCCCATTTAGAAATTACATTCTAGCTTCAATAACCTAAACCATGACAGTGGTGTTGTCTGTAACTTCTTGAACACCACAACCCCTTATGAGAGGATTGAAGGCGCGGAAAGCTTTTATGACTGGCCACAATTCTAGATGATTTATGTGGAGTTGTCTTTCGTGGTTGGACCATAGGGCATGTACCTTGTGAGGGCCGCAATGAGCTCCCAAACCTGTGGGACTGGCATCCATTGTTACCTGTACTTTGAGTTGGAAGGGGTGAAATGGACAGCCTGGAGTGAATGTCCACCATCCCAGCTGTCTTGCTAGTTCCGGTGTAACACGAAGACGTTTATTTGGATTGTCTGTAATTGGGTCGAATTGAGCCAAATACCATGCTTGGAGCGAGTGCATTTTCAGGTGTGCATGTGGAAGGTCAGATGTTGTTGAGGCCATAAGGCCAAGAAGGTATTGAGTGTGATGGGCTGAGACCCTGGAGAGTGGACAAAATTGGTGGATTGCATGACGTAACTTTTGGATGCGTTCCGGTGGGAGAAAAATGTGAGCATGAATTGAGTCCAGACATGCTCCTATGTAGTCCACAACCTGGGAAAGGACAAGGTGAGATTTCTTCATGTTCACCTGGACACCGAGAGCCTTGAAGGTTTGGAGGACAAATTTGATGTCTTGAATGGCCTTTTGACGAGAAGCAGCTACAATTAACCAGTCATCTATATAAGGAAAGACCAAGATGTTCTTTACTTTTACTTTACTTTTATTTGATTTATACCCCGCCTCCCTAGACAAAGTCTACTCGGGGCGGCTTACATACATAAAAACATAGCAAAAAACATCTTAAAACATTAAAAACATCAAAAAAGGTAAGCTGCTATGGGGGCCCTACACTTTGTGAAGTTGCGTGGCGCAGTGGACAGACCAAATGGATCTACAAAGAAAAGCTGTATCTATAAAGAAAAAACGAAGGTATATTCAATGATGTTGGTGAATAGAAATATGAAAATAAGTGTCTTGCAGGTCTATCACCACAAACCAGTCTCCTTGATGTAACAGGTGAATGATGGAATCTAAGGTGACCATATGAAACTGATGTGGTTGAAGGTAAGTACTGTATTTAGAATTCTGAGATCTAGGATGGGTCTGATGCCTCTGTCTCCCTTTGGAACTGTGAAGTAACGGGAGTAGAAGCCGTACAGGATGTCTTCTGGTGGTACTTGCTGGATGACACGTTTTTGGATTAGAGATGAATTTTCTTCTTCTAGAGGAGGTGTGAATGATGTAGGTTTGACGTGCCCTAGAGAAAAAAGTTCTACAAATTTTAGACGATAGCCAAACTGAATGATGTTTAATGTGTCTTTTGTAACCCATGTGTCTTTAGTAACCAGTTGTGGAAGAAAGGAGCTAAGCATGTTAGGGGAAGGGGTCTGAGAAGTTCAAATGTGTTTGAGTCAAAGGTATTGCTTTGTCTTCTTTGCAGGGGGACAACAGGATTGATGCCATTGAGAAGATGCCTGGGACCTGAAAGGAGTGGTGGTGGAGGAAGTTTGTGAAGATCTGCATTGGCCCTGATATTTGAGAGTATGGTAAGGCTGAGAGGATGTTGGTTGGTATTGTTGTTGATTGTATGGTTTACGCCATTGGTATTTTTGATATTTAGGTTGTTGGTAGATCGTATAAGATTTGGCTGTTTTCTTAATTTTACGTAGATTTTCCATAGTTTCATCAGTCTTTTTCTTAAATAAGCCTGTGGCATCAAAGGGAAGCTCCTCGATGTGAGATTTGGCATCCTCTGTGATACCTGAGGACCTCAACCATGCATGCCTCCTTAATGCAGTAGCTGAGCTCATAGACTTAGACGCCACATTGGCTGAGTGACAAGAGGCTAGCCTTTGATGTCTGGCTACAGTGACAGCCTCTGAATAAGTATTCAGAAGATTAGCCATAGTGTCTTCCAGATCAGCTTCGAGGGCGGGGAGCACTTTAGCCCATAGCTGTCTTTGGTAGTCTGCCATGGCCTCTTGGTAATTAGCCACTCTGAGTAAAAAGGTGGTGAAGGAGTACATTTTACAGCCCAATACAGCTAACTTTCTTCCTTCTCTATTAGTTGGGGTGAGTTTAGCCTTTCCTCCCGACCTAGATAGGCTTGATTGGACTATAATTGAATTGGGAGCTGGATGCTTAGCAGGGAAGGTGGGGTCATTACATCCAGTAATGATTTTTGATCCTGCGGGTGACTTGTGCAGATGTGGAGGGTAGATTCCACGATTCTCTGACAAATTCCATAAGGGCAAGAATGAAGGCAAGACTTAGAGGAGGAGAAACTCCTGGTTAATGTCACCAAATACTAAGTCCTCTTTAGGTGGAGGTGGCTGCTCAATGTCCAGCTTCAAGGACTTGGCCATCCTGGACACCATTTGGACATAGGAAGAGAAGTCCTCCAAGGGAGAAGACGGATGCGGGTCAGCAACATCGGACTCAGGAGTTCTGCTGTCCACAGGAGTTTCTTCAGATGCTTCAGAAAAAAATTCATGTTCCTGATCCAAGGCAGCGGATGAGAAAAATTCTTCCTGATCTGACTGCAGTGGCAAATGTGGCACTCACTTTGCCTTGTGTTTTGGTGCCGAATGCTTAGGTAGTTGTTGCACAGGCAGTGGATTTGCCTGTGACTGGGAAGCCATTGACACAGTACTGAGATCTTTACCATGAGAGGCTGGTTGTCGAGCATTCCCCTTGTTTGCATCACGATGCTTTACATGTCTATGAACTGAAGAAGCGATGTCTTGGAACCGTTGATGTCTATGTCTCGGTGGAGATGGGGAAGAAGAGGATGAAGTCGAGGCATAGACATATCAAAGTCTCTTGCACTTGCCATAATCCTCTATGTCAGAATAAGAGTCCTTGTCGTACTCTTCATCTTGACGTCGATGGCGAGTTCGCTTTCGATAGACCTCTATATAAATAGGGTCATCGTATGTTGATTTTACTTGATGTCGAGATGAGTGCGGGAGAACAACAAACTCTCGATGAGAGTGATGATGCCGGTCCAGAGAGATATGCTTCCTTTAAGCCGTTCTCTTTCGGGGTGGAGAATCTGTTCCCGACGAGACCGATGGTGATAATTGAATGATTGTTGCTTGCCCAGTGGATACAGGGCTTGAATGGGCAGAAGCCAGGCTAGATGGTACACCATCTTCTAGCTGGCTAGGGCTAGGCAAGTGGCTTGGTATAGGAACCAAAGCCTGAGCCTATCGGGGCAGAAGTGATACAGCACCCTGGAGAGGGAGTCGGGTCTTGAGGGGAATCCTCCAGAATAGGTGACAGGAGAGAAGCTGAGAAGGGGAAATGTCTCACTGTCTATCTCTTTTGGTTGCATGCTTGTCCTTTGTCTCTTTACCCACCGTCTTTTTCTTTTTTAGATTGTCTTCGAGGGAGCACCCAGTGTTGGGGTGAGTAGCTTTTTTGATTTCTAAATAGATTTTTAGATGCTTTCCCCACAGCTTCCAATGTCAATAGGAGAGGCGCAGAATTAACCAAGACCTCTGGGCGAGGAGTTGCCAAGGGGGGTCGAAACTCTCTCCATCGCAGTGGGTTTCAATGCCCAGAGGCATTTTCTTTGTCCCAAGAAAAAGTTTAAGTCCTTGTTGTCTAGCTTTAAGAGTGGGTTTGGTAAAGATCTTACAATGTCTGCAAGATTGGGGTTGGTGACCCCCTCCTAGACAGAATAGGCAGTGTTCGTGACCATCCGGAAAGGGAGATTTATGGCTACACGAGATGCACCTTCTGAATGGACCTGAAGGGGACATAAAGAGGTACAAAAGACAGGAGAAAATGCAAGACTCACAAAGATGAAAGGCAGGAACTGTGAGACAGTCCGAGTCGGTAATTGGTAGGCACGGATTACCAAAATTAAATCACAAACAGAAGGGAAGCCAGTAACAATCCAAGTCAGCAATGGATAAATCAACAGATAAACAGATAAGGCACAAAATCCGCCAAAAACGTGAGAGAAAACCAGAATCAGTCCAAAGGTTGAAGATAAATATCAGTTGAATCAGTTAGAAAAGCAAGGGAAACAAGAAGCAATCTGGGTCGTAGCACGAAAATCCAGTAGTAGCAATAAATTAGAGTCAACAATCCAAGGTCAAAACACGAGGGGCAACAATAAGAGCAAAAGACAAAATCGTAGTTGAGGCAGTCCAGTCTAAAACTTGTAATGAACAGCTTTAGAATTTCCTAACACCAAGGTAGTAAAAATGGAACTGAGGGTTCAGACAGGTGGAGCATGTGCAGTAGCACTTAACTACATTACTTTTTAATAAAAGCTCTAGACTATTCCGAGGAGTCCAGCACAAGCACAGACTGTGTGAATTCACAGAGGCCACAAAGAAGAAAGATGATGTTTTGTTGTTAGACATTAATTTAAAAACTCACAGCAGTACACAATCTTTTTGACAGAGTGTCTCAACATCTTGGCCCCCTTTTAGTTGAGGAGGATAAAACCTGTGAATATTCATTGGCTAAAATCTCATTATATAGTTATTCAAATAGTGTAATTTTAGGAAGCCAATTGTCATAGATTAAGAAATCTCTGTAGATAATACCTTTTACAAAGTGAGTAATGTGACAGATAATGTTTATGGAGATTCCTTGGGGAAATCTGTCTAAAAATTACACTATTTGCATAACTGCAACAGAATTTCAGCTATTTCATCCTTAAACTACATATATTTCACAAAAATGAAAGCAGCATTGAATATGAAAACTTGGGGGAGAGGTAATTTTTACAATTTTCTTTGATCTTCAATGACACTCCATTATCCACATCTGCCCGATCTCTGTTTGGGAAAATCAAGGGGAGATGGGAGAGGGTTATCACATGACATAAAACTCTGTTCTTCTGAAGATGACCTGAAATGCTCTAATTATTGGTTATTCCCTCTAGTTGGCAAATGCAGCCAGCAATCACGTAAAGATCAGTGAGCCCTTAAGTGTACAGCTGCTATCTTTGACTTGTAGCCAAAATAAAATTGGAACAGAATTTATTCAGACAAGAAGAAAGTCTTCTCCTTAAAAGCAGTGATTTTCTGAGCCAGATAAACAGGTTTGAAAATAAGAAGAAAATGATCTTTCTGGTGTTTTTTTTTTTTATGGTATGAATTGAGCTATGATCAATATCTTCAAGACAAAATGTTTACATGATTAGGTCCATGATGGAAGAAAGTCTCACTAAGACTCCCTGCCCAGAAGCTATAATGTTGTGGATATTTCGCTCTTTGAAACAGACTTTTATATATTTTATTTTTATATACTAACTTGTCTTTCCTTTATATATTTATAGAAAACACAGTCAATTTTGTTTTAGTGCAAACAAGGAAATTTGATGGTGCTGGCAGCAACAACATTCAAGCATGCTTTAAAAATGAATTGAAAGAGTGGCAGCAGGAAGTAGAAAAGAGAAGAAAGGAAATGGTTCACTGCTGTTCTTTCTCATTTTGTGCATCAATTTCCTTTAAACTGTAACACAACTTCTCATCATGTACTGTGACATGTAAATGATAGTGCAGAGAATTAGCTAACATTTCTTCATGTCATTTTCACCCCAAAATGGAATTTAAATTGGCACTATGCCAAAATGTTCTGCCATGAGAATTTTGACCATTCTCATTGAATTTCAGAGAAAAGAAGTTTCTTTTGAATAGAATTTCAAATGAGGAGTCATTTCAAAGAAATTCTCATGAATGATATTCAGGATTCTCATGCAGACCTCTCTTAAAAGGTAGCTAAGAGTATCCTCATGTCTTGCCTTTCATTGTACACACACTCCCCAGTTTCTAACATATTAATTAATGGTGAAAGAAAGAAATCTTAAGGCAGCATGTTATAGCTTTTTAAGTTCAGCCAGAGTGGGCAGCTAGGGAAGCTACAAAGTGATAAAGAGGCATGTAATTATAGGTGGAGAGAGACAATTGCAGGATCTTTTTTTGCCACCTTCCAGTTTTACAGTAGGATGAAATAAATAACCAAAATAAATTCTAAAAGAGATGAAGACTGAAATTTGAGGTCAAGTCATGGCAAAGCACTAGATTTACCTTTTCTTCTGGAGCTGATCACAGTATTGCCCTTTCTCATAACTGCTAAAGGGAAGGAGCTATATTATATTTGTTGTAGGAGACAAAAAAGGGGAGTTCTTTCATGGAGATGGAAAGAAGTAAGAGCTATGCCAAAAAGCCCAGAAAGAGAAACCTGAAAAGCTACCCAATATAATACAATCTGCAGGCAGATTAAGGGTCAGTTCATATTTATGTATGATTGATCATCTGGGTGAATACTGTAAAATAGGAACTACAAGCAGAGGTTTTATCACAGTACCTAAATTTCAAAAAAAAAAAAAAAAACACCACTAAGTCCCATCATCTCCTGGCAAATATAAGGGGAAGATATGGAGGCAGTGACAGATTTTACTTTCTTGGGCTCCATGATCACTGTGGATGGTGACAGCAGCCCCAAAATTAAAAGCCTGCTTTTTGGGAGGAAAGCGATGACAAACCTCAACAGCATCTTTAAAAGCAGAGACATCACTTGCCGACAAAGGTCCACATAGTCAAAGCTATGGTTTTTCCAGTAGTGATGTACGGAAGTGAGATCTGGACCATAAAGAAAGCTGACCACTGAAGAATTGATGCTTTTGAATTGTGGTGCTGGAGGAGACTCTTGAGAGTCCCCTGGACTGAAAGGAGAACAAACCTATCCATTCTAAAGGAAATTAACCCTGCGTGCTCACTGGAAGGACAGACCCTGAAGCTGAGGCTCCAATACTTTGGCCATCTCATGAGAAGAGAAGACTTCCTGGAAAAGATGACGATGTTAGGAAAATGTGAAGGCAGCAGGAGAAGGGGATGACAGAGGATGAGATGGCTGGACAGTGTCATCAAAGCTACCAATGTGAATTTGTCCCAACTCTGAGAGGCAGTGGAAGACAGGAGGGCCTGCCATGCTCTGGTCCATGAGGTCACGAAGAGTCGGACACGACTAAACGACTAATCAACAAAATGGCAAATCAGATGTCCATAACTGAACAGAAGGTGTCTTATAAATATCTGATTGCTTTGGGTCCCAAGCAATAAATATTTAGAGAGCTTGTCAACAAACAGTCATGGCAATTACTGTGTGTGTGAGGTGTGGTTAACTGATTAAGGATGGCAGCTTGGAGTCTTTTTTTCCTGCTGGTAATGTGGGAACCATATTGCAAGGCAATGCCAGACAATTTCCTGGGGCTTTGAAATGAGGATGCAGACCCAATATTCCACATTCATAAACCAGAGGGTGTTTTTTAAAGGACTGAATTATGCAAAGTGTCACTTATCTACAGAGTCTTCCTTTCCCAAAATACCATGCACCTTTTACATTAGCAAGGCGTAATATGATGTAGTCTCAGCTGCCAGAAAAATAATATTGAGGAACTCTCATTGCCTCAAATCTATATCCCTGTGGCTCTGAGGGTGTTGAAACATTGTCACATATGCTGCTGTACTGCACATTTTATTATGTCACTCAAGGCAAGATAATTTAACCAATAATTTGATCAACACCATTAGCCTTTCTAGGCCACTCTGATGAGTGATTGCTTTTAATATGTATGAAAAGAGAGAATATTAAAATTACTTAGGTTACAATATTTTTTATACAGGTAGGGATAGCAAGCCAAAATATTACTAGTATGAAGTTGATTGAGATTTGTATTGCCATGCTACAATTAGCTACAATTATGTAGCCTTTTTTCCATTTGTGTCTTTTTATAATTGTCACAAGGTCAGTAAACTAAAAAACTGACTCACTGACTGAATTTAAAATAATGTTCTAGATAAACAACTACTGGCACTATTGGGGTGCTTCAACCCCAATACATCTTAATTGAACAGGCACATAGGAAGGAAGGGCTTCCAGCCAACAGAAACAATATTACCAACACAGTACTGTATGTATGGGAATTTCAGGGTTTTTTACAGGATGTTTAAATAGCAACACAATGTTGGGATTGGACAACTTTGAGCAGAACACACATTTTCCCATTGCAGGTTAACACACAATTCCAAGAGGGACACCAGGTAAAGGTCACAGTTTGACTATATGACTGACACATGTCCAAGGTTACTTCACTGCATTCGCCAGAGTATAAGCAGTCTGTTTGTGTCCAACCAGCCTGAGGCCATATTTGAACCCTCATATGCACCAGAGTTGAGTTGGTCTAGTCATGATTAGGAGCCAGATTTGTACATGTAGCTAAATAAGAATTAAAACAAGAGGTAGTAGAAGTAAGATTGCTGGAGAAAGAAAAAGCAAATTGAAAGCTGAAAGGAGACACCAGCGCCAAAGAAAAGGGGGAAAAGGAAAAACAGGTCTCAGTGAAACTCTGGTGGAGCAAGAAGTGTGGCCACAATTTCTGAAAACCACTCAGAATGGGATTATTTTTGCCCAAGAGTGAGATAGACCTGTATGGAGACTGCTGTTTCAGGAAAGGTTAAAGCAAAAACTCTTGAGACATGCAATGCTCTTACATTCCTTCTTCTCATTAAGCAAACCTCTTATCTTCAGTAGACAGCTGGACCCAGATCTCTCTTGTAATCACTGAACCATTTCTCCACTGTTTTGATATCTCCCATTGTATCACTTCTGGAGATCAGAACATGAAGTGTATCCATAGTGTGTTGCAGGGTATGAATGTGTCAGAGTCAGACTGCTTAACACGTTTCTCAGTTATCCAGAATTTGGGTCAGATTGGCTCTTGATGCTCAAGCTCAACAATAATTCAAATGTAGATTCTCTGGTGATTGATAGGACCCAGTTTCTTCAAAGCTAAATGTTTTTGAAATTACAAGACTTGCAAAATATGATTACTAGAGACAATCTGGGTGTGTGTGTGTATTAGTCTCCCGTATTAAAAAAAAACCATCCAAACAATAACAAGCAACAACATTAGCTCTGTTGGAATGTTCTTCTTTAATGTGAAGAAGTCCCTGGCCCCCTCTCTGTGTTAATGCCACATAAAAAAGTTCAAGGTAGATATTCCAGACTGGCTTGGGATGTCTGCCACCAACAAGATGGTGAATTTGTGACTGGGAAGCAGCCTTGAGTGCAGGTGTAATGGTGCACTAACCTGGCTCTGCCAACTAGGAATAGGTAAATACCATAACAAAACCTTTCATCTCATTCTCTCCCTCAGGAGAAATTTCATGATGTGGATGGGCCTCAGTACACTGGGTTACCAGATTAATACCTAAGTAGATGGCTGCAATACCAAGCCATCTTATTGTGGATGCTGTGCCCACAGCTGTGTAAGTAGTTCCACAATCCTGACTCTGCTCTTTGGCTGCTGGTTAGTAGGCAGGTACATGTTAGGATTTAATCCAGTCAGGAGTGATGGGGCCCACACCTCTAGTTGCAGGTCCAGAAACCCACCTTCTGTCCAGGGATTTTTTCCCTGGGTGCAGTAGTGTAGCATTCACTACCCTGCAGGACAAACACTTCAATTTGTGCCTAAACTCTCCTTACGTAGATAGTTCCAAAAGCTGATGCCTCCAAGGAGGTATACGTTCTGGCCACACTGCCCCTTCCTTCATTAATGTTCCTCATCTCCCTACAGTGGTTGGAAGCTGTCTCCCCTTAGTCCCCCAAACATGTCTCTATATATGTCTTCCCATTTATTCCAACTCCATGAGGCTAATTCCACACCTCTTGAGCTCCTGCAAGTTTCGTAGGACTGCTGCTGCTAGGATTCCTATCCACTCTGTCCCAAGACAACACTGGGTTGGCTTGCCAGCTGATGTTCTATATTTTTGATGTAGAAGCATTTCCTATAGACCCAAATGAGTTTAGGCTGACTACCTGTGTAATATCAGGAATAAACCATTCAGCATATATTCAGAAGACCTCTTGTATAGTTTAATTGCACCAAGTAGTTCTGAAACTTAGCACAAAACTCCAACCAAATGACAGTAAACATTACTCAATAGCAGGTATATTTCTTTTGCTTTCTGCAACATGAGGCATTTTTGTTTTAAAAGGACTGCAGTATCAACAAATGATTCAGATTGGTTCTATTTTCTGGGAAACAGCAATTTTCAAAATAATTACTGGGCCCTTCTGACCAGATCTGTGCCTACAATTGGAGCAGTGACATAGAGAACATTGGCAACCTGCTGCCAATAGAGACCAAAGGTATATTACTTTGAAAGTGGGTTTCTTTTCTCCTTAATCCAAACTGTCAGTCTCCATTAGCCTCAGAAGCAACCTGTAGGACTGTTCTTGCCTCTACTGCACTCTCAAATAACATTCTGTCTCTCCCCTAAAAGAAATGCAGAAAAAGGAACTGGGGAAAATAGACCTGCATGTGATAAAATGATCATTTCAGCAGAAACATGAGTAAAATTGCCACAAAATTGTGTAAACCACGCAAACTGAGACACAAAAAGATGTCCTTTTCAATTAAGGCTTTGAGATGAAATTTACATATACCCAGGGGATGCTGTGCAGATTATACTAATGAATTGAAACTTCCTTGCCCAGACAATCCAGAGCCTGTATACAAAATCCTCAAGTCTATAGCCTCTATAAATTATGCTAACTGAGCCAATTCTTGGAGCCTCTGTTTGCAAAATCTACCATCTTTGGTTGTTTCCATAAAAATTTCTGTCTTTCTAATCTCACAATACCCCTGGCTTCCACGAATAATTCGGAACATAAAAATAGCTTGGATTAAGGTGCAAATAATTAAACATAGCCTCACCATTGCTATTCTGATGAACCTTTATTTAAAGTAAATTCAAGGGTGGAAGGTCTGGGTTATAGCTTTTCTGTGATATGTTTGGTGTGGATCTCCATAATTCATAAAGCTGAATTCAGTACACAGTACCATTTTATTACCACTGCCATAATCCCCTTTTCTGCTAATTAAGAGTGTTCGGGACTAACCTTGACCTACTAGATGCAATTTAAAGGCATGCATAGATCATACCTAAACACAGGAGCCTTGAGAAACAGACTGTACAAAGTCTATGTAGACTTTGAAGGACAGATTGTGTTAGCAGTATCTCCTTCTCTTTGACACTTTTTCTGGGCATTTCCTGATTGAGGGAGCAATCAAACATCATGGTGCAGCTGTTCATTCTATTTTTTCTTCATGAGTTTGTCCATGGTTAGAAAAAAAATGAAGCAGTAGTGAAAAAGCAAGGGAGAATTCAATGTGGAGAATAGCATCATGTCTGTAAAATTATCAAATGATGTCCAAGGTAGATACTATACATATCATTACAAGTAGAACTTCTTGAGATGGTAAAAAACATATTGCTTTCCTAGCACAAATGTATGGCACTCTATTTTGGAAACTGCTTTCTATTTGTTTTGTGACTGGAGATAAAGATGAATTTCTTTTGCAAATTTGACTGTGCTTTAAAGGAATGGTGAGCCTTGAATATGAGATTTGACCCTAAGCAGGGGGAGGGTGTGATAGAAGGCTCATCCAGAAAGACATTCTCCCTTTCCCTTTCTCTCCACTCCCACATCTTTCTATAACACACACACATTTTTGTCCCTGGCTTTGTGAGCAAACAAACATATCTGTGCTTTATCCAGTAAACCTTTATGCCATCTGGGAATCAGTGGGGATGGGTGGCCAGGCTTCAAAGCTACCTTTCACACAAAAATGAAACTATCTCCTCATCCAGCTTCACTCACACTGAGGTCTGTTTTCCCAGGTTGAGGCCCTAATAAGCAGTTCCCTGAGGCTTCAGCAGCACTCTGAGACCTGGCAACCCAATATTCTATATCTCAGCTTGTTGAACAAGACGTGGTGTAATTCTACATTAGCTGACAGAGTCAAACATTCTTCAAAGGGCGTCCCTGCATCAGCTGCATAGCAATAAGCATATTATGACTGTTTATAAAAGCACCATATACTGTGACTTTGTAGAACTAAAATGCTAATTCTAACTTGAGCAGTAAGTAACACAGAAACGGAGTGCTTTTTGGAAAATGGCATGGAAGTTGGTATAGATGTCACAAACTACTCAGGATATTTATTGAAATAAATCAGGTGAAGAAACAACTGAAGCAGACATATATGCTGAATATTGCATTTTCACAGGAGCAGGAAGTCCATATCATAAGTGTTTCTGAAACAACATATTACTCTTAATAGGCAGGATAGTCGAGAGTAAGACAGGCTGAATTGGTGATAGCTTTGAAGAAACTGGGTCTTATCAATCACCAGATTGATAGGTGATTTGTGTGTGTGTGTGTGTGTGTGTGTGTGTGTGTGTGTGTGTGTGTGTGTGTGTGTGTGTGTGTGTGTGTGTGTGTATGTATATTCATTCTAAGGACTAGCTTTTTTGTTGCAAAGGAAGGGACTGTACAGAAGATAATACAAGTATTATGTATTCAGTCCAATATAAATGAACCAGAGACTCAAGGGGAGAAGTGTCCACAAGCAGGTTGGGGGGGGGGTGCTTTTCAGAACGATCATCTACATGGGAAGAACAGAGTGCATTATAACTCAAAAATGAAAAGCAGACTGATTGTAAGAGTTTTCCATAATGGTTGTCAAGCACAGAAGCAAAACATGCTTTTCTCATTTCCTGTCCTGCAGAGCCCCCTGTCTTTGGGCTTAAACTTTGGAGCCTCTCTTTTCTGATTTTCTTCAGAGATACACCCTTAAAACTGTTGTTGGTTTCCTTGCAGGTAATATGGCTCTCACTTTGAAAGTTGCTGCTTCAACCTCCCCAGACATACAAACTGATGGCAAACATTTTTTTCACAGACAACTTTCTTGGAGAAGCAAAGGGCTCCATTTGAATTTTGTCAGCCAATGCAGTTCTCCTGACTAGAGGAGCTACTCCGAAAAGAAATCGCTTTTAATGCTATTTCACAAACCATTGCCAGATAATGCTATAAATCTAATGGAGGCTCCAGCTATTTTCAATTTGGAACTATTTATAGTGACATTATCAGAACAGTGGGAAGAATGATATTTCAAGAGGGCAGAGTTCTTTTAAAACCTTTAATTTATACAGATCAATTATCTTATAAAATATGAAATTACATTATTAAGTTTAAAATGGAAAGATGTATACATTAAAATATGAAAAGAGATGTAGTTCAGATCATTAATGACATAACTTTTCAACTTTTCAGTTATGTGCCTTCTTATTTCTTAAGATGTGTTCATGAAGCATACGAACATTAATTAAAGCAAGAAAAATGTAACAATTGCCTAAATCCTGTTGCTTTGCGTACAGTAGTAAGTTGCACTAAAATCGGCCCACTGAATCAGTGTGGATTTGGTGAGTCAACTCCTCCATAAGTTCAGTTAACTAAAATTGGCTAACTCTAGATGTCACTTAAGGCATAGTTACATTTATGAACAACAGCACATCAGGGTTTTTCAAATCAGTGTAAAGTCATGTAGTAGTCACACTGGTCTTGTGTTACTGTGCATGTCCCACTGGGAAAACTTTTAATCCAGTAATAATCTTAGTATTAGATAGTAGCTTTCTCTCACAGCCACTTGCCACTGCTGCTGTGGAGTTATTTTTTATATTTGTGTATGTGTGTGTGTGTGTGTGGGGGGTTCTTTCAATCATGCTAGCTCAGTATTACAGATATTAAAAAAAACAGACATTCACATGGATGTGCGCTTCCACACTGCATACATTGGAGTCCTGTGAGGGCTGTTTACTGACTTGCCTCTTGCAACCTCTAATTTCCCTCTCTGGCATTTCTTCCTCACTCTCTCCCTCTGTTTCTTGTAAGCACTCCACAGACAGGTGTTCTTATTGAGCTGAGGCAGGGTGGAGAAAAAGAGGGGAGAGAGCCTGAGAAGAGAAGAGGTTTCTCTTCCCTCTCTCTGCCTCTCTTCACCTCCACAAGCTTTTGGAAGCCAGACAGAGGCTTCTCTTTCAGTAAATATTTTAAGTGGCAGCAGCTTCCTCCCCTTGCTTGAAAACGTCTGTGCTGATGCAGCTGCTCTGGGGCTGACGTGGCACTGGGGGAATTATTTTTTATTTCAAATAAACCATGCATTGCTTAAGGATCTACAGGACACCCTCTTGTGCTCACTGCCATTGGCCTTTTCTTTCCCCCCCTCCTTTTGTTTTCATTTGTTATTTTTTAACTTTTGTCTTATTCTTTTGCTTTCACTTTCACTTTATTGTAATTTAGTTTAGCTATACTGAGTTTTAGGTTTGTTAGTCTTTGAGTTTCTCTTGTGCTCCTTTCTTGGGTTTCTTTTCTCTTTTTTGTGTTTTCTGTTTTGCCTTTGGGTTTTTACTCCCTCCCTGATTCCCAAATACCCCCTTCCCCTGCTTACCTGGGCTTTGCTTACTGAAGATAGAAGTCCTTGAACAGACTTCATGCTTTGCAGCCAGCTGTTGTGGTCTCAAGGAATGGCCTATGGTCTTCCTGCTCCTAATTATGGGCATTTTTCCTGCAGTAGTGAGATACAACTTGTGTCACAGAGGCTTGGATTACAGCTTGGGACTGTGTTGATTCTGATGGTAATTCAAACATTGACCATCGTGAAACTTCCTGGTAACACGCTGAAACTGTAGGGAGCTATGGTTCCTAAGGACACCAAGACAATGCTGCTGGTGGCTGGCCCCATTTATTTATTTATTTATTTATTTATTTATTTATTTATTTATTTATTTATTTATTTATTTATTTATTTATTTATTTATTTATATCCCGCCTATCTGGTCGATAGACCACTCTAGGCGGCTTACAACATGGGATAGCACTATAAAAACAACAGAATTACATAATAGAAAACTTTCCACCATTGGGTTAAAACATTAGGAAAGAAAAGAGAAGGGGATCAGGAATTAACTAGGAGGGAAGGCCTGCCGAAACATCAATGTTTTTAATTGCTTTTTGAAAATACCCAGCGAGAGGGCCACGCGAATATCAGGGGGAAGGTTGTTCCAGAGGCGAGGAGCCACCGCCAAGAAGGCCCGATTTCTTGTCTTTTCCTTCCGGGCCTCCCTCGGCGTTAGGCTCCTCAGCCTCACCTCCTGGCTCGCGCGAGTGACACGGGTAGATCTTGGTGGTAGAAGGCGTTCCGCCAAGTATCGAGGCCCTAAACCGTTTAGGGCTTTGTGCGTAAGCGTCAACACTTTGAAGTCGATGCGGAATCTGATGGGCAGCCAATGCAATGCGGCCAGAGTAGGTGAGATGTGTTGGAATTTTTTCACCCCACTGAGGAGTCTGGCCGCCGCATTCTGCACCACCTGAAGTTTCCGCAACAGCCTCAAAGGCAGCCCCATGTAGAGCGCATTACAGTAGTCTAATCTTGAGATTACGAGCGCATGCACCAAAGTGGTGAGCGCCCCAACATCGAGATAGGGCCGCAGCTGGGCTACCCACCTAAGATGGTAGAAGGCGGTTCGGACCACCGACGCCACCTGGGATTCCATAGTGAGCGCTGGGTCCAGATGGATCCCCAAGCTGCGGACCCCATCCTTAGCAGGAAGGGCCACCCCCCCCAAAAGAGAGGGAGTTTCCCAAGCTCCCGACTGTGGGGGCGCCCACCCTTAGTACCTCCGTCTTGTCCGGGTTCAGCCTCAGCCCGTTCTCCTGCATCCATTGCAGTACGGTCCCCAGGCAGCACTGGAGGGACAGAACGGCATCTCCTGCGGAAGGTGGAAATGAGATGTAGAGCTGAGTATCATCAGCATACTGATGACACCGAGCTCCACACCCCCTGATGACCCCACCCAGCGGCCTCATATAGATGTTAAACAGCATTGGGGAGATGATCAACCCCTGTGGAACCCCGCAATTGAGATTCCACAGGGCCAAGATGCTCTCCCCAAGCTGAAATCTCTGGGGACGGTCCTCCAAGAAGGAGCGGAGCCAGGCCAGTGCAAGGCCCCCAATTCCCAACTCGGAGAGCCTCCTCAGGAGGATACCGTGGTCGATGGTATCAAAGGCCGCTGAGATGTCGAGGAGGACCAGCAGGGACATGTTGCCCCTGTCGGCCTCTCTCAGTAGGTCATCACACAGGGCGACCAATGCCGTTTCTGTGCCGTGGCGCGGCCTGAAGCCCGACTGAAATGGATCCAGGGCATCTGTTTCGTCCAGGTGCGCCTGAAGCTGGTCGGCCACCACCCTCTCCACCACCTTACTTAGGAAAGAAACATTGGCGACGGGCCATTGTGAGTGTATTGTGTTTGCCCTGGGTGGCTTTTTTCCTGTTGCAGCCATCATCCCCTGGAGATGTGATTACCAACGTTCTCCCACAGATGACCCTGGTTTCAGCCGCTGTTATTCCTGCTTCAGTTCCCTGGCTCTCCTGGCTGATACTCAAACAAACCTGGCCCGTTGCCTTTTGGAAAGACCTTGTTCTGTGGTTCCGAAACACCAACAGTTGGGCCGTTGGTGAGGACAGGACTTTCCATCTTTGCCGTCATTAATAATACCGAGAGGAGGAGAGACGTTACACCCAGCGTTCTTGCTTAATTACATCCTTCGTTCTGGCTGGCTGGAGGAGGCAAAGTCCCTGTTATTGAATGCAATGGGGAGGGAGGGGTGATGGGGTGATTTTTTGTTTTTATGTTTCCTATTTTATTTTTTATTTTATTTTATTTTTATTTTCTTTGGTTTTCCTTAATCTGCTTTTCCTTAATTTGTTCCTTTAATTTGTTTTTTTGAATAATTCTATATAATTAAATAGTGTTAATTGCTAATTTGATTATGTATACTGTTTTGAAGTTTGATTAGTTTTGATCTTTTGCGATTATTATGTTACGGTCTGTTTATTTTGTTTGATTAATTTTCGATTTGATTGTTAACTTTGTTACTAATTATCTGTTATTCTTTACTCATTAACTCTTTTGCTTGTCTCTTTTTCTTTGGTTGGCATGGAGTGGAAGGCCTGCCCCCCAGAGGGGGACTTTGTAACATCAGAGTGATCTCTGGTAGAGGGTGATACGATTCTTCTGTTGCCATGCGTTACAGAAGAACAGTGAACAGATAAAATATTGTTCTATTATATTTTGATGTATGTACTTTATTTCATTTCATTTACTTATTGTAAGTTGCTTTGGCAGCATATGCACTTTATGGTATTTAATTTATGCTCAGTACATTTAATTTACAATTATTTAGTTCAGTTTTTTCCTTTCTTTTTTGAATTATTATTTGAACTCACTGCACTTTAAACTATTTTGCTAATTTATGGAGTGGAAGGCTTGCCATCCCAGCGAGGGGCAATTTAATATCCGGGTGATTACGGGTAGAGGGAGATATGGTGCTGGCAGGGCTGCTATTCGCGTGAGAAGAACTGCGAGCAGATGCTTGAAAGCTGTACACTGTTCTGGGACTCTGACCAACCGTCAGGATCAAGGTAGCCAGATCAGCTGCCTCTCCACTCTAAACCTGCTGTTGTTGAATGCCAGATCTGTATCAAATAAGTTACAGATCATACAAGATCTGATTCTGGAGGAGGATGCAGATCTGGCATGCATAATCGAAACATGGATGGGCAGGGATGGGGTGTTCCCCTGACTCTTGCCTGCCCTCCCGGTTATGCAGTCCAACATCAGGGTAGACTGGTGGGGCGGGGCGGGGGAGTAGCCATTGTTTATAAAAACACCCTTCAGGTTGTTAGGTGCTCTGCTCTGGTGACACCAAGTCTAGAGGCCCTCCACGTGTCGGTTGGGGCCAGGGATGGTATTGGGATCTTGATGGGTTACTGCTCTCCCCGCGACCCAGCCATTTCCTTACCAGAGCTGATGGATTTCATCTCTGCGTCATTGTTGGTGTCCTCAAGGTTTTTGGTCTTGGGTGACTTCAACTTGCATGTGTTGGTGGAGGTTTCCAGTCCAGCTATTGAGTTCTTGGAGACCATGGCCTCCTTGGGTATATCCCAACATGTCAGTGGCCCCATCCATGTGGGTGGCCACACACTGGACCTGGTGTTCTCCACTGAGCAGAGTGAATGTGCTCCAATGGTGACTGACCTTGCATCTGTCCCCTTGTCATGGAGGGATCACTGCCTAATCATATTCAACCTTGCAGTGACTCTCCCCCCCATGGGGAGCAAGGACCTGTTGTTCTGGTCCACCCTCGAATGTTACTGGATCCTATAGGATTCCAGGATACCATGAGAGGGATTCAAGCTGATCTGACTGGTGCTCTTGTCGAGGCTCTAGTGGATAGCTGGCTGGCTGCTGCCACCAGGTCTGTTGACAAGATCGCACCTAAACAAGATTGCCCTTCACCCTGGTTTAATCCAGAGCTGTGATTAATGAAGCAAAATAGAAGAAGTCTAGAGTGCATATGGAGGTGGAACCTGATGGAAAATAATCAAATAACTGTCAGGATCATGGCTAACCTTTACCAATCTAAGGTGAAGGCTTCTAGTCGATCTTACTTCACTGTCCGGATAAGCAAAGCTTCCAATCTGCAGGTGAAACTTTTCTATATAGTCTGTGATCTTTCCGGTACTAGTCATGGTAATTGGCCTCCCTCTAGCATCTCCAATGACCCATTTGCAGCCTTTTTAAAATCAAAAGTGGAGGCCATCCACCAGGATCTTACTCCCTGTTTGGAAACAGTAGATCAAGCTGAGACATCCAGCAGTCCGTCTTACCCACTGAGACTTAACCACTTTCAGCCTGTGACATCAGATATGGTGGACAAAGTGCTTGACTGCTGTCATGCCACCACCTCCTTCCTTGATCTTTGCCTGGCCTGGCTAATCAAGGCAGCCAGGCCTATAACATCTGAATGGGATACAGCAATAATTAATGGGTCTCTCCTCAAGGAGACACTCATTAGGCCCATTAGGAAGAAACTGAGCTTGGTGGTGGACGATATTGGTAATTATAGGCTCATCGCCCATATTTCTTTCCTTAGCAAGGTAGTTGAGGGGGTGGTGGCTGATCAGCTACAGGCTCTTCTGGATGAAACCAATGCCCTGGATCCATTCCAGTTGGGCTTCAGGCCACACCATGACATGGAAACAGCATTGGTCAACCTGTTTGATGACCTGCTGAGGGAGGCCAACAGGGGCAAAATGTATCTGCTGGTCCTTCTCAATATCTTGGCCACCTTCGATATTATTGACCATGGTATTCTCCTGAGGAGACTCTCCAAGTTGGGAATCAGTGACCTGAATTTGGTCTGGCTCCATTCCTTCTTGGAGGACCGTCTCCAGAGAGTGCAGATTGGATAGAGTTTCTCAGCCCCATGCAGCCTCAACTGTGAGGTTCCCACGGGGCTCGATTATCTCTCCAATGCTGTTTAACATCTATATGAGGCCACTGGGAGGAGTCATCAGAGGATGTGGTGCTTCGTGTCATCGGTATGCTGAAGGGCAGCTGGGATAGGGGTACCCTCTGAGGGAGTGGATTTGAATGTATACATTACAAATCAATATTTTTCATAAGAATTCTATACAGTGGACCCTCGACTTACAGAATTAATTCTTATTGGAATGGTGGCTGCAGGTCGAAAAGTCTGTAGGTTGAGGGTCCATTTTCCATAGGAATGCATTGAAAACCATTTAATCCATTCCAGCCAAAGAAAAAAAATCCCGGGCTTCCAAAGCTGGACCTGCTGCCCTCTGCCTTCTGTCCCCACTGCCTTCTGCCTCCCGTCCCCGTGGAAGTCAGGGTTTCACTTAACTGGGGCTTATTTTGCGGCCGGGCTTATATTATGAGCATCCTGAAAAATCATACTACGGCTTATTTTCAGGTTAGGTTTTATTTTTGGGAAAACAGGGTAGTAATTGGAATTGATGGGATTCCCTTCAAATGTTCGTGATCCAAAGAACTAAAGGTTTCAGTAGGACCCCTTTCAGAAAAACATTTCTTCTTGAGAATTAATGGTCCAGTTAGTGTACTAGGAAGGGATCTGTCATGTAATTAGAACCAACTATCAAATGCATCCCAGAAAGAATTCATGTACAGAAAGACTCTTTCTTAAGAAAGAATTCATGTACAGCTGCCTGAATCTCAGCTATCTGGCCTGATATGTAATTTATCTGAAGTAAAGGAGACTATTCCTAAATCAATCTGGACACTGATGATTGTAGTGGCAGAGTAGATATGGGGTCAGAAGGCAGCTGATGTTGGGTTACTAAAGTCTGTGGAACCCATACGGATACAGGTCAAGCTCCATATACCACCACCCAGAATTCCCCAATAACCCCTCAGGCAGGAAGCTCAAGAGAACTACTAGTAGAATTAAACCACTTGTAGATTCATATCTACAAAAGGCAATTCTAGTGCATTGCCAATCACTCTGTAACACCCCAATACTGCCTATAAAGAAGCCTAGATTAGGACCAGATGGCAACCCTATAATCAGGTTGTTCAAGGCTTAAGGACAATCAGGAATGTGTGATACCATGTCACCCCATGGTACCTAACCCACATATCATCATTACTGCAACTAATCTGGACACCAAATACTATACTGTATTGGATTTGTATTCGGCTTTCTTTAGCATACCTGTCCATAAAGATAGTCAGTATTTATTTGCAATCACCTGGAAAGACAATTCCTCTCAAATCATAGGACAAAGAATTTGTGCTTTAGCTCCATAAAGAATAAAAATGATCCTCAATATTCCAATATTCCATCTAAGAGAGAAATTAAAGGATGGCCGGATTTTGTCAGCCCTGGATTCCTGCATTTGAAGAATTTTAATATACAATAATAAGATTCTGGGAGCAGCTGACAGCATAACCAAAGACCCAGAAATGCAAAGACATATTATAGAGACTGACAAGGACATTAAAACATCAGAAAGGGAATCATCAAAGACTGACTGTTGGTTTGTAGAAACGTTACTGAGACTGAAATTAAAATTCAAGAGGAATTACAATGCTATGATGACAAAATCAACTGACAATTGAGCAAGTTTTAAATGGTGTGGTTAATATCCTTTGTCCAATATTCCTATGAATATTGTCATTGTAAATGCCATTCTTGTTTTGTGCATATGGGGTTGCCTGTTGCTATAGCTACTGTGTATAATGACACCTGTAAATTCAGAGGAGTGTCCTTCAAAGGACAAGTGAGAGCATATAAATTCAGGCCAGACCATTGCCCAGTAGATGAAATTATAGCATTAGAAACTAAAAATGAGGAAAAGTGTGTAGATCCAAAAACTCATTTAGGAATTTAAGGTAAATATTTAAGCTCTAAAATGGAAAAAAGGTAAAAGGTAAAGGTAAAGGTTCCCCTTGACAATTTTTGTCCAGTCATGTTCGACTCTAGGGGGCAGTGCTCATCCCCATTTCCAAGCCATAGAGCCAGCGTTTTGTCCGAAGACAATCTTCCGTGGTCACATGGCCAGTGCGACTTAGACACGGAACGCTGTTACCTTCCCACCGAGGTGGTCCCTATTAATCTACTCGCATTTGCATGCTTTCGAACCGCAAGGTTGGTGGGAGCTGGGACAAGTGATGGGCGCTCACTCCGTCATGTGGATTCGATCTTATGACTGCTTGGTCTTCTGACCCTGCAGCACAGGCTTCTGCGGTTTAGCCCACAGCGCCACCACGTCCAACATAAAATGGGAAGCCAAATAACCACATTCACTGTTCAAGTAGCTACCATTTTACAGGTTTTCTCTTCTTATACACTCTTTGAGGATTCTGGTATAGATGAAAACAATCCTAGATCCTGGGAGTCAAACCTAAATGTGAAACTACTAGGAAAGGTAGCTGACAAACAAATGGAAGTTGTTGGATATGTGTGTGATGAGATGGGTTTTTGAGTTAAAATCTTGTAAGGAATATGGGTTTTGTAATTAAGAAATGAGCAAGAGAGATTCCATCTTGTTCCTCTGTATAAAGGATCTATGCTATGCTGACAGGTTGTTTGCTAGTACGAGCAGGGAGAATATTATTCTGAGAGCTTGAGAAAGGACTCGGTGTGATTAGATAGATGGGAATTGTTGTGACTCTGCTAAACCACAGTAACCCAAATAACATCTGGTGTGTATGGGAAAGAAGTCATGTGGTGCAACAGGACTGTTTGCCTAGTAACAGACTCTGATTGGATGACATCGTGGGAAGGTACGATAAGCCCTTGCCAGTTACTCTTGAAAAAGGAACTTTTTCCCTATGGACATTGTCTTTCATGACCGACTCTTCAGTCATTCGTGACTCACCCTAATGTCTTTCGAGACTTACTTGTGGCCTACACACATGGACTATATCTTTAAGGACTATTTCCTACGGACTATTTCCTAAGAATTATTTCTTTATGGACTTTTACTTTTGGAATACTCTTTATGGACTGTAATCTTGAATTTTACACAGGACAATGGGACATATTCTTATACTGGATTTTTCTTTTTGGTACAGGATTTTTATTCTACAGGATCACTGAGGACTATAGCCTTTTGCTGACGTATTTGGACTATTTTGTTTTTCCTGATGAATTACTTTATTGGAACTGTTTTTATTCTTTTTAATGGCTTTTTGTATTTTTGTAAGGTTTTTGAACACTTTTCTGTTTTTCATGTTTTCTTAACTGCACTGCATCTTTGTAAATAACCAGCACAATGCTTATTTACTTGCTTTGGCTTATTTACCTGCTTTGGCTTAGTTTGGTTTTGATACCTAGAAACATGCTTATTCTTTAATAAAATAATGATTATAAAAATCAATTGGTTTCCTGAACAGTAAACTTGTCTTAGGGTCATCTGAGAGTGCTACCTTGGCCTAGCATACTTGAGGAGTCCTGCCTGTGGTGCAAGATAAGTCTAAGGACTACAAAGCCCACATGTTGTTCTAACAGTAATATCTGAGAGTACAAGGGTGTTCTTATTAGGACAGACTTGTAAGAAGGAGGGTTGTAGCATGGCTAGCTGAGCTCTAGGACTCACTCACCCCATTTTAGTGTGTGCAAACTCCTGATTACTCTCTGTCCAGGCACACACACGTGCTTTCGAGCGCCGTGGTGCTGACAATGTGCACATGCTTTTACTCATCACAGAGAGGGAATTCCCTTCCTTGGTGCTCCTTTAATACCTAATGTTCTGGTTACTGCTTCCATTGGACTTATAAATTTGACAGCATATAACTGTAATAGTTTTCTTTATGTTACAGGACAATCAATTGGATGTTTATGTCATCATTTTATTGAAATGAGGTCACAAAGGTTTATTCATCTAGAGTGATAGTTCTACATAGGTAATGAGCAGCTCTAGTCTAGATATTTGGCCTTTATATTATGAACGATATTGCAGCTGGTTCTTTCATACTGTTATGGGAACAAGTTTTGAATTCTTTAATGTCTGGTAGTCTAATTATAAATGTCAATAATGATTTCGCCCTAATTTTTCATGGAGGACCCACTGTTTCTGGTTCTTACTAACAGGCAGTTTGCCATGGGAGAAATAGGAAGGAGACCAAGGAAGCAAAGACAGAGAGGTAAGGGGATTTATCCTAGAGCAATACCAGGAAAGGGCCTGAAGTATGTCCTTAACAGGTAGAGCCGAGTGCTCAACCATGTGCTCAGCAGAACAGGGAGGGGTGTGCCCTTAACAGGAAGAACCATGTAATTGGCCTAACAGAAAGGGGAGTGTCCTGGTTACTGGTGAGGACTACAAGCAGCTGCTGTGAATTCTGGGAGGGCCTTTAGATTCCTGACTCCAGGCAGAGCACAGCTGACAAACAAATCAAAGGCAGATCCAGGGAGTTTGCGACCAGAGTTTGCGAACAGGAGAGCAAACAGGGAGTTTGCTGTGGGAGATCGCTAAGGGAGACCAAGTGGGAGGCCCCTAAGGAATATTTTTGGTTCCTTGGGTATACATACAACTATATTTAAACTAACCAAACAAGAGGGAAAGGTATTCTAAACAAACTGTTTAAAGTAAAAAAGGTAGAAAGGAATAATGAAGGAGGGTGGAGACAATTCAGTTGTGGTTACCTGCCAAGTTTGTGCTATGTTTGTTCTTAAGTGCAAAATGCTGCATACATGTAACAAGTGTAAACTTGTGGCACTGTTAGAAGAGAAAGTTAAAGACCTGGAGCAGTGAGTAGTCACACTCAAGACTATAAGGGAAGATGAAGTCTACATTAATAGAACTCTTGAGCAGCAGCAACTGTCAGAGGGGGCACTGCTGATGGAAGAAAACCAAAACATTGTAGTAGAAGAAAATGTTGTAGAGGCTACAAACAGTGGAGGAACCACCATTGCAAAGAATCACAGTTAGGAGCAAAAGAAGGAGAAGACACTCTTCCCTGGTGGAACTACAAAACCGCTTTCAGTTACTTGAAGAAGAGTCGGACAATGTGGGTCTAAATGACGCAGAGGGGATTTCTGTAATTATTATGGACCAGCTTTCAGTTAACAGTGGAGGAGACCCCCCCCCCGTGTTAGTAACTTGTACTCCACATGGGTTGGAGCTGCCAAATATTAAGGATGTTAGGACACCTTTAACTAAACTATTGACATTTGTCCTAGGAGTTACAAATCAAGAGCCAAATGGGCAAATAGCCAGTATGGTATCTCCCCTACCACCTCCGGTATCAATAAACAGGGCCTCCTCTAATAGTAATGGATGTGTATTTAATGATGCTGAAAAAATCTTGGATAACATTGACAAAAAATAACAAATATTAACCTCACTACTCAAAATACTCTCATGGACTGTTGCAGGGTGGTTTCGCTGTTTAACAAATTCACATGATAACCCCTTTGTCCATCAGAAATGTGATATTATAGCTATTAAAGAGACTTGGACTATCCAAGAAATCAGCCTGCAAGGTTATAATAATCATTGGGTGAAAGCCATAAGGGGAGAGGGCCTAAGAAAGATGAAAGGTGGGTTGACACTTTTAATCTTAGCCTAAATTTTAAATGTATAGAGAAACCGCCCATGGATTCAAGGGCCATGGCAATAGTCCTGAGAAGTAGAGAAGATAGCCTAATTTTTATAAATGTATATACTGTATATTGCCACTTACATTAATACTACAAATAACTGAATCCTGGAGCTCTTTAGAGACATATATAGCAAACCTATTAGTAGATCACCCAAAGGCAAAAGTGCTACTGCTAGGAGATTTTAATGCATGCCTTGGCCCTGATGATACTAGTCTTGAATTTAAGTATAAGGATTTTTTTAAGTGATCCGGATGATTCTCATAAACTTCTCCCTTTCCTTGGGCTTTTTAAGGATTCATTCTCAAATCCTGCAGGATTGTATTTGGCCAAAGTAGCCTCCATGTTCGGTTTGTATCCTCTGGATGGCACCTTTCCAGAGGATCATATGGCAGAGTTCACCTATATGTCAGGCCAAGGATCTAGTACTATTGATTATATGCTAGTTTGTGCCACTCTAATTCCACTGATAACCAGTATTCAAGTGTTACCCTACTTAGGGAGTGACCATTTCCCCCTACTGCTTCAGGTTAAATTCTTATTTATAACTCCAAGCGTGAGTGATCAGCCTTCATATGAAGGCTCGCAAGTATTAAGTAGCAGGGTGAGATGGTCTGCGCAAACGCAATCCAGGTTCAGAGAAATAATAGAGATCAAAGATCAATGTATTTCTAAATTTGAAGACCTGGATCACAATATACAGAATGACTCTAATAAAAATTATAATAGTCTAGTACAGGAACAAAAAATAAATTTAACTAAATTTATAGACCATCCATTAACATCTTATAGGAAGTCTAAACCCTGGTTTAATAAAGATTGTCAGTGAGTAAGAAAAGCCCTCACAGCTGTCTATTATCAGTTTTTTTTTAAAAAAAAATCAAATAACAAAGACAGGAAATCCAACAGAAGCTTGGGGCTGAAAAAGCAGCATACAAACATCTAATTGACCAAAGGAAAAAAGACTATACTCATTTGCTATGGGCAGAAATAATTCTAGCTGGGAAACAGAAAAATTATTCTAAGTTCTGGTGATTGGTTACTGTTAAGAAACAACATCTCCCCCTCCCAAATTGATCCCCCAATTTCCCATTGTAAATGGCTTGCCTTTTTAAATCAGCATTACAAAGATATTCCTCCAACACCAGTCCCAGCTGGTGAATTTGAAGATCTACCGGTCTGGCCTCCAGTTTCCCAAGGGGAAATTAAATCTCACATTGCCCGACTGAAAATAGGTAAAGCATCAGGGTTGGATGGTTTGCCTCTGGAACTTTTCAAAGAAAATATTGACTGGTGGGCATCTTTCCTTGCAGCACTATTTACATATATTGATTCTATGGGCCTCTTTCCTGCAGAATAGAAAACAGCAATAGTATTACCTCTATTTTAAAAAGGACTAAGAGATGAGCCGGCAAATTATCACCCCATTAGTCTCCTAAACATATGTAGTAAACTGTATGCTAGGCTTCTTCAGGATAAATTTGAGACTTGGTTGGTCGAAGAAAATAGGATTGCAGTAGAGCAAGCTGGTTATAGAGAGTGTAGATCCACTATGGACCATTGTCTCATCATCCACACCTTATAGAGAAATATGCGGCAAAGAGTCCAACTTCATTATACGCTGCATTTGTCAATCTGAAGCAGCTTTTGATTCGATCTCAAAACAGCAACTATGGGCCAAATTAGAAGCCATCTCAATAGATAAATGATTACTTCTATTGTTGTGTGTGCTACATGATAATACCAATATTAAGGTTAGGCTACATAGGAAAGGAAATTTAACAGAACTGAGTAACACCTATAAAGGAGTAAGACAGGGCTGCTTACTGGCCCCCTCACTATTTAATTTATACATAAATGACATAGTATAACATCTGAACTCTCCTAGTCTCCACTTGCCAAAATTACATCAAAGATATTTTTCTATACTTCTTTATGCGGATGATGCTGTGCTCTTAGCAAGAACTCCAATCAGCCTAAAGAGAGCCCTTAAGAAATTTGCAGACTTCTGCAAAATGCAAAATGAAAAATAAATTATCAAAAGACCAAAGTTACGGCCTTTGGTAGAAGACAAAAGAAAAGTTTTTGGATTATAAATAGGCAATGTCTTGAACAGGTTTCCTGGTTTAAATATTTAAGTATGGCCCTTCAATCTACTGGGGATAGAAATGCCCATATGCAATATGCAGCTACGCAAGGGGAAAAAACATCTTAAGGTTCTAACACTCCAAAGGGGGTCAATATATTCCAGCAGCCCAAAAACTCTTTCAGGTAAAGGTGGTCAGCCAAATGCTTTATGGTACCTTTATGGGGCCTCCATCCAGCAGCTTTGAACCGATAGAGTGGGTTCAGTCCAAATTCCTTAGAGGAATTCTTGAAGTTCCAAAATGTGTAACAAATGCACAAATTCATCAAGAGACAGGCTCACTTACAACAGTAGTCAAAATTACACTAGCTTCCCTTCAGTTCTGGCTTAAAATAATGTCCAATTACAGGGATTAACCCATCTACTCTTAGAGGACAATTTTCAATCAAAGTGGTTAAAAGCGGTCCTAGATAAATTGCAAGTTATGGGCTTCTCCCCTCAAGCAATATTGAGCATGAAATGGGATGAAGCAAAATCAGCCCTTCAAGAGAGATTAATGGACATCGAGAGACAGGCAGATCTTAGTAGATGCCCAAATTTTAGTTTGACAGATACGTACAAATATTGCCCGCTCCCCATGGCCTATCTATCACAGCTTGAGACGTATAAGTTTAGGAAAGTCTTTACCCTGGCTAGATGTGAGGCTTTTCCTTCTGTGGTGTTGGAAGGCAGATTTAAGAAGATACCGAGGGAACAGACTCTGCCCTTGTGGATCTGAGGAGATAGAATCTATCGAGCATGTGATGCTCAGATGTAATAGGTACAAAAAGATCCAAGGAAAATATATTACACCTCTCCTAAAAAATATGGTAGAACAATCGCTCGGACTATTGTAACCAACTGTTAATCAATCAAAATTGGACTACTACGGAACTGGTAGTGAAATTTTGAGTGGCATGCCATAGTAGCCAGAATAGACAGCCGAACACTTAGATCCTGGTTTTATATAGCTATATGTGTAGTTTTAGATACTTAGTTTTTTGTCCAATTTGGCTTTTTGCAGTATATGCTAGTTCCTGAAGCTCTGTATTCAATTTTGTCTTAGGTATGGCTTGATGCCATAACAATAAAGTATGTATGTCGATTCGATTTCGAAACCTTTATTGGCATATAAACGGACAACAACAAAACATAGGTAAAAGCCAAGCGATGATCAGAGTAAACGTAAAATAGGAGATACACTCAACAAATAGTATCATAGGTAATGGGTTAAATTGGAAATTTCCAAAAGATATCTTGCAACGGCAGATGTAATCCGCAGGCAAGAATCATTCAGGAAAAAGGATAGGGAGTTGGGCAAAAGAGAAAGCCACGGTTCGAGAAACAGCTTTCTCAGAGATGAATGCGCCAGGCAATGAAATAAAATATGGTCCAGGGAATCTGGGAGGGTATGACAGAAAAAGCAGAGCCTATTTGCACGGGGGATCTTAGCGAATCGGCCTGCATGAACCGCCGAAGGGAAGATATTGAGGCGAGCTAACATAAATGCTCTTCTCTGACCAGGCTTGGTCAGTGAAGAGAAATAGTTAGAAGGGCGTCCTAGGGAAGGAGGAAGACTGAAAAAAAGGGGAGAACAAATGGGGAAGTATGTATGTCTCTGGAGCAAGCTAGAGATTTTGAGGCATATAGAAAAATGGTATATTCTAGATTTGGCATGAAAGCAGAACACCTTAGAAGAAAATTTCACTCCCTTGCCAAAAAGCCTGAAAAATCTTATGCCCAAGTGGGGGCTAAACTGATTCAATGTTTGGACAAATGGATGGAATGTGAAAATGTCACTTCTCTAGACCAAATGAAAAATGTGGTTGGTTTAGAACTATTTTTTTTTCATTTTGCCAGGGAAATTGTGTTATTTGGTCAAAGACATAAATCCTAAAAATGTATTACAGGTGTCTGAATATGCTGATTCCATCAGTGAGATTAGAGATCCATAATTTTCTGAGGTAAAAATTGGAAGAAAAGTGTGAGACGACAGGAGGAGAGGGTCCCCACCCAATAGAGATTACCTCAGAAGTACCCAAGCTACTGGAAGCCATTTTAGAGACAAGCCCTCATCCACAGAGCAGAGTCATCTGAAACATAATAGCTCTGAGGCAAAGGTTAACAAGGCTCTTTATTTTGAACCCAATGCCAGTAAACAATGCTATGCGTGTGGAAAGGTCATTTTTGGGCTCAGTGTGAGACTCAAAAGAATAGAGATTTTAACCCGTGTAAAAATGGAAAAGATGATAGTCATACCAAAAAGGTTTACTGTATAAAACCAGTGAACACCAATGCAGGAGGTTGTAATAGTGGTTCTGTCTCCATGGCAACTACTACGACAGAAAATTCTGATCTGCCACAAGCCAGGGTCATTCAGTGCTTTCTTATAAAGGCAGATAATATTTTACTACAGAACTCTGGAGAGAAAATTTGTATTAATGAGACATCTTATGTTGGAATTGGGCAATATCGAAATCAGATTGATTATATTCTCTGCAGCCAAAGATGGAGAAGCTCTATACAGTCAGCAAAAACAAGACCTGGAGCTGACTGCGGTTCTGATCATCAGCTTCTCATAGCAAAATTCAAGCTTAGACTGAAGAGAGTAGGAAAAACCACTGGGCCACTCAGGTATAATCTAAACCAAATCCCCTATGAATACGCAGTGGAAGTAAAGAACAGATTTAAGGAACTAGATTTGGTGGACAGAGTGCCTGAAGAACTTTGGATAGAGGCTCGTAACATTGTCCAGGAGGCAGCAACAAAAACCATCCCAAAGAAAAGGAAATGCAAGAAAGCAAAGTGGCTGTCCAACGAGGCCTTAAAAATAGCAGAGAGGAGAAGGGAAGCAAAATGCAAGGGAGATAGGGAAAGTTACAGAAAATTGAATGCAGACTTCCAGAGAATAGCAAGGAGAGACAAGAGGGCCTTCTTAAATGAACAATGCAAAGAAATAGAGGAAGATAACAGAAAAGGAAAGACCAGAGATCTGTTCAGGAAAATTGGAGATATTAGAGGAACATTTTGCGCAAAGATGAACATGATAAAAGACAAAAATGGGAGGGACCTAACAGAAGCAGAAGATGTCAAGAAGAGGTGGCAAGAATACACAGAGGAATTATATCAGAAAGATTTGGATATCCCGGACAACCCAGACAATGTAGTTGCTGACCTTGAGCCAGACATCCTGGAGAGCGAAGTCAAGTGGGCCTTAGAAAGCCTGGCTAACAACAAGGCCAGTGGAGGTGATGGCATTCCAGTTGAACTATTTAAAATCTTGAAAGATGATGCTGTTAAGGTGCTACATTCAATATGCCAGCAAGTTTGGAAAACTCAACAGTGGCCAGAGGATTGGAAAAGATCAGTCTACATCCCAATCCCAAAGAAAGGCAGTGCCAAAGAATGCTCCAACTACCGTACAATTGCACCCATTTCGCACGCTAGCAAGGTTATGCTCAAAATCCTGCAAGGTAGGCTTCAGCAGTATGTGGACCGAGAACTCCCAGAAGTACAAGCTGGATTCCGAAGAGGCAGAGGCACTCGAGACCAAATTGCTAACTTGCGCTGGATTATGGAGAAAGCCAGAGAGTTCCAGAAAAATATCTACTTCTGCTTCATTGACTATGCGAAAGCCTTTGACTGTGTGGATCACAGCAAACTATGGCAAGTTCTTAAAGAAATGGGAGTGCCTGACCACTTTATCTGTCTCCTGAGAAACCTATATGTGGGACAGGAAGCAACAGTTAGAACTGGTCATGGAACAACTGAGTGGTTCAAAATTGGGAAAGGAGTACGGCAAGGCTGTATATTGTCCCCCAGCTTATTTAACTTATATGCAGAATACATCATGCGGAAGGCTGGACTGGAAGAAACCCAAGCCGGAATTAAGATTGCCGGAAGAAATATCAACAACCTCCGATATGCAGATGATACCACTCTGATGGCAGAAAGTGAGGAGGAATTAAAGAACCTTGTAATGAGAGTGAAAGAGGAGAGTGCAAAAAACGGTCTGAAACTCAACATCAAAAAAACTAAGATCATGGCCACTGGTCCCATCACCTCCTGGGAAATAGAAGGGGAAGATACGGAGGCAGTGTCAAATTTTATCTTCCTGGGCTCCATGATCACTGCAGATGGAGACAGCAGCCCTGAAATTAAAAGACGCCTTCTTCTTGGGAGGAAAGCGATGACAAATCTTGACAGCATCTTGAAAAGCAGAGACATCACCTTACCGACAAAAGTCCGAATAGTCAAAGCTATGGTTTTTCCTGTCGTGATGTATGGAAGTGAGAGCTGGACCATAAAGAAAGCAGACCGCCGAAGAATTGATGCCTTTGAATTGTGGTGCTGGAGGAGGCTCTTGAGAATCCCCTGGACTGCAAGGAGAACAAACCTATCAATACTAAAGGAAATCCACCCTGAGTGCTCACTGGAAGGACAGATCCTGAAGCTGAGGCTCCAGTACTTTGGCCATCTCATGAGAAGAAAAGAGTCCTTGGAAAAAACCTTGATGTTAGGAAGGTGTGATGGCAAGAGGAGAAGGGGACGACTGAGGATGAGATGGCTGGACAGTGTCTGCGAAGCAACCAACATGAACCTGTCACAACTCCGGGAGGCAGTAGAAGACAGAAGGGCCTGGCGTGCTCTGGTCCATGGGGTCACGAAGAGTCGGACACGACTAAACGACTAAACACACACACACACAACATGTTGGAATTGTAGATACCTGTTCCCATTTAACCCTATGTCATCTTGATGTGGTTCCTAAAGAACAAATACTTCCAAATCAAACTGTTACCATCAAGGGAATAAGTTCTATGCCAGTAATTTTACCTATGGCTAAAGTAAAGATAAACTGAAGCTACCAACATGAATTTGGCCAAACTCCGGGAGGCAGTGGAAGACATGAGGGCCTGGCGTGCTCTGATCCATGGGATCATGAAGAGCTGGACACAACTTAATGACTAAACAACAACAAAGTAAAGATAAACTATAGAGAATGGGTTGGAATAAGGGATGTAGCATTTTCTGATCAAATGCCTGCACCTTGTTTGATCGGATTAGATCTAACTAAGCATGTGAAGAGTGTTTTTGTAGTAACACATTCCCGTGGAGATCAGTTAACAATCCCTGAGGGAAAAATGGAATTCCTAACTTCTGAAAGTAACCTGGAGAGCCCCAGTTTAAAAGAAAACTCTGACATGGATGAAATGTCAGAAGTTATATTTATGAAAAACCCTAATAATTCATCATTTGATAAGGAACAGAAGGAGGATACCACCCTTATGCAGTACTTTGAAAAATCTAAGGGAACTCCCTGTTCATTAATACATGAATGCCCAGAGAGAGATATAATAGACAAAAAACTGTTATATAGGAAGTTTTGTTAGCACCTCAGAGGGGTAGAGATGGAAACCTCAAATGATTTATTGTGCCTGAAAAATATAGAGACAAGATTTTAAGCAAAGCGCATACTGATGCTTTTGGAGCTCACATTGGAGCTCACATGTGTATGAAACAAAAGGTTGCAAGGAACTTTTACTGGCGAGGAATGGGTCAGCAAGTTAAACAGTTTTGTTCAGTTTGGGATATGTGCTAATGAAGGGGTACAGGAAGCAACAAAACTAGGGCTGAGGTAGTGCCCCTAAGAAAAATTGTAAAAAGGCTTCTAGTAAAGCTGGATGCATGGGTCAATGGCATGGATCTGTGCCAATTCACTCCTTTTCATGAAGCTGGTGCTAAGAATAGAGGGGAAGTATATTCTCTCTTGATAAGTGTAGCGAAAGGCCAACAGGTGATGTCATTCCTGCCTGTCCATCACAGAGGCTCAAGGGGGAGGAGCCAGGGATAGGGCAGGAAGGGTGAAGTCAGAGAGACAGTTAGAGATGTGAAATGGCAGTTAAGGTTTAGGAGAGAGAAGAAAAGGGTTGGTGAATTGAGCTGAAAGTGTTAGGAGAGGGAATTGAGAAGGTTAAACAATATTGAACAAGCAGGAGTGAAATTATAAGCATTATAAGAGAGATATTGATTGAAAGTATACTACAGTTTGGAATAAGTTATTGCATACATGATTCAATCCGTGTTAATACCTGATACAGTTCATATGTGATTTATCTTTATGATTTACTTGACAATAAAAGAACATTTTTAATTAAACCTCTGATTCCTAAGGTCAATAACCCTTAGTTTTGGCAGCACATGTGTATAATATAATTGGTATTAGAAGAATACCTGGTGGCAGTGTGAAGGAAAAAGGGCATGATTCTTTGTGAGGGCCAAATAAATAGGGGCATAAAGGTAGATTGCCACAAGTGGTGACCAGTGGCAGCATCAAAAGATAATCCAGAAAGCCAAAGAAAAATTGAATTTCCTTGAGTTTAAGAGACCTAGTAGTCTGGTGCTGTAAGAGCAGGAATGGGACCCTTGAAAGTGACTTGGTGAAAAGCTTAAAAGGGACTCCTGATTGCAGACCGGGGAAAGACTAAAGAAAGGGAAAAGCTCTGGAAAATTCAACAGTTCAAGGTTTCCCTCAAGATTGTGAAAGAGTAGTGGGCTAGCTTTGGAACCTAGGCTCTAAGAAGAGAGTGCTGAGGGGGACAAGGGCAGAAGCCAAGTCAATCACAGATCTGAGGGAACTGGACCAGGCAGAATGGCTTGGAAAATTATTATTTATTTTTTTATTATTTATCTTATTTATATCCCGCCTATCTGGTCGGTTAAGACCACTCTAGGCAGCTAACAGCATAAAATAGTATCAAAAATTTTAAATAGAAGAAACCTTAGGAGAGGGAGGAAACAATAGGAAAGGGAGAGGAGAGGGCATCAGGAATTGTCTGGAGGGAAGGCCTGCCGAAACATCCATGTTTTTAGTTGATTTTTAAAGATACCCAGCGAGAATGCCACGCGAATCTCAGGAGGTAGGTTGTTCCAAAGGCGAGGAGCCACCGCCGAGAAGGCCCGGTTTCTTGTCTTTACCTTCCGGGCCTCCCTCGGCGTTAGGCTCCTCAGCCTAACCTCCTGGCTCACATGAGTGACACGGGTAGATCTTGGTGGGAGTAGGCGTTCCGCCAAGTATTGAGGCCCTAAACCATTTAGGGCTTTGTACGTAAGCATCAGCACTTTGAAGTCGATGCGGAACCAGATGGCAGCCAATGCAATGCAGCCAGAGTGGGTGAGATATGTTGGTATTTTTTCACTCCACTAAGTAGTCAGGCTGCCGCATTCTGCACCACCAGTAGTTTCCGCAGCAGCCTCAAAGGCAGCCCCACTTAGAGCGCATTACAGTGGTCTAATCTTGAGATTACGAGTGCATGCACCAAGGTAGTGAGCGCCCCAACATCAAGGTAGGACCGCAGCTGGGCTATCCGCCTAAGGTGAAAAAAGGCAGAACGGACCACGGACACCACCTGAGATTCCATAGTGAGCGCTGGGTCCAGATGGATCCCCAAGCTGCAGACCCCATCCTTGGCAGACAGAGTCACCCCCCAAAAGAGAGGGAGTTTCCCAAATCCCCAACTGTGGGGGGGCCTGTAAGCAATCCCCCATCTCCAAGGAGATTTAGGGGATGCCAGAGATGGAGAGATTCCAGAAAATTAGTCAGTCCTTATGAGCCAAGACGAGGTACTAACGCCCAAGGAGCTCAACCACTGGTCACCTAGATGTTCTATCTTGTCAGCTAGAGCAGAATAACACTCATTAGGCTGCTTTTTCAGTTTTCTAAAGTTCTGCCTCAGTATTTCTGAAGTAAAACCAAATTTTTTCTGCATCAAGACTTTAAAACCATCCCAGTCCGTTTCTCCATCAGACAATTTGGCTACAATGTTGGCAAGCTGCCCAGAGCACTGCGTACGCATTAATTTAACATACCAGGCCTCAGGTATCTTAAGATCTCTACATGCGTTCTCATAGTTAGATAAAAAAGTTAAGATATCATCACCATCATGGTAGTAAGGTAGATTGCTTCTATCAACACTGGCTATTGAGTTCTTAAACTTCTCTTTTCCCTTCAGCTCATAAACCAAATGCTCCACCTTCCTCTCTCTGTACTCCTTCAATAAACGTTCAGAAATGTTTTGATTATGAATAGATTGAGTGTGACAAGCAACAAAATCTGCAAACATCATTGTTAACTTATCCACTGGTGATAGACTCTTGTTAGGATCAGGCCCCTCAGCACCGGCTGCTGCTGCTGTCTCATCAGGAATGTCCCTGGCTGGCACTCCCTCCCAGACTGGAGTGCTAGCGCCCGCCATGTCCTCTGACTGATCCATCTGCCTCAATTTAGACCAAGTTGGGTCTGGGTCAGATTCCAGTAGTTCCTGGATATCCTCTGCTGTGAGCTTGTATGTTACATCACCTGTTTGTAATCCACGAATTCTAACTGCCCTCTGAGTCACAAACTGTTTTCCAGGCAATTCCAAGAAATCCTGGTTCTCAGACTGATCCTCCATGCAGACTGTGTCTAACTCAGCAGCTAGACACCAAAAAGAAAAAATCCTTTCTCTCCAAAAGCCTTTCAACTCTCCTGCTGCCGCAGCCGAAGCGTTAGAGCAGGAGAAAAGCCATAAAAGCATAAATCTGTCTTGACAAAAAACAGACCTACACTGGAGCTCTGCAAGGTATCCACTGACTTGCTAGGAAATGCAACTGCATTCTGAATTCTCAGAACATAACATAACCATAAACACATAAACAAATATATACAGGATTGGTCCCTTAACAGACTTCACCCGAAAGCTAAGTCTTTCTTTAAGACTCTTAGCTGAAAAGAAAAAAGCAATTTAGCTCTGATTTATAGCTCTTCAAAGTAAAACGACAGCCTGGGGAATTCCTTCTGTAACCAAAGCCTGAAATCACCCAGCTGTGAATTACAGCAAGACAGCACGTGCATCGAGATGCACTACTGCATTCCACAAGCAAACGAAATAAATCACAGCCCGTGTTCCGTCCAACCGCTGCGACCATGTAGACACGGCGCGTGATTAAGATCCAATGCTGCACCATGTAAGCAATCCCCCATCTCCAAGGAGATTTAGGGGATGCCAGAGATGGAGAGATTCCAGAAAATTAGTCAGTCCTTATGAGCCAAGACGAGCCCTAGATCTCAGCAGGCCCTGAACTAATTTTCCTTCCTCAAGTCCATCCCCTTGGTTAAGAAAAAGCAACAAACACAGACAATCCATGAGTTTACACTCAGGCTAATCTGGGCGCTATATGTTCGTGGCCAATTAGTTAGGCTAGTTTGTACAAGAGACCGATGCATGCAATCTTAAACATTATTGCTTTTATTCAGAAAGATAGTTCTAGACAGAATTCAGATTATAGTAAAGCATTTCAGTCAGTAACATTTCCATATCAAGTCAGACAGACCACCCCACAAACTCCAGCTAAGAAAAATAACACAAGAAAACATACTAAGCTAGAATTATGCATAGGCATTGTCTTTCTTACGTATCCTGTGACTTCATAGTCCATAGTCCTTCAGGAAACGTTAGATTCCAGTTGTAATCCAAAGTCCATGTTGGTAAAAAGCCCCATTCAAAAGATATAATCCCTTTTGGGGGAAAGCACATGTCTGTCCTTTCTCAGTCAAACTCCATCTTTTTTCCTTTCCACCAACTTTCTTCTTCTTCCCAGAATTCCTCATAAGGAACACCCCCTCCTGGGTCTTGTTGTCCCACCTAACTTTCTCATGGAAGCTTGAGTTCTTATCATGTCTTGTGGCAGAATTATTATGACTACCAGGAATGTAACTCTTTGGCTCTCCTTAGCAACTAGATAACCAGAGAACGACGCTTCTCTGAAACAGCATGTAAAATTTTCCTACCACAGACACAGACATTAAATCAAGATGGATGCTATTGGGACAATCTTAGGACTACATATTCCATTCTAATACACATAAAAACACAAATCATCACAGCGCCCACCCTCAGTACCTCCATCTTGTCCGGGTTCATCCTCAGCCCATTCTCCTGCATCCATTGCAATACAGTCCCCAGGCAGCGCTGAAGGGACAGAACGGCATCACCTGCAGTTGGTGAAAAGGAGATGTAGAGCTGAGTGTCATCGGCATACTGATGACAGAAGGCTCCACACCCCCTGATGACCCCTCCGAGCGGCCTCATGTAGATGTTGAACAGCATTGGGGAGATAATCGACCCCTGTGGAACCCCACAATTGAGACTCCACGGGGCCGAAATGCTCTCCCCAAGTTGCACTCTCTGGGGGCAGTCCTACAAGAAGGAACGGAGCCAGGCCAGTGCCAGGCCGCCGATTTCCAGCTTGGAGAGCCTCCCCAGGAGGATACCGTGGTCAATGGTATCAAAGGCCGCTGAGATGTCGAGGAGGACCAGCAGAGACACTTTGCCCCTGTCAGCCTCCCTCAACAGGTCATCACACAGGGCGACCAATGCCGTTTCTGTACCATGGCACAGCCTGAAGCCTGACTGAAATGGATCCAGGGCCTCTGTTTCGTCCAAGTGCACCTGGAGCTGGTCGGCCACCACCCTCTCAACCACTTTGCTTAAGAAAGAAACATTGGCGACGGGCCTATAGTTGCCAATTTTGTCCGCCGCCAAATTAGGTTTCTTTCTGATGGGCCTAAGGAGTGTCTCCTTGAGGGCAGATGGAAACCTGCCCTCAAGGAGAGACCCATTAATTATTACAGTGGCCCATTCCATTGTTATAGGCCTGGCTGCTTTGATTAGCCAGGCCGGGCAAGGGTCAAGGGAGGAGGTGGTGGCACGACAGTGATCAAGCACCTTGGCCGCAGAATCAGGCGTGACAGGCTGAAAGGATTCGAAAGTCACCGGGCAAGACGGAGCGCTGGACATCTCTGCTCGACTCACTGTATTCAAAAAAGGAGAGAGAGAAAACAGAAAAATAAACATAAGCAGAAACAGCTGGGTGGCTGGAGGCCAAAAGAAACAGTGCATCCTACAGGGAACAACGAGGCTAGGTGCCTAAAGTAACAAAGTAGTGAACCTAGGCTGTCAAAGGGAAAGCTACAAAGTATCAATAAATCTCTCCCTAACACAGAAAAAATAGGTCCTTTTAAAACGAGGCTTGTCCATCTGAATCTGAGAGAAAACAGATAAACCATGCCTTCTAAGAGAGGGAAATGGTTAACAATGGAGGTATCTGAAGGACAGGGGTTACCTCACAAAGAGGAAAACCCTCTTGAATTAGCTGAGCAAGATGATGCACAGGAGGAGGAGGAGGATGCCTCAAGGGAAGGTGAAGTTACTTTAACCTCCCAAGAGTATCAAAAGTGGATTTTAGAAAAGGAATTTCAGCTAAGGCAAAATGAGTTAGAGGCAAAAGAAAGGGCTGAAGCCAGACAGGTAGAGGCCAGAGAAAGGGAACAAGAAATAAAAGGGCTGAAGCCAAGCAATTGGCCAGGGAGCAAGAAAGGAGACAACTAGAAATGAGAGAAAGAGAAATGGCCATGAAGGAAAAGGAGATGGAACACCAATTTAAAATGAAACAATTAGAATTAACAGCCCTAAATCAGAATAATAACAATTCAGCAGTTGAAGAGATTTCAAAAAGAGACCTTAAGAAATTCCCACAATTCAGAAAAGGAGATAATCCAGAGGTATTCCTAATTCTGTTTGAGAGAGCCAGCTGGAACTACAAAATAGAGAGATCAGAGAAAATGATCCTTTTAAGAACGCAAATAAGTGGAGAACTCACTGAAATATACACCCAAATGCCTCAAGAAAAAACAAGAGAATACAAAGCTTTTGAAAAGTTGGTTTTTGCAAGGTTTGGGATCAATGCAGAACATTTGAGGTGGAAATTTACGGCATTGACCAAAAAGCCAGAGGAATCCTATTCTCAACTAGGGGCAAATATGATGAGGTACTGTATTTGGAAAAGTGGCTTGAGCAGTCAGAGGTCCATACCATAGATGATATGAAAAATATCATTGATCTTGAACAATTTTTCTCAGTTCTACCTGGGGAATTGAGGTATTTGGTAAAAGATAAAAAGCCAAAAATTATTTTGGAGGCTAGTGAAATAGCTGATGAAATCACAGAAATGAAACATCCAAGACTCTGAGGTAAAAATTGGAGGAAAAGCTTGGGATGACAGAAAGAAAGAACCCAGAGAGTACCTCAAAAAGCAACAGGCAGTTGGAAGCCATTTTAGAGGCAAACCCTAAAAGCAGAGCCAGCAGAGATATAAGAATTGGGAAGGAAAGGGAGAAAAGTCCCCAAGTTTTGAACGAAAAGTTTCTAGATCCTGTTTTGGCTATGGAGAACAAGGACACTTAATAGCTCAATGTGCTAAGAATAGAGAGTTTAGGCAACAAAAAGGGAATTTGAATCTGCCTAAGAAAGTATACTGTGTACAGCAGAATGAGGCACCCACAGAGGCAGTTGAAGCAGGCACCATAGCAACCCCAGTTACTGCTAGAGCAGAGAGCCCAGAACAACAAGAACAACAACTCCCAATAGCTAAAATTCTCCATTGTTATTTGATTTAAAGTAACCAGGAACTTATTAGCTGTTCTGGGGGTAATGTTTATATAAATGAGACTAAATATCTAGCCCTAAAAGACTTGTGCTCTCAAGTGATGTTATGCCTATAACGACTCTTATTTACTTCATTCAGTTCCTAAGAAGCTGTAATAAAGTAATTAGAGAAGCACAAGTAGGGATTTGATAAACAAACAAAGCAATCCCCTCTCTCTGCTGTCCGTCAGCCCAAATACAAACAGTTAGGAGCTTTACTCTTGTCTGTTTCAAAAAGCCCACTTGATTTTAAATAACACAACACAGACATATAAGATTTTAATTGGTTGGGCTGAATCATCAATTAATTAGGTAGCGTAAATTCAGTACTCAAAATGCATTCGGTTTGGTCAGGAAAGAACATAATTTTAAACTGTCAAATAGACAGAAGTATTTATTAAAGAATTAAATCAACATAACTCTAATATAATATAAATAGATATTTGTACAATTTTTTACTCTAAGCAGTTTCCCTCCCCTTCATTGCATTTCTCTAGAAAAATAATTAAACACATTCTCTAAATAAAAAAAAAATTATTATCTCACGTCCTTGAATACAGCTGGTAAAGCACAGAAGTTTTTTAGTTGTAGGGATATTTCAGCAACGACTATAAAATCAATCATGTAAATGTTTCTTCAGTCCATCATAAATCTCCATCTTGTCTTCTTCCTCCCAGCAGCAAAAACAAACTCTCTCCTTGCTGTTTTTTAAACTGTCTTTTTATCTAGGGAAACTCCCACTCCCTTCGGCCAGCTATATTTTTTTTTCCAGTTACCAGATAAGCAATGTGCAGAAAAAACTAGGTGAAAGTTCTTGCTGCCTAACTTAATTCCTCACACGCCCCCCGAAATTACACAGAAATTCAGATTAGTCTACTTATCTAATTTATAGTAATTTGATACAAGGAATTAAGAAAATATAAAACATGTTATATATCAAAACTCTACTACAAAAGTATATATGAAATAATGAAACACTACATTCTATGAAATTACATCAGATATCTAAGTCAACGCTCAGTGTTGCATGAGTTTTCTTCTTCATACATTCTAGAAAGACTATCTGCTACTACATTCAATTTTCCTGGAATATGTTGGATATTAAAATCAAAATCTTGTAATGCCAAACTCCATCTTAACAATTTTTGGTTATGAGATTTCATACTTTGTAACCACACTAAAGCTCGGTGATCGGTTTGAAGCGTGAATTTGCGCCCCCATAAATAAGGTCTCAAAAGATTCAATGCCCAAAAAACTGAAAGTGCCTCTTTTTCAGGAATAGCATAGTGTTTCTCGCGTTCCAGAAGTTTTCTAGAGAAATAGGATATCGGATAAAGGTTTCCATCTTCTCCTTGTTGTAATAAAACAGCTCCTAGACCTAATTCAGATGCATCAGTTTGTAATACGAAAGGTTTGTTGAAATCAGGAGATTTCAAAATAGGCGCATCAACAATTTTAGCTTTTAAGGCATCAAAAGCCTTTTGACATTCAGGAGTCCATTTTACTTTGACAGGTTCCCTTTTTCTAGTTAGCTCTGTCAAAGGTGCTGCCAAATTACTAAAATCCGGAATAAATTTTCTGTAGTAGCCAATTAGACCTAGAAACGAGCGTACTTGTTTCTTAGTTTTAGGAATAGGCCAATCATTGATAGCTTGAACTTTTGCTTGTATAGTTTGAATTTCTCCTTGCCCAATCAAATGTCCTAAATACATGACTTTTCCCTGCATCCATTGACATTTACTGGCTTTTACTGTCAGTCCTGCTTGTTGAAGTCTGGACAAAACAGTTTCAATGTGTGTCAAATGAGATTCAAAATCATTACTAAAAATCGCAACATCGTCAAGATAAGCATTAGCATAAGGTAAACCTTGCAAAAGTTTATCAATCATCCTTTGAAATGAAGCACCTGCATTTTTCAAACCAAATGGCATTCTGCGGAACCGGAAAGTTCCCACATGAGTGATGAAAGCGGTCTTATCTCGTGATTCTTCTGCCATATCTAATTGCCAATAAGCATTCTTTAGGTCAAGGATACTTATAAATTTAGCCTTAGCAAGGTGTTCAATCAAATCATCCATTCTAGGCAAAGGGTAAGGATCCGATTTGGTAACACTGTTCAACTTCCTATAATCAACACAAAATCTCACTTCTTCTTGAATTTCACCTGTAGCAGTCTTTTTAGGGACTAGTACCACAGGTGAAGTCCAAGTAGGGCTGATTGCCTCTTCAATAACTCCTAGAGATAACATCTTTTGAATCTCTTGCTCAATTTGTTTAGCATGATTACCAATTGCTCTGTATGGGCTCGACCGTATAGGTTGAGCATCACTATCTGTAGTGATTTCATGACTGACTAAATTTGTGTAACCTGGTTTGTCTGAGAACACATCTTGATGTCGTTCTAGGACCTGGTACAACTGATCCTTCTGATCTTGATTACCTGTTAAGATAATATTATCAGACCAATCACCCGCATCTTGCAATTCTGACAACATATCAATTGGTTCATTGGAAGAATGGAAATACTCAGCATGATATTGAAAAACCATTGCAGATCTATCTTTGTAACGTTTCAGTCTATTGACATGATAAAGAACAGGTTTCTTTTTAGAATCCAGCATTTTAACAAGATAATTAACATCTCCAAATCTTTGAACAATTTCTCCTGGACCTTCCCAGACCACTTCTAACTTAGAAGGTCTGAGCGGGTTCAGTACTAACACCAAATCACCCACTGCAAATTCTCTGTGTCGGGATTTCTTGTCATGATAGTATTTCTGTTCAGCTTGAGCGTTCATCAAGTTGTCTCTAGCTAACTCTTGAACAGCTAAAAGTTTCTCTTGAAGTTTATTTATTTATTTATTTATTTATTTGATTTATACCCCGCCTATCTGGTCCGCACGGACCACTCTAGGCGGCTAAAGTTGTCGGACGAATTCTGCAACTGGTGCTGAACTAGATTTGACCGCACCTTCCCATTCGGATTTCAGGATATCCAAAGGTCCTTGAAGATTTCTTCCAAATACCAACTCGCTCGGGGAAAATCCACCTAGTGAAGAATGAGCGGAACTTCTATAGGCAAATAAAGCAAAAGGCAAGAGTTCGTCCCAAATGTTCCCATACTCTTGAGTCATCGTCTTGATCATACGAAGTAAAGTCTGTTGACCTCTTTCCACCATTCCGTGTGATTGAGGATGATGAGAAGTACTGAAGCTAAGGGTGATACCACTTATTTCGCAGATTTTCTTCATGAGTTCACTAGTGAAAGCTCCTGCTTGATCGCAAATGATTTTGGATGGAACACCAATACGTGAGCATAAGTCCACGATGATTCTAGCTATGGTGGTAGCTGACAAGTTGCTGATTGCATAAGCTTCAATCCATCTGCTTGCAGAACAAATGAAAGTGATGATGTACTTCTTCTTGGTCTTAGTAGGGATGAATGGTCCTAACACATCCATTTGTAGATACTTGAACACTTGGTCGGGTATCTCCATAACTTGCACTTCAGCCTTGGTTTGGTCTGTTTGGTGTCCTACTCTTTGGCAAACATCACAGGAACCAACATATTCCTTTACGGCTTTGGAAAGACCAGGCCAGTAAAAATGTTGAGAAATTCTCTTGAGTGTCTTTCTCATACCTTGGTGTCCACTGGAAGGATGATCGTGTGCCATTTCAAGAATTCTCAGTCTATAATCTGAGGGCACTACTAACTGTCGCACGGGTTGAGCTGCCATAAAATCCTTGGGATAGTACTCACGGTATAACAGTCCATTTTCTCCCCATAGAAAGTATGCTGACTGTTGGACAGGCTGTTGAACGTATTCGTTTGCACGGGTTCTTAAAGATGCTAAAGAGGGATCATTAAATTGCTTTTGTCTAAAGTCCTCCGATCCTTTAGGAACGATTTCTTCTATTCCGGCCTCAGTTGTAGTTGAGTCATCAGATTCGGTCTCAAAGAGCTGTTGCGGTGTAGACTCTTCTCCTTGAATATCATCAGGAGTAGGCTCTTCCTCTGGAATATCATCTGGAAATACTTGATCTTGTTCATATTCTGAATCTTGTTCCTCATCTGGCTCATAACTTTGATCTGGCTCCTCCTCTTCTGGTTCTAAGTCTAGTTCTTCTATTGGTTCAACTTCTCGCATCTTCTTGCTCTGGGATCGGGTAACTACTTGAATTACAGGTGGACCTTGGCTTTGTATTTCGTCCAACACAGCGAGATCATTTCCTAGAAGAAAGTCAGGTTTCCCCTCATGGGTCAAAATATGTTTTACTCCAGTCCAGGACTTGTATGTAATTTTCAGATACGCGACAGGAATATGTTTTAGCTCATCTCCTTCGCTTGCATAGGTTCTTATGGGGCATCTCAAGTTATACAAGACCAAAGCTGGATCAAGAAACTGACGGCTTATTGAAGAAAGTTCAGCTCCAGAATCTCTGAAAGCACATAAAGCTACATCTCCGGATGGTGTATGCAAGAAAACAGTCTCGGTGAACTTCCTTATAGTCCAGTTCCTTTGGTAATCTGGTATTATGGTGTCAGGATCTAAAATAGAGTATTTTTGTCCATCAGCAGTTTCTCCGATGTAGTCTGAGGTTACAGAATCCATTCGTAAGTTCAAAACACGAGGTACACCATAATTAACTTTGGCTTGAGCCCCATTAGCTTGTGTTGAGGTTCTAGTTGCTCTTCCACCCTCTTGACTATGTGAATGTCGAATGCTTGACTGGAAGGGTACTGATGATGTAGTACTGTGAATATGGTCTTGAACAGTTCCTATTGACTCTATACTCGTATAAGCCATCTTAGGAGCACTAGGTCTGCCTTTGGGTTGTACTGGAGCAGATGTTCTTCTCCCAGGCTCTTTCTCTTGTTTAACCGGAATGTTTAACTTCGGACAGTCTCTTCTCAAATGAGAACCACCACACTCGAAACATTTGAGAGGTGGTCTTGTCTGTCCCGGAGCTATACTCTTACGTGTATCTTCTGTCCTTCGTCTGGGATCTTGCTCAAAAGACTCTCTAGTTAGAAATGAACTCTGTTTCCTGGGGAACACTGGTGCAGTCTTCGGCCTAACCGTCGGGTCAGGTCGTTTGAAGGAAAGTAACTCATCGGTTCTTAAGGCCAATTCTTGCAGATCCTTGAACCTCTTCTGCATCAAGACACTTCTGATCTCTGCAGGTACTAAAGAAAGAAAATGTTCTTGGTACATCAGTGTTCTCATGTCTTGGAAAGTACTGGCACCTACTGAGTCTAGCCATTGATCCCCAAGTTTTTCTAATCTATCAGCCATTGCAGAGTAGCACTCATTAGGTTGTTTTTTCAGTTTCCTGAAATTTTGTCTCAAAATTTCTGGAGTGTATCCAAATTTTCGTTTGATATATTCACGAAAAATCTCCCACTCGACGTCCTCATTAGGTACAGTTGCCACAATCTCAGCAAGAAGTCCACTACATTGTGTACGAATCAAAGGTATGTACCATTTCTGAGGGATCTTCAAATCTTGGCAAACTTTCTCATACAAAGATAGGAATGATAAAACGTCCATACCCTCGTGATAAAAAGGTAGGTTATTTCTGTTCACACTGGCAATCGATTTGTCATATTCCTCTTTTTGCTTCCTTTCCTTTTCCATTTGCTGGAGTTTTGCTTCTCTGTACTGTTTGGACAACCTTAACTCCAATTCTCTGATTCTCTTCTCTTGATTTTGGTTAGCAATAAAACTAGCAAACATCTTGGATAGTTTGTCAATTGGGTCTAATTCTTCATCCAGTTGGGATGCTGCTGCTGCTGCTGCTGCTGCTTCTTCATCATCTAACCTTACTTCTTCTCCTCTTTGGTCTTCCTCTAAATTGGTATGCCTGGGTCTTGGGCGCACAACGATGTCTTCAATAGCTTGATCTTCTTGAACTCCAGCCATCATCTCACTTAGTTGCAACCGTCTGCTTACTGGAGATAGATGAGCTGCACTTTCTGTATCAGCTTCGTAAGAATCTGAAATGTCATGCTGCAATAATGTCTGAAGACCACCAGGTGTCACTTCGACATCTCCTCGGAGCAATGTACCCCGTAGACCACGAGATGTCGCCCTTCTCCTTCTCTCTGATGCCAAAAAAGATGCAAAACTGTCCATATGCTTTAAAAATGAAATTAGCACATAGGGAAAAAAAAAATCACTGCAGAAATGCTTGTGAAGTTCAAGGAATTCACTCAGAGAAAAATGTACATTTAATAAGCCAATTTAACTTTAAAAACGTTCTTTCCTACCAAACTCCTGCATGGCTAATGTTTTTATCAAAGAAAACCCATTAGCTTTTCACTTACTCACACAGCTCTGCTTTAAGCAGACACTGCTTTTAATGCCATAAATCAAATATATAGTAGGCTAACGTCTTACTTTTACGATCGTTGCCTAGCTATAAATCTTCAAACTGTTGCCAGCAAAAATAAACAAAGCACGTGTTTCATCCCACCGCTGCCACCATATAACGACTCTTATTTACTTCATTCAGTTCCTAAGAAGCTGTAATAAAGTAATTAGAGAAGCACAAGTAGGGATTTGATAAACAAACAAAGCAATCCCCTCTCTCTGCTGTCCGTCAGCCCAAATACAAACAGTTAGGAGCTTTACTCTTGTCTGTTTCAAAAAGCCCACTTGATTTTAAATAACACAACACAGACATATAAGATTTTAATTGGTTGGGCTGAATCATCAATTAATTAGGTAGCGTAAATTCAGTACTCAAAATGCATTCGGTTTGGTCAGGAAAGAACATAATTTTAAACTGTCAAATAGACAGAAGTATTTATTAAAGAATTAAATCAACATAACTCTAATATAATATAAATAGATATTTGTACAATTTTTTACTCTAAGCAGTTTCCCTCCCCTTCATTGCATTTCTCTAGAAAAATAATTAAACACATTCTCTAAATAAAAAAAAAAAAATTATTATCTCACGTCCTTGAATACAGCTGGTAAAGCACAGAAGTTTTTTAGTTGTAGGGATATTTCAGCAACGACTATAAAATCAATCATGTAAATGTTTCTTCAGTCCATCATAAATCTCCATCTTGTCTTCTTCCTCCCAGCAGCAAAAACAAACTCTCTCCTTGCTGTTTTTTAAACTGTCTTTTTATCTAGGGAAACTCCCACTCCCTTCGGCCAGCTATATTTTTTTTTCCAGTTACCAGATAAGCAATGTGCAGAAAAAACTAGGTGAAAGTTCTTGCTGCCTAACTTAATTCCTCACAATGCCATCGATAAATAATCCCTCCAGAATATATATTGAAAGATGAAAGCCTAACAGTCAAAGGAAATGGGGCAGAGATAATTACTTTACCGTGGTGAAAATACCAATAAAATATCAAGGGTGGGCTGGGTGGTGGAAAACAGGAATTACAAATGAACTACCAACTCCATGCCTAATAGGGATAGATCTTTCTGAACATGTCAAGAGTGTTTTAGTGAACACTCGCTCCCAGAAAGAAAATAAAGAAATATCTGAGGAAAAACATGAATTCCCTAATGAACTAATAAGAGGGAATGATGAGATAGTTGATTTAGTAACCATGAGGAATCCAAATTAGAGTACATTTTAAAAGGAGTAAAAAGCAGATTCTACCTTGGAACAATGCTTTAAAATGGTTAGTGAAGGTCCAGTAACCCCTGAGAACCCCAAGAGGTACTTTGAGGGAAAAGGCCTTTTATATAGAGAGATCTTACTAAATCCCAGGAGGGGAGGGGAGAGCCTTCATGAACAACTAATAATACCTTCTAAATACAGATAGAAAATACTGGAAAAAGGACATGCAGACACTTTTTCTGGGCGTTTAGGGATTACAAGAACTAAGCAAAGAATTTCTCAGAATTTCTACTGGCCAGAAATGGGAAAGCGGATAAAAGCATTTTGTCAGAGTTGTGACATATATCAAAGGCAAGGAAATAGTAATGATAAAACCAAAGCCAAATTGTGCCCTTTACCTATCATCTCCACCCCTTTTCAACGCATAGGTTTGGACATAGTGGGAACTTTACCCAAAGTCACCAGGAGGGGAAACAGATTCATACTATCATTTATTATACCACTCGATACCCAGAAGCAGTTCCCTTCAGAAATATAGAAACGCAGACAGTCGCAGATGCCTTGCTGAATTACATGCACCTAATGGTTTTGCTTCTGAGATAGTCACAGATTTGGGAACTTCTTTCACATCTCAGTTAATGAAGAGACTATGGCAATGGTGTGGCATCAAGCATATAACTTCCTCCCCATATCACCCTCAAACTAACGGGCTGGTGGAGAAATTTAATGGAACACTCATGCATATGATTAGGACATACACTGCAGGGAATCCCAATGATTGGGAACACAAATTACAACAACGACTGTACACTTATAGATCTGTACCCCAGGAAAGCACTGGGTTCAGACCTTTCAAACTGTTGTTTGGGTGGAAGGTGCAGGGACCCCTAAATTTGCTCCGACAAAATTGGGAGGAACTAGAGAGGGCGTAAGATCCAGAAACAGTAGTTCAATATGTAGATAACGTAATGAACACTTGGCAGAAATCTCTAGAGATTGCAGCAGAAAATTTACAGGGCCAGCAACAGAAACAAAAATTATGATATGACAGAAAGGCCAGAGAGAAAACATTCAACCCGGGAGATGAGGTTCTGATGCTAAGACCCACCAAAGGGAATAAGTTGCAATTAAATTGGGCAGGTCCAAACAGAATAATCTCCAAAATGAACAAAATAAATTATATAATCCAGGTGGAAGGAGAACAAGGGTGAAAACTGGTTCACATAAACATAATAAAACCATATTATAGATGGGAAAACATCATCCTATTTGCTATGAAAGAAGCTGACAGCGAAAGACATGAATTACACTATTGGGAAGGGAGGGGCGAACCCAATATAACACTGAAGATGTCCAAATCAGTCCCTCACGTTCCCCAGAGAGACAAAAAGAAGCGAGAGCCGTGCTAATGAGATACAAGCAGGTCTTCTCAAACAAACCAGGGGTAGCAAAGGGAGTAGTGCACGAAATTGATACCAGAGATGCACCTCCACAAGCGGTAACTCCTTACCAAGTCACAGGTCCATATTTGACCAAAGTTCATCAGGAACTTGATGAAATGTTAAAAGAGAAAATCATTGTCCCTTCCTCCAGCCCGTGGGCAGTCCCTATAGTATTAGTGGACAAACCGGATGGTAGCATCCATTTTTGCATGGATTATAACCACGTAACAAAGCCAGATGCTTATCTGATGCCACGTTTAGATGGTTTAATCAGAACTCTACAGAGATGTCAGTTCATACCATGTTTAGACCTGACCAAAGGGTTCTGGCAAGTGGGGCTAGACTCCAAAGACCAGGAAAAGACCGTGTTTTGCAGCCCATTTGTATTATTTGAATTCCGCATCTTAAGTTTCAGATTACAGTGGAGTCTCAACCTACAGAATTAATCCGTATTGGAACGTAGTCCGCAGGTTGAAAAGTCTGCAGGTCGAAAATGCATTCCCCATAAGAATGCATTGAAAACCAATTAATTTGTATCCCGCCCAAGAAACCCCCCCACGCACACACAAAATTAAAATAAATGTAAAAAAATTTTCCCTTACCTTTTCGAAGCCTTCCAGGGTCCCCTGCCGCCATCCTTGCTGCTGCTGGAGGACTCCGAGGGCTTCGGTGCCGCTGCCAGAGGCCTCTTGGAGCTCCCCTGCCCCTGCTGATGCACACTTTCCCAGAGTGAACCGGGCCTCCTGGGGGATGGCTTCCCCCAGGAGGCCTGGTCTACTGCCCGGGAAAGCCTGCATCAGCAGGGAAGGCATCCAGAGGTCCCCCGCCGCTGCTGTTGGGAGCCAAGCCGTGCCGGGCGATCTCAGCCATGCTCAGACTCCTGGACTTCCCCCGCCTGGCAGAGGAAGTCCAAGAGCCCGAGCATAGCCAGGATCACCCAGCGTGGCTCGGCTCCCAGAGGCGGCGGGAGGGGGAACTCCGGATGCCTTCCAGGCAGAAAAACCCTGGAATGCATCTGAAGTCCCCCTGCCATTGCTGCCGCTGGTGCTGGGAGCCTTCATAGGTCACAAACAGCTTTCCCCCTGACATTGGAGGAAGCCATTTGAGACCTCTGAAGGCAAACAGGCAGGAAGAAAGGGCTGGAAATTCAAATTTCCTGCCCTTTCTCCCTGCCTTTTTCCCTTCGGAGCTCTCAAAGGCTTCCTCCGATGTCGGGCGGAAAGCTACAAAGGCAAAAAGGCAGGGAGAAAGGATGGGAAATTTGAATTTCCAGCCCTTTCACCCTGCCTGTTTGCCTTCGGAGGTCTCAAATGGCTTCCTCCAATGTCAGGGGGAAAGCCGTTTGAGACCTCCAAAGGCTCCCAGCAGTGGCGGCGGTGGCAGTGGGAACTTCGGATGAGTTCCAGGGCTTCTCCGCCTGGAAGGCATCCGGAGTTCCCCCTCCCACCACTGCTGCTGGGAGCCGAGCCATGCCGGGTGATCCTGGCCATGCTCGAGCTCCTGGGAGTCTGAGCATGGCTGGGATTGCCCAGTGCAGCCTGGCTCCCAGCAGCAACGACGGTGGTGGTGGACCTCCGGATGCCTTTCATGGCTTGCTTCTCTGCCACCCTGGAAGGCATGCAGAGATTCCCCCCCACCGCCGATAGTGCGGTGGGGGGGGGAAATCTCTCCAGCCGGAGAAGTACATATGTCAAAAAGTACGTAAGTGGAGCCATTCGTAAGTTGAGACTCCACTGTACGAAATGCCCCAGCGACATTTCAAAGGCTCATCGACAAAATGTTACAAGGTTTCAGGGAATTCACATAGGGATTTATAGCCGGACATGGAAAGATCACCTGGGTCATATTGAAAAAGTACTACAGAGATTAAAAGTGACAGGACTAACAGTGAAGGCCGGTAAACGCCAGTCAGGTAGTTTGGAATTAAAATATTTAGGCCATATAATAGGGGGAGGAAGAGTCAAACCCCTAGAATCAAAAATTGAAATAATTAGAAATTGGCCTAGACCTACTCTAAGAAAAAAGTCAGAACCTTCTTAGGGTTAGTTGGTTATTATAGACGTTTTATACCAAAGTTTATGCATCTGACCTGATGCATAAAAAGAAAGGTGAAAGTATCCAGTGGACAAGTAACTGCAAGGAGGCCTTTGGGAAGCTGAAGGAGGCATTGACGACCGGTCCTGTATTGAGAGCTCCTGATTTCCAGTGTGAGTTCACCATCTTTATGGATGTATCCAACATTGGTTTGGGGGCCGTGCTAAGCCAGAAGGATGACATCATCCAGTGGTGTACCTGAGCAAGAAACTACAGGCGGGCAAGAAACATCTGTCCGCTATACAGCATGAGTGTCTTGCAAGAGTATGGGCGATACGTAAACTCAGACCATACATATGGGGGAGACATTTTATCCTTTGCATGGACCATTCCCCACTCAAAATGTAGGAACTCAAAATGTAGTGGCCGACGCCCTCCCAAGAAGACCAAAAGACTGAACGATGGAAAAGAAGAAAGAAGCAATGTAAAATTTAATCATATGTTTTAGTTATGTTCAAACAAAAATAATTACAAATGGGAGGCGGGGCTTTGTTGCGGTGCTGCCAGTAGCTCCAAAGAAGAGCTCTCTCTGGAAAAACTGGAACCGTCCGGTCCAGGATCCCCTTTTTGAAATGGGGATCGAAGCAGAGTCTAGGAGAAGTCTCTCTGAAGCAGATGGTGAGCAGCAGAAGGAGAAGAAAGGGATGCAAACCCAGACTTCTTCCCTCTGAAGAAATCACCCAGCACGGAGCGGAGCGGATGCCATATTTGGCACGGAGCCATGAGTAACCCTTTATCGGGGAGAGGAGAACAATCAATATAAGCTTGAAATATATAACAACTAAGAAAGCTGAAGCCTTTGATTTATGAAACAGCCCCATTAAGCTGAAAATAAGAATGAAAATATTTGGCTGAAAGAAGAAAAGCAGCAGTGAGCCTATCTTATCGGTCTGCCTCAAAAGCGAAACTAACTCTCCTCCCCAAGTGAACTCTTAATATAGCAGCCTGATTTCAAAGCCGAGAGAGTGAGATGGAAAAATAAATCTTATATTTCTGGAAAAGAATCCCAGATGGTTCTAATATCATCAGACAGGATTTATGAGACTTGAGTTTCGTGAATGCAGTTTGGCTGGGACATATTTCTCTTTGCCTTTTCCTGGACTCTGTGAACTGTTAATAACAGAATCTGGTTGTTTTCTGGAGAAGAAAGAAGGAGCTGACGTCGTCGACTGGACTGAGGAGCATCAAGGGGTTAATGGAAAGATCATAAGACGGGCTTCACGGACAACTATTGGACAGTTTGAGACTCTGTGATTGTTGTTTTGTTTGCCAGACTGCGTGTGAGACTGATAACAGAAGTTTGCTAAACTCTGGAGAAGAAGAAATAATTGTGCCACGGTTCTATTTGATTTTGAATTTGCTGGGTTAAAAGTTGATTTTTATATTATGATATTTGGATAAAGATCGGAGGGAAATCTAAGGGGAGGTTTATGACTAGGGGTTTGGATTGTTGATAAAATTTTGGAAACTGTTGAAGGATATATAAGGGACAATCATTGTGGTTAAGGGCATAGTATTATTTATACAAACCCCATTCATTGGTAAGCGTGAGATGGCCTCCAAAAATTTAAGACAACAAATGGAGACTTGGTCTGTTCAATCCCAAAGTTTTGGAACAGTGGTATAAGAAATAGAAAAGGAATGGCAGATTACTATGCAAAAGATAATAACAGGGTTTCAGCAAGTGCATGAAGGTCTTAGCAAAATAGAAGATCTAATGAAAGTGACGAAAGAGGGGACATTAGATGCCAAACAAAACTTAAATGAAGCTGCACAAACTTTAGAACCGTGTTTATTGGGCATGACTCCAGGTAACATAGATGGGATAGAGAGTTATCCAGTGACCTATGCAGCTTCCAAAATTAAAAAGCATTATGTTAAAAATCTCAAGAAAGAGACACTGAAACAAGAGAATCTTATTGTGAAAATATGGGAAGTGACAAAAATGGATATTCTGTCAGATGGGCTGAAAGACTGTTCAATTCAAAAGGAAACTGAGCGATGGGATGTATTGTATAAATGGCTGCAGTTAACCAGATAGTGTTGGAGTAACAGAATTAAACTAAAATTAAATGATAAGACGAAAGCAGGAGGGTAATCAAACTGTGAAAAAGCAAAAAGTTGATCTGTTATTGTAATATGAATTGATTGGCTGATGGTATACTCTGTGTACTCCTATCCCCCTAACCTTTTTCCCCTCTTCCCTATTCCCCCTTACTTTTTGTATTCCCTACCCTGTCCTTAAATAAATACTTTTTAAAAATTACAAATGAAACTTTTCTTCAGATGAAATAACGGTAAGCAATGGTAACGTATTATAGTAAAAAATTTGAAGGTAATGCAAATGTTGATTGAGTTTAATGGTGTTGAGTAAGTATTAATGTGATTTAAAATGTGTAGTGATATTAAAAGTTATGTGAAATATTACTAAACTGTTTTTACGTTGTTCATGGAGCAAACCACTGTAGATTTTACTCCATGGAACAACCTTTCTAAGGGGAAAGGTATGTAGCAAAATGCCAACAGGTGATGCCATTCCTGCCTGTCCATCACAGATGCTCAAGGGGGAGGAGTCAGGGATAGGGCAGGAGGGGCGGAGTCAGAGAGACAGAGTTGTGAAATGGCAGTTAGGGTTTAGGAGAGAGAAGGAGAAGGCTGGTGAAATGAGCTGAGAGAGTTAGGAGAGGGAATTGAGAAGGCTAAACAGTATTGAACAAGCAGGAATGAAATTATAAGCATTATAAGAGAGATATTGATTGAAAGTATACTATGTCATGATCCAGGTTCCCCTAGAGGATACCTGATCGGCGGACAGAGAGTAATTAGGAGTTTGCACACCCTTGAGGTGCTGAGTGAGTCCTGGAATCTCAGCAAGGCCTGTGCCAAACACCCTCTTACAAGTCTGCCCTAATAAGAACACTACTGTACCTTAGGAGTTTTCAAATAGTTAACCATGTGGGTTTTGTAGTCTTTAGACGTACTATACTCCACAGGTCAGGACTCATTAAGAAAAGTGGCCAAAGCTATACCCTCAGATGACCTAGGACAGTTTACTGTTCAAGAGACCAATTGATTTTTATAATCATTGTTTTATTAAAGAAAATAGAAAATTCCATAAAGAAAAAGTCAGTTTATGCATAAGCCAGCAAAAGATCAGTTTCCAGGTTAGTTACAAAATTGTAATGAAGTAAAGAATCCATGAAAAATATAAAAATACTAAAAATAGCAAAAATCCCAAAAATCCAAGAAAATAAGTAAAAGCTGTTCAGGAAGGCAAAAAGGCAGGTGCTCCCCTTCTAATCCAAAAAGCAAATCGATAAGAAAAAGCATAATGAAGAAAAGAGTCCAAGAAAGTATAAATGTCCAATGTCCATCATTATCCTGTAAAATATCCTATTCTAATAATCCACATCCTAAAATCTAATAATCAACATCTCTCTAATAATCCAAGTCGTACTAATCCTAATCATCAATGTCCATAGGCAAACATTCCTTTTTCAAGCTTAGCTGGCACATCCCTTATCTTCCACTTCTCACAGTGTCATCCAATCACAGCATGATGTCTGGTAAACAGTCCCTCTTTATCTTCTGTCTTCCCTGCTCCATTCCTTTCCCATGGGTAACAGGTGTTGTTTGGGTTTAGCCACCTGCAATACGCCACAACAAAGTCCATCCATCTTATCTTGTAATGTTCTTCTCAGGCCTACAGAAAAACATTCGCCCTTCCTCCTACTAGCAAAATAATTTGTCAGCATTGCAGAAATCATCTATGCAGAGAACCAAAATGGAATCCATCTTACATTGTTCACTACTACATAACCCATCTTCAGTGCAAGATCTCAACCACATAACCTATATCATGACATACTACAGTTTGAAATAAGTTATTGCATACATGATACAATCCGTGTTAATAACTGATACAGTTCATATGTGATTTACCTTTATGATTTACTTGACAATAAAAGAATATTTGTTAATTAAATCTCTGATTCCTAAGGTCAATAACCCTTAGTTTTGGCAGCATAGGTGTATAGCATAATTGGTATTAGGAGAATACCTGGTGGCAGCGTGAAGGGAAAAGGGCATGATTCTTTGTGAGGGCCAAATAAATAGGGGCATAAAGATAGATCGCCACACCAAGTTATGGTACTGACCCTATACTGTTGCATTACCACAATAAAAGTACAATTGATTGAGCTCAATCAGAATGTTTAAATATGTATTAAATGTCTTGTTTGTTTAAGAGGGTAAACTGGTAAGTTTTCCCCTCATAAAACAAACTTTTTAAAGAGGCAGGGACTTGTACCGATCATATTTGGCGTGAATATTCAGGAGTGTATTTGCATGTATGAATGAGAGCTGTTGGGAGGTGGAGCCAGAGAAACTAGAAGGGGGGTTGAGTCAGAGTCTAGTCAGTTCAATTCAGTTAGAGAGAAGAAAGGGTTTGGCATCTGAGGCAGAGAGAAAGTGTTTAGGGAGTGATTGGTCAGAGTATGACCTGTATTAAGTGTCGCTAACACGGGTTCGAAAACTCATGTGTAAGCTTGGACAGAGAGCAATCAGGAGTTTGCACATGCTAAAATGGGCTGAATGAGTCCAAATTCAGCTAGCCATAATACAACACTCCTTCTCACAGGTCTGCCCACATAAGAACACCCTGGTACTCTCAGATATTATTGTGAAAAGGTCAAGTGGGCTTTGTAGTCCTTAGACTTAACTTGCACCACTGACAGGACTCTAAGTAAGCTAGGCCGAGGCAGCACTCTCAGATGACCCTATGACAAGTGTACTGTTCAGAAAACCAATTGAGTTTTATAATCTTTATTTTATTAAAGAAAAAGCATGTTACTAAGTATCAAAGCCAAATTAAACCAAAACAAATAAACTAGCATTGTGCTGTTTAGTTACACAGATGTAGTGAGGCAAAGAAAACATGAAAAATATAAAAGAGTTCAAAAACCTTACAAAAACACAAAAAGACATTAAAAAGAATAAAAACAGTTCCAGTCTAGGAAATCATTAGTAAAATCAAAATAATCCAAGTAGGTTATAAAAAGGCTATAGTCCTCAGTGATCCTATAGAATAAAAACCCCTAAACAAAAGTAAAAATCCATTATATGTCCCATAGTCCTTAGAAAAGAAAAATCCAGTAAATATACCATAGTCCTTACAAAATTACAAGAGCATAGTCCATATGGAGTATTCCAAGAAAAGGAGTTCATAAAGAATATTCCATAGAACAGTCCATAGAAAATAGTCCATGCATAGTCCTTAGGAAAAATCCCATAAGTCCAAAAGTAATCCAGCAAAGCATAGGAACCAGTCCATGCAGGTAGGCCACCAGTCCATCTCGAAAGACATTAGGGTGAGTCCCCAATGGCTGAAGAGTAGGTCACGAATGAATGAAAGGTCGGTCTTGGAAAGACAATGTCCATAGAGAAAAAGTTCCTTTTTCAAGAGTAACTGGCAAGGGCTCATCGCACCTTCCCACGATGTCATCCAATCAGAGTTCGTTACTAGGCAAACAGTCCTGTTGCATCACATGACTTCTTTCCCATACACACCAGATGTTATTTGGGTTTTCTGTGGTTTATCAAAGAGTCACAACAATTCCCATCTATCTAATCACACAGAGTCCTTTCTCAGGCTTTCAGAATAACATTCTCTCTGCTCGCCTAGAAAACAACTTGTCAGCATAGCAAAGATACTTTATACAAAGAAACAAGATGGAACCTCTCTGGCTCATTTCTTAATTACAAAACCCATATGCCTTTAAAAGATTTTAACTCAAAAACCCATCTCATCACAAGCCCCCGGAAGATTAACAAAATTCTCAAACAATTTAAGTTTTAATTTTGATAACTGAATAAGATGAGATGTCATAATTAAGCATTAACAAAATAGAGAAAGATATTAACTTGAACATAAAGTAATACATTTCAAATATGATTCTAAAATAGCAAAACAATTGATACATGAGAACTATTATAATCACAGTATTTACCATACATGAGAGAAATTTGCGTTAGACACTTCTACTAGTCTGAAAAACAGAAGAATAAACAAGTTAGTATACTTAATCAAATACATCACTCTGCATATGCTCAGATAATACTCTAGTCATCAAACAGTAAAATAATGAAACCAGGGTTAACATCATAATAACTTGTCAAACCAATATACTGATATGAAGTAATAATGGATAAAACACTCTATGTATGCTCAGGAACATTGTCATACAGAATACCAAGAAAATTAAACATCAGAGCTTTATCAATTCTAGCCATTTTCTCCCCTTGCATCTGCACTGAATATTCTAGATAAACAATGGGCAATCAAGGCCTCCTTTCCAGGTAGATGTTCAACATCAAAATTATATTTTTCCAATCTGAAATACCACTGCATTAATCTTGGGCTTCGATGTCTCTGCTTCTCTAAGAATGTCAAAGCATTTTTGTCTGCTTGAATAACCACTTTCTGTGTACATCCATATATTCTGAAAACATGAAGAGCCCACAAAATTGAATATGCATTTCCCTCCTGGGAGTTATACTTCCTCTCTTTTTCCTTCAACTTTCTGGCCACATAAGCTAAGGGGTGTAAAAAATTAGTGTCATCTGGTTGAAGCAAAATCGCGCTCAAACCACGTTCTGAAAAAGCAGTTTGAATGATCATGGGTTTAGCAAAGTTAGCTGATTGCAAGATTGGTTCTGTTATAAGTAACATCTTTAAACACTCAGGTAGAGGACAATTTTTTCCAATCAAATATTTTAAATAGGACACCTTCCCCTCAAACCAAACACAATGATCCATTTGCACTTTCAATCCTGCGCTCCTCAATCTGCAAAGTACCGTTTCTATATGTTTTACATGTAACATTGGATCAGGGCTGTAAAATTACAAGGTTGTCTACATAGCCAATCACGTAATATAAATCACCAAACAATTCATCAACCAATTTCTGAAAAGTAACATAGGTATTTTTCATTCCAGGTGCTAGTTTTCTGAGTTGGTAAATTCCCTGAGGGCAAGTAAATGATGTATAAGGGCGATGTTCCTCTTTAATTAAAATCTGATAAAGCCCTCCTTTTATTCCAATCACAGAAATGTATTCAGTGTTTGCAACAATTTCTACCAACGTCTCAACATTGATTGTATAGATTGTTTCAGTCTCCGTGAACTTATTTAACTGGCTAAAATCTAACTCCACTTTGAGACCATCCTGTTTGTCTTGACACACTGAAATAGTGTTGAACACAGCTGTTCTACATGGTTCAATCACTCCTTGTGAAATAAGACTTTCAACAGTTCCAGACACTAAATTGCCCTTAGTCCCTTCTAGGTCCATAGGAACAGAAACAGCAGTCAAACCATCATTGACTATAATAAAATGTTTCACCACATTAGTTTCTCCCAGTGAATTCGAGAAGACGTTTTGGTGATTAGCTAACACAGGCTCCAATATCTATCCTGGGCTAAATTGATCAATGCCTTCCACGCCTTGGTCCAGAAATGCCACACCCCTGGACACATGTATTGCTGAATTAGCTGTGCTATCAGGTTTGGTCACAAGAGGCCACTGTTGCATCAAAGTTCCCTCGGGAGTACTCTGCATAGCCTCAGAAACAGTAACAGCATTCTCACCACTTCCTTGGAAAATAGGCTGTTGAAAATAAGAATGGTCCCAAACCTCTGTTTTCCTCTCTAAAGATCTTTCTGAGAAGTTTATCTGTGGTACTGGGCCAAAGTTTCCAGATATGATTTCAGTCTCTGGAGAAACATCAGCACTTTGTAATCCCAAAAAGTTAGCGCTTCCCCCTACATTGGTTGTGTTAGAAACAGTCTCACAATCTGACAGGTTTAAATGCAGTTTCTTATCTTGAACCAAGCTTACAGAATTAGCATCACATTCTCTTGTACCATTAAAACAGTGTGAAAGTTCATGCTGCAAGGTCTCTGTACAAATAACTCCTCCTGTAACATTACTCAACGTCTCTGGTAAAGGTACTTTATCTCCTTCGGTCTGCTTTGATGTGTTCTCTCCTGTCCTAATTAGTTCCCCCTTATGGAGCATTGCCTCCCTGCAAAGCTGCCAGGAAGACCAAGGAATGCCCTCCAACTTCACAGTATCTAATTTCACTGTTCTCTCTGGGCTGAGAGAAAGGGAGCCGTTCAATTCCTCTGAGACAAGTGTGGGTGTACTATTAACTGGACGGAGAACAGGCGAATACTCCGACCTAACTGACATAAGTTCTGGCAAAGGATCAAACTGAGTCTCCAAATCATCATCTCGGTATTTTACTCCCCCTTGAACTTCTCCTGACCCCGCTGTTACTGGCTGTTTATTCCCCTGGAGGTATGCAAACTGTTTGTTCTGTACTGCTGTTGCTTCTAAGCTGATGTGAGGGCTCTCAGTCACAGTAATTGCAATCCCTTGCTCTCTTTCTTCTGGCAAACCCATAGTCTCATCCCGAATTATTTCAGAATTTCTCACCTGACCTGTGCTCTGAAAAAGAGCTGAGCTGAATCCCAATGCACTGAAATTCTCTGGAGCACTGCAGTTTTCCCTTGCGTCGTCCGATACTAATTCCCCCAAGGAAACAGCTTGGTGAACTTTCTCCTGCATTCCTTCCTCAGCGCGCGACTCCAGGGCCTGTGAATCCTTTGTTTGGACGGGCGATAAATCGCTGTCTCCTCTGGAATGCTCATTGGAATTCCACTGGGCCTCGTTAACTCTTTCCACACAAGCATCTTGCATCTCAGGGTCGCTCCCAATTGTTTGGAGCGTCTCATTGCAGTAATCCCCAAAGGAACCCTGCTGAGCTTGGAAAAACCTTTGCATCAAGCCAGGTTCTGTGCTTAAAAAACGTTTTAGAAGTAAGTTTTCCTGATAAAGCTCACGTATCAGGCAATCTCTTTCCTCGATTTTCTGCTTGGCTTGCTCGAAAAATCCCGAAGCCACTTCCAAGATTCTGTCCACAGTTGCCGACTGTTTTTGCTCCCCCATCTTCTGCTGGCAATCTAGCCTTGGCTAGGTCAGCAATAAAAACAAACAAAACTCCAAGAAAGAAAGAAAAATTTAAAAATCTCCTCTGCACCTTCGACCAACTGCTGTCACTCTGCTATCCTAAGATATGCAAAGGGGACAGACAGATGCCAAAACCAAAATAAAATTAAAAATCTTCTCTGCACCTTTGACCAACTGCTGTCACTCTGCTATCCTGAGATAGGCGAGAGAACAAACAGCTGCCAAACCAAAATAAAATTAAAAATCTCCTCTGCACCTTCGACCAACTGCTGTCACTCTGCTATCCTAAGATAGGCGAGAGGACAAACAGCTGCTAAACCAAAATAAAATTAAAAATCTTCTCTGCACCTTTGACCAACTGCTGTCACTCTGCTATCCTAAGATAGGCGAGAGAACAAACAGCTGCCAAACCAAAATACTGAAAAATCCAAAAGGAAGAGAAAAGAAAACTGTGATCACTCTGTGAACCCTAAAGTTACAGAGATGATCAATGACTGAGTTGGGTGCAGATAGATACCCCTAGGGCCAGGTCATCCCGACAGATGCTGAGATCATAGGGCATGACTCTAGGCCAAGCCAGATGCAGCTAGGTACTCCTGACAGATCCTAAGATCGTAGTGGGAGACCCAGAGCTAAGCTGGATAGAAACAGGGCCAGGTGCTCCGGCAAATCCTAAGATTATAGGAGTACACTTAGGCCAAAAAAAAAAAAAAACCCTGGATGCAAGTCCCAGAACAAGGTAGCCAGAGTCATTTATGCAATCCTAAGATTGTGAAATGACCTGCTCAACTTGGTGCTATTACAGAGTGCAAGCACTCTAAAAATAAAGGACATGCATCTTGGAATTTCTTCACTACAACGTTGTAACAACCTGCACATGCCTACTGATTAAATCCAATTGTTTCCTAACAGTTTGCTTGTCCCACTGGGAATCTCTTTCTTAAAAGAGCACCCCAGATTCTAACACACATTACCACAGCCTGAAGATTTAACACCTCTCACCACAGCCTAATTGCTGGCAAACAGCGTCTCCTAGGAAACTACTGTTCACCTCAGGGAAGCACTTAGCTCGTTGAAGCCTCAGTGTCCCACTGCAATCAAAACTTAGCTTGTGGATCAGAGTCACTCAAGCTGCTAGATAGAACAAAGATTGGTCATCCTGAGGTACTACAAAACCCAGCACGTGGTCCATCGCGCAGCTGCCACCATGTCGCTAACACGGGTTTGAAAACTCACGTGTAAGCTTGGACAGAGAGCAATCAGGAGTTTGCACATGCTAAAATGGGCTGAATGAGTCCAAATTCAGCTAGCCATAATACAACACTCCTTCTCACAGGTCTGCCCACATAAGAACACCCTGGTACTCTCAGATATTATTGTGAAAAGGTCAAGTGGGCTTTGTAGTCCTTAGACTTAACTTGCACCACTGACAGGACTCTAAGTAAGCTAGGCCGAGGCAGCACTCTCAGATGACCCTATTGTTACATACAGCACTGATGTTACCTGTCTGTCATGGGTTTGGAGGGAAAGTTCCATCCTATGGGGAGTGGAAGGCGGGACATCAGGAGGAGAGGCTGTACTGTATATATATGTGGAGCGTGTGTGAGGGAGGTAGGAGAAGCTGGGAAGAAGAGCTGAGAGAAGAAGCTTGAGTGGGAGTCTGTGTGTCAGACAGGGTACTACTGTGTGTCAGTCAGTACCAACCTGATAGGTTCAGGTGTCTGTAGGGTTAGCCAGAACTGATAGGTTCAGGGTCTGTGCTTTAGTTAAATGCATTCTGTGTGAACCAAACTAGTGTATGTATGATTGAGACTAAGCCACGTTACTGTATCTTATTCATTTGATCATTTTATTTTCCCTGTGTGTTATGTAAATAAACCTTGTTCTTTTTATTTGTTAAAAATCCATTCCTGGTCTGTGTGACTCCTTAAAGGGAATGGTTGGTGGCAGCTTAGTGAAACTGTGGCATATCCCAGTAGGTCTGGGGTTGTCACATTGATTGGTGTCCAGCGTGTGGGATACGACTGGTCCAGTTGTCCAGTGGTCCAGCAAAGCCTTGGCAAGTGTGCCCAGAGCAAGGGGGGTCTAGTCAGGGACAATCTGAGGGCGCGTAGGTAATCTTCTAGGCGTACCTCACGGGGAGGTGCGCTAGTGGAAGAACGTGCCAACTGGTGGGACTAGATTAGGGAGCTCTGAGGCAACCTGTTTTGGCGGGAAAAAAAGCTGAGGCAAAACTGTGTAAAGTAGCAGTGATCTAGCTTGTCTGCTGAGAGGCCTAGCAGAGGGGGGTTGGACTCTGGCTGGCAACAGTTGCAAGTTAGTGCTGAAGAACAGGAGCAATCTATAGAAGGCTGGTTCTGAGGCAAAAGAAAAAAAAAGTGGTCGCTTTATTTTGAGGCTTGACTTTTGAAAGCAGCCTGTTCTGGGGGGGATTATGCCCTTGACTCGAAGCCAAATGGCAGAAATGGGTGAAGTGAAAGACCCCCAGGTAGACCAAGGTTCTGAGGATGAATTTGGCTCAGTGCAGGGTGACAGCACGGGAGAACAGAACCCAGAACTCAGAAAAATACTCCTAGCCCAACAGAATGAACTGAGGGTGAGGGAAATGGAGGAAAGATTAGAGAGAGAAAGAAGGGAGGAAAGGGAAAGGCAATTTGAAATGGAGCAAAGGGAAAGAGAGAAACAAAGGCAATTTGAAATAGAGAAAATGGAAAGAGAAGAAAGAATGGAGAGGGAGAGAGAGAAAATTGCTCTGGAAAAAGAAAGAATGGCGTTTGAGTTAAGAAAATTGGAACTGATGAATCAGAACAATAATAACAATAGGGATTCTGAGGGAGGCCAATTGTCTAAAGCTGACCTGAAGAAATTCCCTGTATACCACAAGGGAGATTGCCCTGAGGTGTTCTTTTCCCTAGTGGAAAGAGCGTTTGTGGACTTCTCAGTGAGGGAAACTGAGAAGATGACCATTATGCGATCTTTAATCAGTGGCAGCCTGGCAGAAGTCTATGCAGAGATGCCAGATGAACTGCTAAAAGATTTCGCAGAGTTTAAAAAACTGGTGTTTGCCAGACATGGGATAAATGCAGAACAGCTGAGGCAAAGATTCAGGTCACTCACCAAGAAACCAGAGCAGACTTTTACCCAAGTGGGGGCCCAACTGGTGAGGCTGCTAGAGAAGTGGCTATCTCAGGAGGGGACAGAGACCTTTCAGCAGCTCAAAGACCTGATAGCGCTGGAACAGTTTTACTCAGTCCTGCATGGGGAACTGAAGTTCCAGGTGAGGGAAAGGAAACCGAAATCTGTGGCCGAAGCGGCCGAAATCGCAGATTTTATTTCCCAAATAAGAAAGCCCTTAGGTGGGGGAAAATCGATGAGTAAACCTAAAGAGACCTACAGCAAGTACTCTCAGGGACCAGGAAGAAACCAGCAAGTGGGAGGGGCCCATGGTGAAGGGAAGCCCTCAGACACGAAACCAAGACCTCAGATTTTGGAGGGAAAACCAAAACAAGATGAGAAAGACTCAAAATACACCAGAAAATGTTATTTCTGTCAAGGAAAGGGCCATCTAATCTCAGAGTGTGAGAAATTAAAGCAGCTAAAAGGAAATGTGCCTCATGATTCGAGTGGAACCAAGCCAAAAGCTGTGTTCTGTGTCCAGAAAGAGCAACGCTCCTTGTCACTGAGGGAGCCTCTTGCCATGGCTACTCAATCTGGAACCGTGACATCTGCTGATCAGGCTGAGGAAAATGGTCCTCTTGTGGAGGTCAGGCGCTGCTTACTTGTGAGAACAGATTCACAGTTGTTTGAAACAGCCGGGGTGGACGTAGGAATACTTGACCATCAGTATCGGGGGTTAAGGGATACTTGTTCCCAGGTGACCCTGTGCCATCCAGATATTATTCCTAGGGAATATATAATCCCAAATGAGAGCATGAAGGTGGCAGGGATTGAGGGGCAGGTGATCTCACTGCCAGTAGCGGAGGTACCTGTAAGCTTTCAAGGCTGGAGGGGAGTTTGGTGGCTAGCGATTTCATCGACTCTGCCAGCAGCCGTGCTCGTGGGGAATGACCTGGCTGAACATGTGAAACGGGTGCTAGTGATTACACGCTCACAAGCCACCACGGGGACAGTTCAGGGGGGTACTGATGAGCCCGAGACGGAAGCAGAGGGGAGTTCCGAAGCTGTGGTGGAAACCTTAACCACAGACAGCCGATTTGGCCAAGAGCAAAAGGCAGACGCCACTCTCCAAAAGTGTTTTGAACAGGTGACAGACGCCCAGCTAACACCTGAAACCCCAGTGAGATTTCGAAAGAAAAAGGGGATTTTATATAGAGAGACCCTGAGGAATATCTCAAAAGGGGGAGATGGGATCAGAAGTCAGCTAGTGGTACCTGAAAAGTATCGCCCCATGATCTTACAAAGGGGGCACTCTGACATGTTTGCTGCGCACTTAGGGGTGAACAAGACACAGCAGAGAATCACACAGAATTTTTACTGGCCTGAAATAGGGAAGCAGATCAAAGAGTTCTGTAAACAATGTGATGTGTGTCAAAGGCAGGGGAATAGCCGCGACAGGACCAAAGCAAAGTTGTGCCCTTTGCCTGTGATTGACACTCCGTTCAAATGCATAGGGGTGGATATTGTGGGACCTTTGCCCAAGGCCACAAAGAGGGGGAACAGGTTCATTCTCACCATTGTGGACCATGCCACGAGGTACCCTGAAGCCATACCCTGGACTAACATTGAAACTAACACAGTGGCAGATGCCTTGGTGGGGTATATGTCCAGGATGGGATTTGCCTCAGAAATAATCACAGATTTGGGCGCATCGTTCACATCGAAGCTCATGAAACGCTTATGGCAAATCTGTGGAATTAAGCACAAGGAAACCACTGCCTATCACCCTGAAAGTAATGGGTTAACGGAGAAGTTCAATGGGACTCTGATGCGCATGATTAGGGCTTACTTGGCAGAGAATCCAAACAATTGGGACCAGAAGCTGCAATCCCTTTTGTTTGCTTATCGATCAGTGCCACAAGCCAGTACCGGGTTCAGTCTGTTTGAACTTTTATTTGGGAGAAGGGTGAAAGGGCCCCTTGATTTGATCAAACAAAATTGGGAGCAGATCACCCAGGATGACCCACAAGATGTTGTGACATATATAGACTCTTTAAGGAATGACCTAAAGAGAAACCTAGAGCTAGCAGCAGAGACCCTGCAAGCTCAAAAGGTCAGAAAGAAAGCTTGGGATGACCAGGAAGGCAGGGAGAGGCACTTTAATCCAGGGGAGGAAGTGCTTTGGCCTAGGCTCTGCAAAGAGAGCAAGTGTCAGCTGGGTAGCCCAGAAATAAAATACTTGGGTCACATAGTAGGGGGAGGAGTGATCAAACCCCTAGAGGCCAAAATAGAAGCAGTTCGTGATTGGCCCAGACCCAACACCAAGAAAAAAGTCAAATCATTTCTTGGGTTGGTGGGCTACTACAGAAAGTTCATCCCGAGGTTTAGCGAGATTGCGGCTCCGCTGACCGATCTGACGAGGAAGAAGACTGATGACCGCATCCCGTGGACCAGCGACTGTGAGGAGGCGTTCCAGAGGTTGAAGGAGGCCCTCATCAACTATCCAGTGCTGCGTGCTCCAGACTTCGACCGGGAGTTCATCATCTACACCGATGCATCTAACCGCGGGATAGGAGCAGTTCTTTGCCAGGAGGATGAAAATGGTGACCAGCATCCAGTGTCCTACCTGAGTAGGAAACTCCAGAAAGGTGAGAGACATTTGGCAACCGTGGAGAAGGAGTGCCTGGCCATAGTCTACGCGATCCAGAAGGCCAAGCCTTACATCTGGGGAAGACATTTTATTCTGTGCACTGACCATTCACCACTGCAATGGTTAAAGACAATGAAAACCCACAATAGTAAACTTATGAGGTGGGCTTTAAACCTGCAGGACTATGACTTTGAAGTGAAGGTGGTCAGAGGGTCAGTGAACTGTGTTGCTGACGCCTTGTCAAGAAGACCTGAAGAATGAAGACGGCGAAAGAAACATGGACTATGTATATATTTTGATGACAAAAAGTTAAATGTATCTGTTTATTAAACATGTTGGTTTGTATGAATAAAGGTAACTTGATGTATTGTAAATGGTAAATGTTTAAATGCCTAATTGATGAGTTTATCCTAGAGTGTAAGTATAAGTAAGTATGATATTGTAAGTATAACTGTTTTTGTGTGTTTTAACCAGGTTGTTTTTCGGAGAAAAGCACCTTAGCTTTCCCCCTACAAAACAACTTATAAAGAGGGGAGGTGTTACATACAGCACTGATGTTACCTGTCTGTCATGGGTTGGAGGGAAAGTTCCATCCTATGGGGAGTGGAAGGCGGGACATCAGGAGGAGGGGCTGTACTGTATATATATGTGGAGCGTGTGTGAGGGAGGTAGGAGAAGCTGGGAAGAAGAGCTGAGAGAAGAAGCTTGAGTGGGAGTCTGTGTGTCAGACAGGGTACTACTGTGTGTCAGTCAGTACCAACCTGATAGGTTCAGGTGTCTGTAGGGTTAGCCAGAACTGATAGGTTCAGGGTCTGTGCTTTAGTTAAATGCGTTCTGTGTGAACCAAACTAGTGTATGTATGATTGAGACTAAGCCACGTTACTGTATCTTATTCATTTGATCATTTTATTTTCCCTGTGTGTTATGTAAATAAACCTTGTTCTTTTTATTTGTTAAAAATCCATTCCTGGTCTGTGTGACTCCTTACAGGGAATGGTTGGTGGCAGCTTAGTGAAACTGTGGCATATCCCAGTAGGTCTGGGGTTGTCACACCTATGACAAGTGTACTGTTCAGAAAACCAATTGAGTTTTATAATCTTTATTTTATTAAAGAAAAAGCATGTTACTAAGTATCAAAGCCAAATTAAACCAAAACAAATAAACTAGCATTGTGCTGTTTAGTTACACAGATGTAGTGAGGCAAAGAAAACATGAAAAATATAAAAGAGTTCAAAAACCTTACAAAAACACAAAAAGACATTAAAAAGAATAAAAACAGTTCCAGTCTAGGAAATCATTAGTAAAATCAAAATAATCCAAGTAGGTTATAAAAAGGCTATAGTCCTCAGTGATCCTATAGAATAAAAACCCCTAAACAAAAGTAAAAATCCATTATATGTCCCATAGTCCTTAGAAAAGAAAAATCCAGTAAATATACCATAGTCCTTACAAAATTACAAGAGCATAGTCCATATGGAGTATTCCAAGAAAAGGAGTTCATAAAGAATATTCCATAGAACAGTCCATAGAAAATAGTCCATGCACAGTCCTTAGGAAAAATCCCATAAGTCCAAAAGTAATCCAGCAAAGCATAGGAACCAGTCCATGCAGGTAGGCCACCAGTCCGTCTCGAAAGACATTAGGGTGAGTCCCCAATGGCTGAAGAGTAGGTCACGAATGAATGAAAGGTCGGTCTTGGAAAGACAATGTCCATAGAGAAAAAGTTCCTTTTTCAAGAGTAACTGGCAAGGGCTCATCGCACCTTCCCACGATGTCATCCAATCAGAGTTCGTTACTAGGCAAACAGTCCTGTTACATCACATGACTTCCTTCCCATACGCACCAGATGTTATTTGGGTTTTCTGTGGTTTATCAAAGAGTCACAACAATTCCCATCTATCTAATCACACAGAGTCCTTTCTCAGGCTTTCAGAATAACATTCTCTCTGCTCGCCTAGAAAACAACTTGTCAGCATAGCAAAGATACTTTATACAAAGAAACAAGATGGAACCTCTCTGGCTCATTTCTTAATTACAAAACCCATATGCCTTTAAAAGATTTTAACTCAAAAACCCATCTCATCACATTAAGATAGAAGAGGTTAAAGTAAAATACTGAAGCTTTGTGTAACTTCAACAATGTGCTGAAGAACTAGTCCTAAAACAACTTGTAATCAATAAACCTGTTTATCTTTAAACGTTCAGTGCTGAATAGACCTCAGTCTTTCATAGGAAATATAGATTGATAAAGAGATGAACTGGTGGCATTGTGCTAAAGGGCTTCCTTCATGAGCTCTGTGTTTGGTGAAACAAGCAGGGGCCATGGGGTAAACAGCACAGTGGCCAAAAAAGGACAGTCTGGCTTTACAAAAAGCTTGGGGAGGACATAAAATCCAAAAAAGCCATGTACAAGAAGTGGAAGGAAGTCCAGGCCACCACGGATGAGTACAGACAAATAGCAAGGAAATGTAGGGATGGTATTTGGGGGGCAAAAGCTGAGAATGAGCTGAGGTTAGCCAAAGAAACTAAAAGCAATAAAAAGCATTTTTCAGGTATGTGAATGGCAAAAGACAAACAAAAGATATAGTGGTACAGCTCTGCAATGGAAATGGAAAAATGATAACAGAGGACAAAGAAAAGACAGAGGAGCTCAATTCCTATTTTAGCCCAGTCTTTTCCCATATGAACTTCCAAACAAATTGGAAGAGCAAGTGTATGTGTGGGGGGGATATCATTGCAGAAGAAGATTGATAAACACATAGTCAAGGAATATCTTACCACCTTGAATGAGTTCAAATCAGAGCTAGATAAACTGCACCTGAAGGAACTGAAGTTCCTGAGTATTGAAGGAACTCGCTGAAGAACTCTCAGAAGTACTACCCATTATTTTCTTGAAATCATGGGAAACGGGAGGTGCCAGAGAATTGCAGGAGGGTTAAATGTTGCCCCTATCTTCAAAAAGGGCAAAAAGGAGGAACCTGGGAACTACAGGCCTGTCAGCCTGACATCAATCCCAGGCGAAATTCTAGAACAGATCGCAAAGCGGTCATTGTACAAGCACCTAGAAAACACTGCAGTAATATGCAGTAAGTCAACACAGATTTGTCAAGAACAAATCCTGCCAAACTAATTAGATCTTGTTTTTTAATCAGGTCACCTCCCTAATAGACAGAGGGAATGCTGTAGACATGGTATCTCTTGACTTTAGCAAAACTTTTGACAAAGTGCCCCATGATACCCTGATTAGCAAGCTAACTAGGTGTGGGCTGGAGAGATCAAATGTCAGGTGGATACACAATTGGCTACATAATCGTACTCAGAGAGTGATGACTATTTGGTCCTTCTCTACCTGGGAGGAGGTCACAAGTGGGGTACCCCAAGGCTCAATCCTGGCCCCGGTGCTCTTCAATATTTTTATTAATGACTTGGATGAAGGAGCACAGAGAATGCTTGTCAAATTTGCAGATGATACAAAATTGGGCAGAATAGCAGAAGACAGAAACAAAATTCAAAATGATATTGACAGGATAGAGCACTGGGCTAAAAACAACAGAATGAAATTCAACAGGGATGAGTGTAATGTACTGCACATTGGAAAAAGAAACCAATTGCACAGTTACAAGGTGGGGGATACCTGGCTCAGTAAAAGAATGAGCAAGAAGGATTTTGGAATTGCCGTAGGTCACAAGCTAAATATGAGCCAGTAGTGTGATGTGGCTACAAAAAAGGCAAATGCTGTTTTAGGCTGCATTAATCCAAGTATAGTTTCCAAATCCCACAAGGTGCTAGTCCCCCTCTATTCAGCACTGGTTAGGTCTCACCTTGAGTATTGTGTCCAGTTCTGGACACCACACTTCAAGAAGGATGCTAACAAATTGGAACAAATTCAGAGAAGAGTGACAAGGATGATCAGGGGGCTGGAAACCAAACCTTATGGGGAAAGACTGAAAGAATTGGGCATGTTTAGCCTTGAGAAAAGAAGACAGAGGGGTGATATGATAGCACTTTTCAAATATTTGAAAGGCTGTCATACAGAGGAGGAGCAAGATCTGTTCTTGATCATCCCAGAGTGCAGGACATGCAACAATGGGCTTAAGTGACAGGAAGCCAGATTTTGGTTGAATATCAGGAAAAGCTTCCTAACTGTTGGAGCAGTACGACAGTGGAACTAGTTACCTCAGGAGTTGGTGAGTGCTCCAACACTAGAGGCAATCAAATAAAAACATGGATAATCACCCGGCAGATCTGCTTTGATTGTACTCCTGCATTGAGCCTGGGTTTGGACTTGATGGCCTTGCAGGCCCCTTCCAACATCACTTTTCTATTATTTCTATGATTTTGGGTCTGCAGATATCAGGTGATTTGATTTAGAACAAGGTACTTGTTATTTGTGCATAGTGGTACCAAGATATCAGATTACTTTTGTTTTTCTTACTAGGTATGTTAAAAATAAAAGGGTACAGTTAAATTGTGCATCAGCGGCATAAGGGTTATTTCTCTATTATAGTGCAGGTGCCGATCATGTGGACTTTCTCTGTCTAACCAATTCTTGTTTACAACTCATTAATGAGGCTACTGGTATTGTGAATGCCATTACAAGAGAACTTTCCCAGTTATGCCAATCGTCGCTGCAAAAACAAATGGCATTGGATTTCTTCCTAGTAAACTAGGGTGGAATGTGCATGTTAGTAGGAGCTGAATACTGTACTCATATAGATAAGGGAAAGGTTTCAATGACCTAAAAATTTGGAAATATGCAAGCATTTATGACCTTAGAATCATTTAAATATGACCAATTAAACCAAAGATATGATTCCATAATTTTTCTGAAATTAGGACCCGAATTTTAAAAAGAATCTGTTTAAAAATTAAAAGGTTCATTCTTCTTCACTTCTAGTACAGAATTGCAAGCACTGAGGGAATCAAATGAACAACTGAAGAGTACTCATACATGGATTAGTTTTCATCAATAGCAGAATTGCATTGGATGATCAAATGCATCTTGAGGTTATCAAATAAAAATTCCTTCTGTTATCCATCAGTATGTTTTTGTATCTGGAGAAACTCCATTCAACTTCACAATAGATAATAGGAAAAAAATTTGAAAGAAACCAACTCATCTGGAAAAAATTCTTGCTCAATATCATCAAATGTTGTTTTGAGTCCATTTAGAATGTTACTTATTTTGCAAAATGTTGAATAACCCAGATTAGATTGCAGTACTCTTTGCTGTTTATCATTAATTTTTTTTCAGCCACTTTCCCTTTGCCTGGTTTAATTCACCCTCAGTTGGTTTCACAATTTTCAGTGATTGCTCTTGATGGTCCACTGTACTTAGATTTTATATATGTCAAGTTTCCAGCCAAGATTTTAGAAAAGAAATATTGCACAATCTTAGTGGAGGAAGATTCACAACAGTCAAACTATCTGCTGCAGGGAATCATAATTCGTGGAATAATGCATAACTGCATCCAGCCAAGTCCCCAAGCACATCATGACAGGTTGGGGAGGGAGAGGCAAAGTAGGAGAAAGTTGTATTTGCGAAGGCTTTCATGGTTGGGATCTAATGGTGGCTGTGGGCTCTTTGGCTGTGTTCTGAAGGTTGTTTTTCCTAACGTTTCACCAGTCTTTGTGGCCAGTGTCGTAAAAGCGTTCCTTAGAACGGCCCTTACACGGGACAGAGAGGGATCCAGGAATGATCCATCCCTATCTCCAGCAAAATCGGGTCCTGTAACTTTGCTCTAGGCGACTTCTCACCCTTTCGCCCAAGTCTGTCCCGATTTTAAATAAACAATCTCTAGGAGCTCTGGAAGATCTAATCTTCCTTTCATTAATTTAGGACCCTAATTTGGTAGCGTAATGTGGCCAGATCAAAACAATCCTAGTTCCAAAATATCCAATTTACTACAGTAGCTTAGTCTAAACAAGGAGACAGCTTACAGACAATTTGTCTTTTTATATTTTATTACAAAAGATATCATCTTAACACGCTCATTTTAACGTCATTCAGTATTTCCAAATTATTTCCAAAATAACCCCCAGCCTTAGCCACCAATCATTTCCTCTATAAAGTGAAAATAATGAACTGTCTAACTATATCTTAAATAAGCATTCTTAGGCAATCTCAAAATAAAGTCCTGTCGGCTGCATTTCTCTCGGTGTGTCGTCTCTCTCCCTTCCATCTCTTCTCCGTCCTCTCCTCAGTCCTTCTTCGCCCATCTTTCTTAAATTAAGCCGTTGTGTCCTTGTCCATTGGAGTTTTGATAAGATAAGGGTCAGCTTGCTCTTCTTAATTTTTTTTTCTTTTGCTGGAGAAGAAATGACCTTGTACATTTTTCTCTCTAATTAGTACCTGGACACAAGCAGATTTCTAGCTTTTTCGTTGCAGCTCTGAAATAAATCCTATGAAATACAACTCTATTTTCATAATCAAATTCATGACACGCCCCCACTTAAAGATACAAAATATAGGACTATTAAAGTTCTTATTTTGTTACTAACTTAACATTTGATTATGAAAGGTTACCAAGACTACATGTGAACTTAAATTTATCTTAACAAAGTATACAACTCATAACAGTAATACCTATCTCTATCAATATACAGACAAATAAACAAATTGATTAATAGTAACCAGTAACACATTTGTTCTTATAGCTAAATATCTCTACGAGTATACAGAAAAATAAGCAAGTTAGTTAATTAATTTTAAACAGAAATTCAAAGTAACCATATTATATCAGCATACCATTTTTCAACGATCTGTTACATTACGTTTGATTTTTCTCCCCACATTGTTACAATCAGAATTGTTTGCAGATCTGTTTCTATACATTTGTAAACTATTTACATGATACATAACTGGTTTCTTGGATGAATTTAACATTTTCACAAGATAATTCACATTTCCAACTTTTTGTATGATTTCCCCTGGACCTTCCCAGACTACTTCCAATTTTGAAGGTCTGAGCGGGTTTAGTACAAGTACCATATCACCCACTTCAAACTCTCGGTGACGGGCCTTCTTGTCATGATAGTATTTTTGTTTTGTTTGGGCTTTCAACAAATTGTCTCTTGCCAATTCTTGCACTGCTAGAAGTTTTTCTTGTAGTTTCCGGACGAAATCTGCGACTGGAACCGTGCTACTTCTGACCACACCTTCCCAGTCTGATCACAGTAGATCTAATGGTCCTTGTAGGTTTTTCCCAAACACTACTTCACTCGGTGAAAAACCTCCCAGAGAAACATGAGGTGCACTTCTGTACGCAAACAAAACAAAAGGTAATAGTTCGTCCCAAATGTTCCCATATTCTTGGACTAGGGTTTTAATCATCCTCAACAAGGTTTGTTGTCCTCTTTCTACCATTCCATGAGATTCTGGATGATAAGGAATGCTAAAGTTTAATTTAATTCCGCTGATCTCACAAATTCGGCTCATCAATTCGCTTTTGAAAGCACCGGCTTGATCGCAAATGAATTGAGTTGGTACCCCTATTCTAGAGCATAAATCCACTACAACTCTAGCAATAGTTTGGGCCGAAAGATTGCTGATGGCGTATGCCTCGATCCATCTGCTGGCTTGACAGATGAACGATATTATGTATTTTTTCTTCGACTTCGTGGGTACAAAAGGTCCTAGTACGTCCATTTGAAGAAATTGGAACACTTGATTGGGAATTTCAGTTAGTTACATATTAGCTTTTGTACAGTCGGTCTGTCTCCCAGTTCTTTGACAGTAATCACAGGTACTAACGTAGTCCTTGACGGTCTTAGAAATTCCGGGCCAATAAAAATGTTGTGAAATCCGGCTTAACGTTTTTTGGATTCCCAGATGTCCGCTACTTGGATTATAGTGGGCCATTTGTAGAATTTTTTCCCTGTACTCTCTTGGAATGACTAGTTGTTGTACTGGTTCCGCCTGTTCGTTCGATTTTGGGGAATATTCCCGGTATAACAATCCATTTTTCCCCCACAAAAAGGTTGTCTGGCGTAATCGTCGGCTTGTGACCTCAAAGAATCTAACGTAGGGTCTTCCATCTGCTTCTGTTTGAATACTTCGGATCCCATTGTTACAGGTAGATCCTCTGATTGCATTTTTGTTTTGGTTGAACTATCTAGTTTGTCCTCAAGGTGCTGCTGTAGCTGTACTAATTGTCCCTCTAAGTCATCCTCCGAGTCTTCTTCAGTTGGTACATGTTGCATTGTTTTGCTTTGAGACCTTGTTACAGCTTGTATCGATGTGGATTTTTCCGTATGTTGGTGATTAAGAAATGCCAAGTCGTTGCCTATCAAGAAATCGGGTTTACCTTCATGCACTAATAGATATTTTGCGCCTTTCCAATTTTTGTAGCTAATTTGCACGTAGACTAATGGTACGAATTGCTCAATTACTTCTCCGGATCCATAAGTTTTTACTGGACATCTCAGGTTATTTAAGATTAGTTCCGAATCTACAAACTGTTTGTTGATTGATGAGATATCTGCGGCGGTATCCCTAGAGGCGTTTATGGTTAAATCTCCTGTACAAAAATGTAGGGTTACCGGTTCTGAAAAATTTTTCAGTGACCAATAAAACTGTTCTTCCGGTAGGATGCTACTGGGATCTATAACTTAAAATTTCTCCCCTGAGGATGTCTGTTGGTTTACTGTTGTAGAGACTTGAGCTACTTGTTACATACAGCACTGATGTTACCTGTCTGTCATGGGTTGGAGGGAAAGTTCCATCCTATGGGGAGTGGAAGGCGGGACATCAGGAGGAGAAGCTGAAGAGGAGAGCTGAAGGAGAAGCTGGGAAGAAGAAGCTGGTGTGGGAGTCTGTGTGTCAGACAGGGTACTACTGTGTGTCAGTCAGTACCAACCTGATAGGTTCAGGTGTCTGTATGGGTAGCCAGAACTGATAGGTTCAGGGTCTGTGCTTTATTTAAAGGTGTTCTGTGTGAACCAAACTGGTGTATGTATGATTGAGACTAAGCCACGTTACTGTATCTTATTCACTTGATCATTTTATTGTCCCTGTGTGTTATTTAAATAAACCTTGTTCTGTTATTTGTTAAAAATCCATTCCTGGTCTGTGTGACTTCTTATAGGGAATGGTTGGTGGCAGCTTAGTGAAACTGTGGCATATCCCAGTAGGTCTGGGGTTGTCACATTGATTGGTGTCCAGCGTGTGGGATACGACTGGTCCAGTTGTCCAGTGGTACAGCAAAGCCTTGGCAAGTGTGCCCAGAGCAAGGGGGGTCTAGTCAGGGACAATCTGAGAGCGCGTAGGTAATCTTCTAGGCTTACCTCACGGGGAGGTAGGCTAGTGGAAGAACGTGTGACCTCAGATTGGTGGGACTAGATTAGGGAGCTCTGAGGCAACCTGTTTTGGTGGGAAAAAGCTGAGGCAAAGCTGAGTGAAGTAGCAGTGATCTAGCCTGTCTGCTGAGAGGCCTAGCAGAGGGGGGTGGACTCTGGCTGGCAACAGTTGCAAGTTAGTGCTGAAAGAACAGCAGCAATCTATAGAAGGCTGGTTCTGAGGTAAAAGAGAAAAAAAAGTGGTCGCTTTATTTTGAGGCTTGACTTTTGAAAGCAGCCTGTTCTGGGGGGGGATTATGCCCTTGACTCGAAGCCAAATGGCAGAAATGGGTGAAGCGAGGGAACCCCAGGTAGACCAAGGTTCTGAGGATGAATTTGGCTCAGTGCAGGATGAGAGCACGGGAGAACAGAACCCAGAACTCAGGAAAATGCTCATAGTCCAACAGCATGAACTGAGGGTGAGGGAAATGGAGGAAAGATTAGAGAGAGAAAGAAGGGAGGAAAGGGAAAGGCAATTTGAAATGGAGCAAAGGGAAAGGGAGAAACAGAGACAATTTGAATTGGAATTGCAGAGAGAGAAAATGGCGTTTGAGTTAAGAAAATTGGAACTGATGAATCAGAACAATAATAACAATAGGGATTCTGAGGGGGGCCAATTGTCTAAAACTGACCTGAAGAAATTCCCTGTGTACCACAAGGGGGATTGCCCTGAGGTGTTCTTTTCCCTAGTGGAAAGAGTGTTTGTGGACTTCTCAGTAAGGGAAACTGAGAAGATGACCATCATGCGATCTTTAATCAGTGGCAGCCTGGCAGAAGTCTATGCAGAGATGCCAGAGGAACTGATGAAAGATTTCGCAGAGTTTAAAAAACTGGTGTTTGCCAGACATGGGATAAATGCGGAACAGCTGAGGCAAAGATTCAGGTCACTCACCAAGAAACCAGAGCAGACTTTTACCCAAGTGGGGGCCCAACTGGTGAGGCTGCTAGAGAAATGGCTATCTCAGGAGGGAACAGAGACCTTCCAGCAGCTCAAAGACCTGATAGCGCTGGAACAGTTTTATTCAGTCCTGCATGGGGAACTGAAGTTCCAGGTGAGGGAAAGGAAACCGAAATCTGTGGCAGAGGCGGCCGAGATCGCAGATTTTATTTACCAAATAAGAAAGCCCTTAGGTGAGGGGAAATCGATAGGTAAACCTAAAGAAACCTACAGCAAGTACTCTCAGGGACCAGGGAAAAACCAGCAAGTGGGAGGGGCCCATGGTGAAGGGAAGCCCTCAGACATGAAACAAAGACCTCAGATTTTGGAGGGAAAACCAAAACAAGATGAGAAAGACTCAAAATACAGCAGAAAATGTTATTTCTGTCAAGGAAAGGGCCATCTAATCTCAGAGTGTGAGAAATTAAAGCAGCTAAAAGGAAATGTGCCTCATGATTTGAGTGGAACCAAGCCAAAAGCTGTGTTCTGTGTCCAGAAAGAGCAAAGCTCCTTGCCACTGAGGGAGCCTGTTGCCATGGCTACTCAATCTGGAACAGTGACATCTGCTGATCAGGCTGGGGAAAATGGTCCTCTTGTGGAGGTCAAGCGCTGCTTGCTAGTGAGAACAGATTTGCAGTTGTTTGAAACCGCAGGGGTGGACGTAGGAATACTTGACCATCAGTATAGGGGGTTGAGGGATACTTGTTCCCAGGTGACCCTGTGCCATCCAGATATTATTCCTAGGGAGTATATAATCCCAAATGAGAGCATAAAGGTGGCAGGGATTGAGGGACAGGGGATCTCGCTACCAGTAGCTGAGGTACCTGTGAGCTTTCAAGGCTGGAGGGGAGTTTGGCGGCTAGCGATTTCATCGACTCTGCCAGCAGCCGTGCTCGTGGGAAACGACCTGGCTGAACATGTGAAACGGGTGCTAGTGATTACACGCTCACAAGCTACCACAGGGACAGTTCAAGGGGGTATTGGAGAGCCCGAGACGGAAGCAGGTGAAGGGAGTTCCGAGGCTGTGGTGGAAACCTTGACCACGGACAGCAGATTTGGCCAAGAGCAAAAGGCAGATGCCACTCTCCAAAAGTGTTTTGAACAGGTGACAGACGCCCAGCTAACACCTGAAACCCCAGTGAGATTTCGAGAGAAAAAGGGAATTTTATATAGAGAGACCCTGAGGAATATCTCAAAAGGGGGAGATGGGATTAGAAGTCAGCTAGTGGTACCTGAAAAGTATCGCCCCATGATCTTACAAAGGGGGCACTCTGACATGTTTGCTGCGCACTTAGGGGTGAACAAAACACTGCAGAGAATCACACAGAATTTTTACTGGCCTGAAATAGGGAAGCAGATCAAGGAGTTCTGTAAGCAATGTGATGTGTGTCAGAGGCAGGGGAATAACCGTGACAGGACCAAAGCAAAGTTGTGCCCTTTGCCTGTGATTGACACTCCGTTCAAATGCATAGGGGTGGATATTGTGGGACCTTTGCCCAAGGCCACAAAGAGGGGGAACAGGTTCATTCTCACCATTGTGGACCATGCCACGAGGTACCCTGAAGCCATACCCTTGACTAACATTGAAACCAACACAGTGGCAGATGCCTTGGTGGGGTATATGTCCAGGATGGGATTTGCCTCAGAAATAATCACAGATTTGGGCGCATCGTTTACATCGAAGCTCATGAAACGGTTATGGCAAATCTGTGGAATTAAACACAAGGAAACCACTGCCTATCACCCTGAAAGTAATGGGTTAACGGAGAAGTTCAATGGGACTCTGATGCGCATGATTAGGGCTTACTTGGCAGAGAATCCAAACAATTGGGACCAGAAGCTGCAATCCCTTTTGTTTGCTTATCGATCAGTGCCACAAGCCAGTACCAGGTTCAGTCCGTTTGAACTTTTATTTGGGAGAAGGGTGAAAGGGCCACTCAATTTAATCAAACAAAATTGGGAGCAGATCACCCAGGATGACCCACAAGACGTTGTGACATATATAGACTCTTTAAGGAATGACCTAAAGAGAAACCTAGAGCTAGCAGCAGAGACCCTGCAAGCTCAAAAGGTCAGAAAGAAAGCTTGGGATGACCAGGAAGGCAGGGAGAGGCACTTTAACCCAGGGGAGGAAGTACTTTGGCCTAGGCTCTGCAAAGAGAACAAACTGCAGCTGGGTAGCCCAGAAATAAAATACTTGGGTCACATAGTAGGGGGAGGAGTGATCAAACCCCTAGAGGCCAAGATAGAAGCAGTTCGTGATTGGCCCAGACCCAACACCAAGAAAAAAGTCAAATCATTTCTTGGGTTGGTGGGCTACTACAGAAAGTTCATCCCGAGGTTTAGCGAGATTGCGGCTCCGCTGACCGATCTGATGAGGAAGAAGACTGATGACCGCATCCCGTGGACCAGCGACTGTGAGGAGGCGTTCCAGAGGTTGAAGGAGGCCCTCATCAACTATCCAGTGCTGCGTGCTCCAGACTTCGACCGGGAGTTCATCATCTACACCGATGCGTCTAACAGCGGGGTAGGAGCAGTTCTTTGCCAGGAGGATGAAAATGGTGACCAGCATCCAGTGTCCTACCTGAGTAGGAAACTCCAGAAAGGTGAGAGACATTTGGCAACCGTGGAAAAGGAGTGCCTGGCCATAGTCTACGCGATCCAGAAGGCCAAGCCTTACATCTGGGGAAGACATTTTATTCTGTGCACTGACCATTCACCACTGCAATGGTTAAAGACAATGAAAACCCACAATAGCAAACTTATGAGGTGGGCTTTAAACCTGCAAGACTATGACTTTGAAGTGAAGGTGGTCAGAGGGTCAGTGAACTGTGTTGCGGACGCCTTGTCAAGAAGACCCGAAGAATGAAGACGGCGAAAGAAACATGGACTATGTATATATTTTGGTGACCAAAGGTTAAATGTACTTGTTTATTAAACATGTTGGTTTGTATGAATAAAGGTAACTTGATGTATTGTAAATGGTAAATGTTTAGATGCCTAATTGATATGGTTATCCTAGTGTAAGTATAAGTAAGTATGGTATTGTATGTTATTGTATAACTGTTTTTGTATGTTTTGGATCCAGGTTGTTTTTTGGAGAAAAGCACTTTAGCTTTCCCCCTACAAAACAACTTATAAAGAGGGGAGGTGTTACATACAGCACTGATGTTACCTGTCTGTCATGGGTTGGAGGGAAAGTTCCATCCTATGGGGAGTGGAAGGCGGGACATCAGGAGGAGAAGCTGAAGAGGAGAGCTGAAGGAGAAGCTGGGAAGAAGAAGCTGGTGTGGGAGTCTGTGTGTCAGACAGGGTACTACTGTGTGTCAGTCAGTACCAACCTGATAGGTTCAGGTGTCTGTATGGGTAGCCAGAACTGATAGGTTCAGGGTCTGTGCTTTATTTAAAGGTGTTCTGTGTGAACCAAATTGGTGTATGTATGATTGAGACTAAGCCACGTTACTGTATCTTATTCACTTGATCATTTTATTGTCCCTGTGTGTTATTTAAATAAATCTTGTTCTGTTATTTGTTAAAAATCCATTCCTGGTCTGTGTGACTTCTTATAGGGAATGGTTGGTGGCAGCTTAGTGAAACTGTGGCATATCCCAGTAGGTCTGGGGTTGTCACACTACTCATAAGCCCATTATCCTTGGCACAATCCTTGGCTCCGTTGCTTGCATTTCACTGGTTTCAGAAAAATTTGGATTGACTCCTCCTTGTCTCTGGGGTTGCACATTCCTTAGTTGATTGACTACATGTGGTTCTGCTGGTAACTCTTCTGGTATTTCTAGAGATGTTGCACTGAGATAGTTGACTTTTGGAGTAGTTGATTTGAATTTCCGTTGAGTGGGTATGGGTGCCTTCTCGAATTTTCTTGGTGTTGGTAAGGGTGTCTGTTGGAATTTTCGTGGGGCAGGTAAAGGTGGTTTACCAACTTGCTTCCCGTCTTGGTTATCTGATCCCGACAGTCGTGGACAATCCCTTTTTAAATGGGCTCCTCCACATTGGAAACAAGTCAAGGGTGGTCTAATCTGGCTAGTGCCCATGCTTCTTCGCTCTCCAGCAAAAGACTGTCTTGGTTCAGGAACCTCTGTTTTCTTGGATTCGTATTGACTCTGCCTTCTAAGCACTTCTGGAATAGGCCTTACTCTGGTAATAGGTTCACTCTGCTTAAAGGAAATTAACTCATCGGTTTTGAGCGCCAACGTTTGGAGGTCTGTGCAATTTTTCTCCAATAAGCTACTCTTTAACTCTGGTGGTACCAAATTTAGAAAATGTTCTATATACACTAGCATTCTTAAGTCCTTGAATGTATTGACCTTGGCAGCCTCTAACCAACGGTCGCCTAACACCTCTATTTGATCAGCAAGGGCAGAATAACTCATTTGAGGGGTCTTTCTCAATTTTCTAAACTGTTGCCTTAGCAATTCCTTCCAAGTAAAACCTTCTCTTTGGTAAACCAAAATTTTAAACTGTTCCCAAGTTAAATTTTGGCTGGAACTTCTTGCTAAAATGGTGGCTAACTCCCTGGAAACTTGAGATCGTAGAAGTTTTAAATATAATTGTGTTGGCACGTTCAGATCAGCACACGAAAATTCAAAAAGTGATAAGAATGAAAAAATGTCATCGCCCTCTTGGTAATATGGTAAGTTTCTCCTGTCAATGTTAGATATCGAGTCTCTGGCTTGTTGTTTCTCAGCAATTTCCTTCTGTAAAATCTGTAGTTTCATTTCGTGGTATCTTCTTGCTTGAAGTTCACTAGCTGTGTGTGCATTCACCCATTGCTTCTGGCAAGCTAATAAATCAGCCATCACTTCAGCTAACTTATTCTCCAGAGTTGACCGGTCTGCAGCATTGCCACTAATGTCAGCCTCTGCTCCAGCTGTTCCCCTCTGTGTGGTTATTTCTTCATTCGGATTTTTTTCTTGGGCAGGCAGGCCCTTTTGAACTGCTTCTACTATTTCTTCTTCCTCCTCTGGAATTCCTGCTTCCCGTAATTTGGACCATGTGTCATCTGGATCATTTGCCAAAACTCTCAGGACAGCGTCTTCTCTTTGGTGAGGCAACAATCTGTCCGTTTGCAATCCACCCGGTAACTGGAAAGAAGCAGCTCTTTGAGCCTCAAATTGATCATCTGGGCATTTTAAAATTCCTCTTCCTATGACTGACTTCTGGCCATCCACAAGAATCTTCTCTGTTAGGAGGTCCTGCTGAATAGGAACTTGTTCCGCCCCAGTGTACTGCTGCGCCCTTCTTGGCATTACTTTAGGTTTAACTACATCTGGATTTGCTTCCATTAACCTTTGGGCATCTTCTTCAGTAAATCTTGTGACAGCACTCCTCATATGAAATTCTTTGGGTATCTGTAGCGATCTACTAATAGTTGTTGATCTTGCTCCACTCTGCAGTAAAGAACTATGCTCCATTGCTGACAAAATCTCCTTATCCACTGATAATTCAGGCAGTGAAAACCGACTGCTAAAAGCCATTTTTCCTTTTTTTCCCCTTCTCTCCCTCCCTGCAGCCTTGGCCGAAGCACGGGAGGAGCAATAAAACAATTAAACTGTCAACTTTGACTAATCCTACTTTCCCTTCAGAAAATCCTTTTGGCTCTGGCTGGGGGTAGGAAATTTTCCTTTTTTAAACTTTATTTAATTACTTTTAAATTCCTTTTATTATCCTGGCTGCTCCTTATAGACTCCTGCTACACTCAAAACAATTTTGCCACTCTGTCACCTGAGTGAATCGAGCTGGCACTTTTTAAACAGTACAATGCTTGTTCCTTAGAACTCTTAAGCCACTGGCAGAATCTCTCCTTGCATTACTTTAGCCTGAGCTTTCTGCATAGGAGTCTTTTTCCAGTCACAATAATTTACAACCTTCCCTGCTTTGCTGTGAAGCTCACGCCAGAGAAGTTTCTCTTGTCCTTTATTTAGCAGTGTGTATCTGCTTGCTCACACATCTGCCTTCATAAAACAATTACTGGCGCTAATTCAGCCCTTGAGCAAAGCGCAACCCCAAGCTGCAACTATTTAAGCTGTCAGCATGGCATAAACACAGCACTATACTGTAAACACGGCACGTGAGACTCAGATCCCAAGATGCCACCATGTGGTAAAAGCATTCCTTAGAACGGCCCTTACACGGGACAGAGAGGGATCCAGGAATGATCCATCCCTATCTCCAGCAAAATCGGGTCCTGTAACTTTGCTCTAGGCGACTTCTCACCCTTTCGCCCAAGTCTGTCCCGATTTTAAATAAACAATCTCTAGGAGCTCTGGAAGATCTAATCTTCCTTTCATTAATTTAGGACCCTAATTTGGTAGCGTAATGTGGCCAGATCAAAACAATCCTAGTTCCAAAATATCCAATTTACTACAGTAGCTTAGTCTAAACAAGGAGACAGCTTACAGACAATTTGTCTTTTTATATTTTATTACAAAAGATATCATCTCAACACGCTCATTTTAACATCATTCGGTATTTCCAAATTATTTCCAAAATAACCCCCAGCCTTAGCCACCAGTCATTTCCTCTATAAAGTGAAAATAATGAACTTTCTAACTATATCTTAAATAAGCATTCTTAGGCAATCTCAAAATGAAGTCCTGTCGGCTGCATTTCTCTCGGTGTGTCGTCTCTCTCCCTTCCATCTCTTCTCCGTCCTCTCCTCAGTCCTTCTTCACCCATCTTTCTTAAATTAAGCCGTTGTGTCCTTGTCCATTGGAGTTTTGATAAGATAAGGGTCAGCTTGCTCTTCTTAATTTTTTTTTTCTTTAGCTGGAGAAGAACTGACCTTGTACATTTTTCTCTCTAATTAGCACCTGGACACAAGCAGATTTCTAGCTTTTTCGTTGCAGCTCTGAAATAAATCCTATGAAATACAACTCTATTCTATTTTCATAATCAAATTCATGACAGCCGGCATCTTCAGAAGACAGGAGTAGCATTCTGATGCAGTTTGTTTGGGAGTTGAGTATTTATAGCTGGTGGATCAGCTTTGTCCTTTTCAGGAGATGGGTTATTATGGTAATCAGTGTGTTTTTGTTGTGTGTATTGTTGTAAAAAGGAGGAGAGATTAGCTGTCACTGTGATTGATGGGTGTCGTTAGCTGGCCTTTTGTGTGTAGTGATTGTAAGCTAGCCCGCCCTTCTAGAAGAATCAGACAGCTCGGAATAGAGAGGTTCCAGAGTTTAATGGACTCCTATTTGAGATGAGATGAGTCCCTGTCTCATCTAGGCAGTCACACTAGACTCCTTTCCCAAGTCTATTCCCATTTAAAATCATTGAGAAACCAAAATATAATCATGAGTCTCAGAGTCATTTAGATCTCTCAGTACTCAAGAAAATATTGGACTTAAGGTAGTGTAAATCCGTGGCCTAAAAGAAATCAAATTTAGTATTGGTAGCAGGTTGTGTCCGTTCAAGAGATCAAACATAAGATCTTTGGTATAATTGTTTTATTAGAAAAATAAAGATTTAAAAGAATTCAGTTTGTTGCAAAAGCATAGCAAGTAGAAACATTTCCATAACTAATCAGTTAGAAATCTAGCAAACTCCAGCTAGAAAAATAAAAACAATAAAGTCACTATCTAAGAAAAATTAGGAAAGCCATTTCCTCCCCTCTAAACTACCTTTAAGAACTACATCCTAATGAATTTCAGGAACTCCAAAGTCCATCTAAAAATTCATAGTCCATAGAAACCATACAAGACCCTCTAGAGATCCATAAGGAAAAAGTCTCTCCAGAAATCCATGAGGCAAAAGTCTCTTCTCTCTGTCAGCAATCCTCCATTTCTCCTCTCGTGCTGGAAAACCCCCCTTCTTCTTCTTCCCTGTCGACAGCCAATCAGGATGGCGAAAAGTTGTCTCTCTCCGCCTTTCTTTCTCATGGAACCCAGGTGCTGTTTACGTACATCTGCTGGAATGTTTAGACTTCAGTAGGTCCTCTGTCTCCTGGTTACTAGATAAGAATACTGGCTTCTGTGAAGAAAACAGCATCTAGAGACTTCCAGTAAAATGACACAGACTTAAGATAGATTCCTTCTGGCTAATTCCATGACTACAAATCTCATTTAGAAATTACCTTCTGGCTTCTATGACTTATGTCATCACAGTGATCAACGGTCCTTGTGGGTGGTTTGAGTTCATTGACCTTTTGCACACTGTATTTTTCAGTGCCAGGAGCCAAGCTTTGTTGAGTTTTAAACTTTCTTCTTTTTTGTTGAGGCTCTGCTGGTGTTTGTGGATTTCAATGGCTTCCCTGTGCAGTCTGACGTAATGATTGCTGGTGTTGTCCAGTATTTCAGTATTTTGAAATTTCACGTCCAGCTTGTTTTAGGGCATGTTCAGCTACTGCCGATTTTTCTGGTTGTTTTAGTCTGCAGTGTCTCTCATGTTCTTTGATTCTGGTGTGGGTGCTTTGTTTTGTGGTTCCAATATATACCTGGCCACAACTGCAAGGTATCTGATATACTCCTGCAGTGGTGAGGGGGTCCCTTCTGACCTTTGCTGACCGTAACATTTGTTGTATTTTTGTGGTAGGCTTGAATACTGTTTGTAGGTTGTGTTTTTTCAAAAGTTTCCCCATGTGGTCCGTGACCCCTTTGATGTATGGCAGAAATACTTTATTTGTGGGTGGCTGTTTTTTTCTTCAGTTTGGTGTTGTTTTCTTGGTTTGATGGCTCCTGTGATTTCATTTTTTGGAGCAGCCATTTGCCTGTAGCAAACACACAAAAGACCAGCTAACGCCACCCATCAATCACAATGACAGATAATCTCTCCTCCTTATCACAATACACCCACAACAAAAATACACTGATCACCATAATCACCCATCTCCTGAAAAGGACAAAGCTGATCCACCAACTATAAATACTTAACTCCCAAACAAACTGCACCAGAGCACAGAGTGCTACTCCTGTCCTCTGAAGATGCCGGCCACAGAGACTGGAGAAACATTAGAAAGAACCTTCAGAATATGGCCAAAGAGCCCAAAAAACCCCACAGCAACCACTAGGAGAAATTTCTTTGAACTTTTGGACTCAAAGTGGGACTTTAATGAACATTTTTTTCCCATTTGAAATTATCTTCATCAGGACAGCTGCATCAGAGCTCTTCAGCCACTGCGTAAACCGTATGCAAGGCATGTGATATGGATCATTTTTGGACAAAGAAGTTTAAGTCCCTTGACTGCCTTAGTCATGTATGTGGTGGCATCTATTACAAAGAGCAAGATGTTTCCCCCTTTTACACCATCTGGCCAGAGGAGTTTCATAGAAACATCAAAGAGCATTGAACTAGTGGAATTGTTTACTTTTTGTAGTTTCACATATTAGAAGAAATAGTTCACCAGGCTTGTCACATTTCAGAATGCCAATATTAACATTAGCTGCATATCTTCTGTTTACCTAATTTTTTTCATCTATTGAAACTCATATCTTATTGTTGTCAACCGCAGATCTTATTTTTATTAACGCATCTTCATAGCAGCAGAAATGTAATTTTTCTTTGAGGTTGGTTCATTTGGAATCAGGTAACTGGTGTACTTCTCCAAGAAATGTCTGAGGCTTTCCCTGTGTGCTTTTTAAAGATAATATTTAAAATAACCATTATTGTACATTGATTCTTACAATATTCTGACTGGGTATTTGATGAACCTGTAGTTCAAGAAGAAACACTCTCAAAAAGGAAACTTTGCCTGTTCTCGGTGAAGGTAAATCTTGATGAACAACTCTTATGTTTTACGGTATCACAGTGTTGCTGAATATTAGAACATTGTTGGTCTGACATCTTAACTTCACACAATTTACAAAACAAAACCATCACTACTGAAAATCTCCCCAAATTCTTGAACAAAACACCCCAATTTTACACTTTTCAAACATCTACTTTTAAGCATATTGGAATCAGATTGCGGCTCTTGCGTGACTTCACCACCATTTGGGGAGAAAATGAGAAAAACTAAAAAAAAAAAAAAGGCAAATTCTTACTTTTTCCCCCCAAACTGGTCAGGGGAGAAGCCTCTGCCTGCTTTAGTTATTTTTTTAAAAAGGCTCCTCCCTCCCTCCCTCCCTCCCCCTCCCTCCCTCCCTCCCCCCCCCCTCTCTCTCTCACACACACACACACACACACAGAGAGAGAGAAAGAGAGACTCCTACCTGTGTTGGGGAGCAAATGAAGAGTGGGGGAAACAGGCATATTCTCACCTTTTTTTCACAGGCCTGGTCAGAGGAGAAGCCTCTGCCTGCTGAAAATTTAAAAACTTTCAATTTTAAAAAAAGTTGCTCTTGCAGGTGTCACTTCAACAACTTTTGTAGATCAGGGAGAAGGCTCTGCAGTACAAGGCCGCATACGCTCCCATGAGGTGCCGCTTGTTCTCAAGGAATGCAGCTCTCTCCACTACCATTCTCTATACTTTTTCTCAGCCATTGCAGTCAATTAGGTGAGTCAGGCAGCCTCATGGTTGCCTATTCCCCTTGTGTCATTTGCTGGCTTGCCAACAATTAAAATATGATGTTTATTACAAAATTAAGAATAAATATGATGTAACCTTTTAAAAAGGTCAAAATAGGACTTTTCATGCAAAATAAAAATCACTTGATTCTTATCAGATTGCTGCCAAACATGTTTTAACTTACTCATAAATTCAAATAAGGTTACAGAAAAAATATGGCATCACTTGGCAAGAAATTTAAATAATATCAGAAATGAAGGGATCTGTGGAGTTGGTTGCCTGGAACTGGTTGGTGTATAAGAGAAATGATGTGTGTAAAATGAACAAATAAGGGTATCACACCACTACCTGAAAGACTACTGATTAGTGGATTTCATCTAGGGCAAAGTTATTAAAAAATTATGACTACTGTATGAGTTGTACTTCTTTGTAAATAGTGGTACTTACTTACATAAATAAACTCTTCACTAATTGTAGAGTTATTTTTAGTGCCTACATCCACCCTAACCAAAGAAATAAACAAAGAGCCTCGTGGTGCAGTGGTTAAACCACTGTACTGCAGCCAAAACTGTGCTCACGACCTGGGGTTCAATCCCAGGTAGCCGGCTCAAGGTTGAGTCAAGAGTTATTTTTAGTGCTTACATCCACCCTAACCAAAGAAATAAACAAAGAGCCTCGTGGTGCAGTGGTTAAACCACTGTACTGCAGCCAAAACTGTGCTCACGACCTGGGGTTCAATCCCAGGTAGCCGGCTCAAGGTTGACTCAGCCTTCCATCCTTCCGAGGTCGGTAAAATGAGTACCCAGCTCGCTGGGGAGTCCATGTGTAGCCTGCATAATTAACTTGTAAACCGCCTAGAGAGTGCTTGAAGCACTATGGGGCGGTATATAAGCAGCATGCTTTGCTTTGCTTTGCTTTAACCTTTGGTCTCTTTTCTTCCACTTCACATGATTTTTTTAAAGAAGTTGGGGCGGGGGAATCTGAGTATGTTTAATTTATTCCTTAAGTGGCACAGTGAAAAATGGTTAGATGGTTACAAGCAGGAGCCTGGATAGCTAGAGCTGGTGCGTTGCTCACTCCCTTCATCCCCCTTTATCCTCCCATTTCTTCTTCTGCACAGAGCTGCCCTGTAAGTTCAAGTTTTCTCTCTTTTGAAATCACCATGACATGTTACTGGCTCACTCCTTCTCCTGTCCTTTCCTTGGCAATATTGTGTGCTCATCTCTTGGACATCATAACCAGCCCTGGTCTATCCTCTCCCTTTCTGTTTCTGAATAGGAAACACTAACCAAAACTATAAAAAAAGTCAAGTGCTTACCAAAAAAAAAAAGTCAAGTGTTTACCAAACGCACCTATAAGACCCCAAACTGAATGTGAAGACCCTCCAAAAAGGACCCAAAATGAAATCAATATAGACATTTTCCCCTTGGACATCTCTAGTAGCAACCACTTCATGAAAGAGCAACAGGTCTCCTCCTCCTCCTTAATGAAAAAGAAGAAGCAGTGATCACCCCACCTCACCCCTCACACCCCCAAACCTTGGCAATCTGAGCTCTTCTGCTTCCAGTTATCTCTTGGTTTGGGAACGTTTGTAGCTTCTTCCAGTACCCTTTGTGAACTGTGCCATGACTGGAGACTAGAGGGAAGTATGTTCAATGCATGACGTGTTGAAAATCAACTACTAACATTTAAGGTCAGGTTTTCATAACTTATCATCAGCTTCATTAGCATTAGGTTTTATGATGTTTAATTCATTCTTAACTGCATCTGAAACAACCCACTAGTTAATCCTCTTTTCCTCCTGAACCCCTATCAGTTAAATTTACTCCATCAAATATAAGAATATTAAATATATTTTTGTTGTAAAAGCAATTATTATAGTAAATCTTTGGAACATTTGTGTGCAACACACACATTCTTCTGTGTATAATATGCAGCAGTAGAACGATATGTTGTGCGTGTACACCATGCAGCAGAACAAAGAACAAGAAACATTTCTCATTTGCAAATGTCTGATTTTTATTATTGAATCATCCACTATAACTTAGAACTGCAAAGCTAAAAGGGACCCTGTGGATCATCAAGTCAAACCTGTCAAGGAGGCACAGTGCAGAATTGTACTCCCAATCTCTGGCTCTATAGCCAGATACTTAAATCACTGAGCTATCCAGCAGTTATGACTTAGATCCTTCCTGTTCAAACTTTTGAAAATGATTATCTAGTTCGGCTGTTTACTAAAAACAAAATATTAAGGATCCAGAGAGTTTTCTCCTATTGTTCAACAATTAAACAAGAGAAAGGAGATGCCAAGGAGTGCAGTAAATATAGAACAATATCTTTAATGCCCCATGTAAGCAAAGTTATGCTCCAGGTGCATAAATTGTTGTTCAAGGTGCACATGGAATATCAAGGTGCATATGGAATAAGAAATATATGATGTTCAAGCTGGATTCCAAAATGGAAGAGTCACTTGAGATCATATTGCAAGTACCTCCTGGCTAATCAACTTTGTATACCAAATCATTTCAGAACAGTCTGTGTTTTATGGACCACAGCTACGCCTTTAACTGTGTGGACCATGAGAAGGTATGGGCTGTTCTGAAAGAAATGGGTGTGCCTCAGCACTTGATTTTCCTGATGTATAACCTGTATTCTGGACAAGAATCTACCATTAGTACAGAATATAGAGAGATATAATGGTTTCCTATAGGCAAAAATGTCAGACAAAAGTGCATTTTCTCTACCTGTCTGTTCAGTGCAGAACATATCATATGGTAGACCAGATTAGATATAGATGAAGGAAATGCAGATGACACTATCTTACTGACAGAAAGCAGCTATGACTTGAAACAACTTTTTGTGAAAGTGAAAGAAGAAAGTGCCAAAGTAGGACTATTGTTAAACATTAAGAAGATAAAAATCATGACTATAGAAAAACTACCCAGCTTTAATGTTGACAATGAAGAAATTGAAATAGTGGAAGACTGCAGCCAAGAAATCAGAAGAAAAATGAGACTCAGAAGGACAGCATTGAAGATCATCAATGCTGAATTACAAAAGGTTCATAAACTGTAAGAATCACTAGAGACTTTCCACATTATTGTATTCCTGATTACCATGTATGAGTGAAGAACGTGAACACTGAAAAAAACTGACAGAAAAAAATGATTTGTTTGAAATACGGTGCTGGAGGAGAGCTTTGTGGATACCCTCGACTACTAGGAAGAAAAACATGTGGGTTTCATGCCTGGAAGCAAAAATTATGAAACTGAGGCTGTCCTACTTTGGGCATATCGTGAGAAAGCAAGCTTCTCTGGGAAAAGTTGAAGGCAGCAGGAAAAGATGACCAAATATGAGATGTATTGACTCCCTAAAGGAACCATAGATTTCAATTTACAAGACACAAGCAGGGCTGTAGAGGACAGGCCATTTTGGAGATATCTCATTCATAAAGTCACCATCAGCCAGAAGTGACTTGATGGCATGTAACAACAACAATAACAACTTTGGCTGAAATTCTAAATAATCATTCTTGGAAAACAATCCTACCAAAAGCAATGAGATTTGCTTCTGAGTAAAGACAGTTTGTACTAGGTTATTTTGAATGTTATCATTTATATTATCTGCATTCTTAAGTAAATTCCACTAAAGAGTGATAAAAGTAGCACATGCTCAAATAAATAGCATATTAATTAAGGTATTTGAGGCTGAATGTTAATATTCTTCAAATAAATATTCATATACAAGAAATGTGTTAAAATAAACCATGTAGTTTCATGTCCCCCTAAAACTATGTCAAATCCTATAGTAGTTCCACACTGTTTAGGGCCAAACTTTTTTTCTTTGATATGCAAGCCTGGTATAGAGAATTATGGGACATGGCAATTAATGATAAACTGACATGTGATATGAAAATAAGTAGAGGCCAAATGAAAAATAAAGATTTTAAGAAAATATGGAATGTATTTTTAGAACATGTATTTCGGAGAGGGAGGGGGTTTACACCGAGGGAAGAAACAATGAAATTCTGGAGTGAAAATGGATGGAATGAAGTGTAATGCTAGTCCTGAAGGTGATGGGTGCACATGGGTAATTGTACTGTTTTGTTTTGTATTTTATAGGGTTTTTTTCTGTAGTAGTAGGTGTATTTTGTATTCTTTTAATAAAATTTTAAATTAAAAAAAGAAAAACAATAAGCTAGCCATGTTCCTGGTTTGTTTGCATCTTCAAAAAAATCATTTTGTAGCTTTTATCTGTTGTGTTGTTTCTTCTGTATCCATAAGGTACAATTTATGTTTCATCAAGTCCATTTCCTTTTTCACCACTTTGTTATTAGGGTTATTTTGAAGTCCTAATTCCAATCTTTTATGTTCTTCTTTCATGTTGTATCCTTGTTTTCTCTTTTTATTTCTTCTAATTATATATGAAATCACAAAGCCATGGAATACCACCTTAGCTGCATCCCATATCACCTGTAATGAAAAATGCTGTATTTTGTTTTCTTTAAAGTAATATTGCATTTCTTTTTTAGCTTTATCTATGAATTTTTGTTCTTTCTAAATTGCTGTTAAGGGTCCATCTTCCCTTTTGTTTTTCTCCTTTCTTACCAAATGATTTCAAGTGGATTATGTGCTTGTTTATATGTTCAATTTGTCAGTTCCTGACCTCAAATCCATTGTTGTCCATATCATGTCGATTCTAGATGAAGATTTATGTCACTTTGAGTAAAATGTATATTGTAGTTTTTTCCATTATGTCCACGCCATGTATCTTCAAACCCCAACTCTTCTTCCATTTGGAAAAAATATTTTAGGTAATATCCTTCTGGTTTTCCCTTTGTGGTTCTTTTTATAATCCTTTGTTTGATCAACTATAGCATTAAAATCCCCAATTAGGCAAATATTTTGATAGTTTTTCTTCACCATAAGATTATAAAGTTTTTTAACCCTCTTGATCTGCATAGATAAAATTTGATTCTTTGGAAATTTTCCCATAAACAGCCACTCCCCTTTTCTTTTGTTTTTGATCACATGAGTAGAAGAGGTTACCTAATTTACGGTATTCTAATAGTTTACAATTTTTTTCTTTGATGTAGGTTTCCTGAAGGACAATTATATCCACCTTTTCTTTTTGAAGCTTTAAAATTTTTTCATCTTTTATTTGGGGAATTAAATTCATTTATATTAATTGAAAATATTCCTGTTGTTGTCTCCAAGTTTATTTATATGTTGGATTGACTGCTATAGTTTTCCTCTTTTCAGTAGCTTCAAAATCCAAATCTCTTTGTGTCTCTCATTGTACTATCTGGTAGGTTGTTGGGCAGTCTTTATGTTCCTCCCCTTTCATATCTACAAATGCTCTCACCCGCCTCTCTTCTTCCATCTCTGTTGAGCAACTTTGTTCTTAACCTGTGGCTATATATTTCTCATAAAAATCTCTAGCTTTGTCTAAGCTATCTAGCCTAAATCTTCTTGACTGACAGTTTACCAAAATTCCTTCCAGTACCAGCTATCTAAAATTTATGTTCTTCTCATTTAATTTATTTGCCAGAAAGGAATATTGTTTTCTAATATCTTGAATTTTCCATGGAATCTGTTTCAAAACTACAATTTCCTTATCTTGGATCTTCAATGTGTTGTCTCAGCTTCCTCAAAATATCTTCTTTAATTTTCCTCCTCAAGAAAACTATATGTACATCTCTTGCTTGCATAGCTTGAGTTAATTCTATATACTTGGTCAATTTCTTGATGCATCTGAGATTTTTCCTTGTCTAGGCAATCTGCCAAAGCTTCTTCCATTTGATCTAAAAGTTCAATGTCCTTATCTTCAGGAATATTGTGAAATCTAAGAGTGTATGAAGCCCTGTCCATTTCCAATATCAATGTTGAATCTGTATAGGTCTTCAAAGCTTCTTGGGCTTTTTTTCCCCACCTCTTTCAGTTTTGCCAATTCTTTTTGGTTTTCTATTAATCTTTCATCTACCTTCTCAATTTGTTGTTTATTTTCTTAAACTTTCTGGGTTGTTTCTGCTATTTGGTTACCTAATGTAACAATCTGCTGATTAATCTCCTCCATTTTCTAATTTAGCCTGATTTGTACCAATCATTTCTTCTATATGTTGCTGGTTTAGATGTATATCAGAAACCATTTCCAAGATAGCTTGCATTTCTTTGCTCTTTGGGGCAGAGCTTGCAGTTGTAGATAACACAGCTAAGGATGCTCCTGAGGAATGGGTAGATCCTGTCTTTTTGGAACCTTTAGCTGTTGTGGTACTCATTTTCATGAACCTCTTCTAGCTTTCTCTCTTCACCAAGTATAGCTCACAGTGTGTTATATATCAAAAGTAATAACAAATCAATTACAATTCAGTAGCAAATTAAGCTTAACAGATCTAGAAAATCTAAAATAAAGTCAAAACATTTTAAACACTCTTAATTCATCCATATGTCTCTTTAAGATAATGTTTCAAACAGATTTTAATTCCTCCTCTAGTCTATTTCCTTCTTCTTACAGAAGCTCTCCCTTTTTTTCCAAATGTGGGCATTCTTTCAATGTATTTAAATGTCTACATATTAATTCCAATGATTGTCTCTTCTAGCTATTGGTTTCAACAAATTGCATTAGAAAAAAGGGGGGGAATAATAGCCTAGACCAATAGCCTCTGAAAGAGGAGTATTGACCAATGCAGACATGACTGAAATTACTGTAATTTATATAGTTTAAGAGATAGATTCTTTTTAGTTTGAGGAGCAATGTAGATTAAGGAGATTGTCAATCCAAAAAAAAATTAGGTCCAGTATATCCAGTCTGTTCGATATATATTCAATATCTCTGAAGAAAGTTACTCAAACATATATCTTCCGCAGATGTATCAAACAATTCTCTCCACACCCACTGTTATTTTCTACTGCCCTCCAGTCGCTTTGTTAGAAGTTGAAAACTCTTTCTGCATTACCAAATGGCAAGTGATGATATATTGTTTGCTAGATTCGAGTCTTCTGGATTTGACAGCTCTTCAGAAGTGATTGATTTAACCCCTCTCCTTCACCACCATGGGGTAGAAAGAGGCTGTTGGGTCCCTTGCGAGTTGCCACAGCACTCACAATCTAGACCGCGAAATTGCACCTCTCCTTGGAGGACCCTCCAGGCCCCCTATGTCTCCTACAGACACCCCCAAATATGGGATCCCCCCTCACCCCTTGGAGCCCCAAATGGGAGCGGTATTGCTGTGACAAAAACAGAACTGGAAAAACCATTTTAATTGTCTTTTAAAGCTTCTGCTAATATGTCCATCTCAACCACTTTCATAATCTTTTCCATAAATTCTTCACGGTTTGGTATTTCAGTTTCCATCCGTTTCCATGTGTATAGTATTCTGGCTGCGATTTTTATATGTATTACCAAATGGCTCTCCCTCCTATACAAAGTCTCTGGCAATATATTTAACAAAAATAATTCTGGTTTAAATGGAATATTACATATTAGAATTTTCTGCAAATATTCATGTATGACTATTCAATAGTTTTTTGCTTCTCTGCATGTCCACCACATATGATATAAGGTTTTCTCTTGTAATTTACATTTCCAACATACATTTGATGTACCTTTATACATTTTTGATAACTTATCTGGTGTCAAGTACCATCTGTAGAAAAACAGTATTTTATCCAGGGGTATAAAAACACTCCTTTTTATCTTTCACATATCTAGATTCCAATTGTATTCTAGCCCACCAATCTAAAGAGTCAGACACGACTTAACAACTAAACAACAAAAGTCACTGGAATACAACTTATTCCCTTGATAGTAAAAGTTTGATTTGTAAGTATTTGTTCTTTAGGAACCACGTTGGGATGACACAATCCCTACATAAGGTGCCCCATTAATAAGAATTACTGTATTTTTCGCTCCATAAGACGCACCTCTCCATAAGACGCGCCAAAGTTTTAGGAGAAGAAAACAGGAAAAAATAATCTGTTTTCTTCGCTCCATAAGACGCACAGACTTTCCACCCCCCTGTTTTGTGGAAAAAAAGTGTGTCTTATAGTGCGAAAAATACGGTATCTCCCCAGAGCTTTGCAGTAAAATATTATCTGTATTTATAAGAAAGCACTGCACGACTCTTGCTTGTGGCAGATTGGAATTTTCTGTCGCACTTGTTGCCATGGAGACAGAACCATTGCTACAGCCTCCTTCAGTGGCTTCCACTGGTTTTATACAGCAAACCTTCTTGTTCTATCATCTTTTCCATTTTTATTTTTATTGTTTTGCATCCATTTTGACCAAACATGTCCAAATTCATTGCAGTTATAGCATTGTTTGATCATACTGAGGAAATCTATCAAACATTTCCTCAGGATTCATTCACTTTGGCGGAACAGGCCCTGACAACATAGGTGTGGTGCCAAGCTGGCCATCTTTCCCTGACATTTTACTAAGATGATTTTTATTGAATGATTTCTTACTGTTGTCCCTGTTCTGCCTGTAAAATTTTACCTCAGAAAACATAAGATCTCTTTATTTTTGGGCTCTTTGTCTTTAACTAAATGCCTCAGTTCTCCTGGTAACATAGAATAAAACTGTTCTAGCCCAATTACATTCTTCATTTAGTCTAATGTGGTTACAGATTCCTGCACCAACCACCTATTCAAAAACTGAGCTATACGTTCCCCTAATTGTGCGAATGATTGATCAGGTTTCTTGCTAATTGACCTGAATTTTTTTTCTGAGATGTTCAGCATCAATCCCAAATCTAGACTACACAAGCTTTATATACACAACAAAGTCTCTAGCTTTTTCTCTAGGCATTTGAGAATAGATTTCTTTCAGAGCACCCTCAATCCTAGATCTTAAAATTATTATTTTCACCTCATCTCTCACTCCAAAGTTCCCACAAACTCTTTCAAATGAGATTCTGGACTATCTCCCTGTTTGTACTGAGGGAATTTCTTCAGATCTACTTTGGTTGGAATAGTACCCTCATTTGAATTACTATTATTGTTTTGAGAGGCAAGTTCCATATTCCTCATTACTATTTGGAACTGCATTTCTTTGCCTCTTTGCCTTTCTCTGGCCCTTTCCATTTCAAGTTGTTTACTTAGTTCTCTATCTTTCTTTAATTTCTAGTTCTATTTCCTTAGCCTTTTCTTCAGCCCTCACTTTGATCTCCACTTCTTTAAGCCTGAATTCCTGTTCTAACAACCATTTTTCAAAATCTTGGGAGCTTAGGACACTTTGTGTTTCTGAGGCATTTTCATCAATTCCTCCCTCTCTACTGGAGCTAGAGGGTCTCTATTTTCCTCCACTTCATGAGAAAAAACTTTGTGCCTCCTGACTCCCTTTTTCGCTTTGTTTGGGTGGCATGTTTAAGTCTCAGTAAATTAGTCTAATGTCTGTACTGCTTTTAAAAAGGGCCTGTCTTTCTGCTGTTTATTCCAGTAGCTACGTTGTTCTTGCTAAGCTGCTCTCTCTGGCTGCTTTCCAGCTCACAACCTTTTTTGTTGTTGTTTCGTCATTTAGTCATGTCCGACTCTTCGTGACCCCATGGACCAGAGCATGCCAGGCCCTCCTGTCTTCCACTGCCTCCCAGAGCTGGGCCAAATTCATGTTGGTCGCTTCAATGACACTGTCCAACCATCTCATCCTCTGTCGTCCCCTTCTCCTCTTGCCCTCACACTTTCCTAACATCAGGGTCTTTTCCAGGGAGTCTTCTCTTCTCATGAGATAGCCAAAGTACTAGAGCCTCAGCTTCAGGATCTGTCCTTCCAGTGAGCACTCAGGGTTGATTTCCTTTAGAATGGATAGGTTTGTTCTCCTTGCAGTCCAGGGGACTCTCAAGAGTCTCCTCCAGCACAATTCAAAAGCATCAATTCTTCCTTCAGCCTTCCTTATGGTCCAGCTCTCACTTCCATACATCACTACAGGAAAAACCATAGCTTTGACTATTTGGACTTTTGTTGGCAAGGTGATGTCACTGCTTTTTAAGATGCTGTCAAGGTTTGTCATTGCTTTCCTCCCAAGAAGCAGGTGTCTTTTAATTTCGTGGCTGCTGTCTCCATCTGCAGTGATCATGGAGCCCAAGAAAGTAAAATCTATCACTGCCTCCATATCTTCCCCTTCTATTTGCCAGGACATGATGGGACCAGTAGCCATGATCTTAGTTTTTTTGATGTTGAGCTTCAGACCATTTTTGTGTTCTCCTCTTTCACCTTAAGGATCCTTAATTCCTCCTCACTTTCTGCCATCAGAGTGGTATCATCACATTTCAGAGGTTATTAATATTTCTTCTGGCAATCTTAATTCCGGCTTGGGATTCCTACAGTCCTGCCTTTTGCATGATGGATTCTGTATATAAGTTAAATTAGCAGGGGGACAATATACAGCCTTGTCGTACTCCTTTCCCAGTTTTGAACAAATCAGTGTTTCCATATCCAGTTCTAACTGTTGCTTCCTGTGCCACGTATAGGTTTATCAGGAGATAGATAAGGTGGTCAGGCACTCCCATTTACTTAACGACTTGCCATAGTTTGTTGTGGTCGACACAGTCAAAGGCTTTTGCATAGTCAATGAATCAGAAGTAGATGTTTTTCTGGAACTCTCTGGCTTTCTTCATAATCCAGCGCATGTTAGCAATTTGGTCTCGAGTTCCTCTGCCCCTTCGGAATCCAGCTTGTACTTCTGGGAGTTCTCGGTCCACATACTGCTGAAGCCTACCTTGTAGGATTTTGAGCATAACCTTGCTAGCATAGGTAATGAGTGCAATTGTACGGTAGTTGGAGCATTCTTTGGCACTGCCCTTCTTTGGGATGGGTATGTAGACTGATCTTTTCCAGTCCTCTGGCCACTGCTGAGTTTTCCAAACTTGCTGGCATATTGAATGTAGCACCTTAACAGCATCATCTTTCAAGATTTTAAATAGTTCCACTGGAATGCCATCACCCCCACTTTGGTTATGAAAGCTAGAAAGTGATTTACTGATGGAATATATGGTTATGAAGTTAACCTAAAAGAATCCATTTTGGTCTCTGTGTGTTTGAAAGTGGAAAATTCCAAAAACCAGTTTCTCTTCACAGCTTTGCTTCACAGAAATTGGTCAGGCTGACCTGTTATCTCATTTACCTAGTAACAGTGGCCTGGTACAGAGAGAGCAAAGACATAACATTCTAGGAGCTTGTAATAATAACATCTGTAGTCTCATGAGAAGATGGGGTGGGACAAGTTACTTTTTTCCTTACCCCTGATTGGTTGTTAGCTGTGAAGAAGAAGTCGGGAGTAAGTTGCAGAAGGAGAGAGAAAGTGAACATGGAGGACGGTTGAAAGACACAGAAGGGACTTATTTCTGTTTGATGGATTTTAGCAGAGGATTTTTCTTAATGGACTGATGGATCTGGGATTTTACAGAAGATTGGTATGTCTTTGATTGGTGCTGGGGCATCGGGAGACATGGCCCAGCGCGGAGCAGTCCAGAAGAGCTTGCCAGTTTGAGAGGTCGAGCCCTCGAAGGCTGTGGATGCCACTTGGAGGGGTGTGGTGAGCCCGAGGTTGGGGAACTAAGGAGGCTGAGAGGTCGACTGAAGACTGGGTAAGCTGATACTGGTTGGCTGTGTACTCTCTCGGAGCTTCTTTGAGGGCCAGTTTGGAACTGAGAGTCCATGCCGTCATTTATGGTCAGAGAAGCCCCGTTTTCAGCAGTGGACCCTGACATGTTTAATGGGGAATCTCCCATTTGTCCTCCTATTGCGGAGAGAGGCAGCATAGGTGTCACATCTTCAGCCGTTCTCCTTTTGCTCCCCCTCCTTCTAACATTACATCGAGCTCTGCCTCTGACTGCTTGGTTTGGGGTTCCTGCCCCCATAAACTTGAACTCATTTTCAACATCCTCCTTGAGGAAAATAAGATCTGCAGCCAGTGTGCTGCAGGACAGAACTAACTGTGTGGGGGGAGAAACTTGGGTTTTTTTTTTTTGCTTATTTATTATGTTAATTTTCCTTTTGTTTTATTCTGTTTGTTTATATTAGTTTGTTCTACTCTATTGTTCTTACTGTATTTAATTTGAAATAAATGTATATTTCTAAATTTCAAATTTATATTTTATTTAAATTGCATAATTTGAATCTTATTTGAATTGCCTAATTCAAATTTATTTGAATTGCTTAATTTAAATATAATTTAAATTAAATTAAAATCTAGTTTCTATGAAATTGCTTAGTTTAAATCTTGTTTAAGTGTATTATATATTATGATTGATTAATTTAAAGTGTATTATGTATTATGATTTAATATTTGAGTTAAGCTTTATTAATTTGTTTAGTGTATCACATCTGTATTAATTTTGTGCACTTTTTACTTTTCTTTCTTGACATCGAGTGGAAGGTCTGCCCCCCCCAGCGGGGGTCCTCAGAACATCCGAGTGATTACGGGTAGAGGGGGATATGGCGATGGGACATTCCCTACTTGTGTCAGAAGAATGGTGAACAGATGTTTGAAGGCTATTCACTGTTCTGGGACTGTGACCAACTGCCAGTCTTCAGGTAGTCAGATTAGCCAGCCTTCCACTCTAAAACTGGTGCTGTTAAATGCCAGGTCTGCGTCCAATAAATCCCAGATTATCCCAGATCTTATTCTGGAGAAGGATGCAGACCTGGTATGCATAACTGAGACCTGGATGAGTCTTGACCCTGGCCTGCCCTGGTTATGCAGTTCAGCACCAGGGTAGACTGGAGGGGCAGGGGGGAGTAGCCATTGTTTATAGAAATACTCTTGAGGTTACTAGGCACTCTACAGTGGTAAAGCTGGGTCTGGAGGCCCTCCATGTGTTTGTTGGGGCCAGAGACAGTATTGGGATCTTGCTGGGTTACCACGCTTCCCGCAACCCAGCCAGCTCCCTACTGGAGCTGGTGGACTTTGTCTCTGTGGCACTGTTGGAGTCCCTGAGGCTTTTAGTCCTGGGTGATTTCAATATCCATGCAGAGGCAGAGGTTTCCGGTCCAGCTCTTGAGTCCTTGGAAACCATGGCTTCCTTGGACATGTCCCAACATGTGAACGGTCCTACACACGTTGGCGACCATATGCTAGACCTGGTATTTTCCACTGAGTGGAGCAAGCGTGGTCTGATGGGACTGACCTGGTGTTAGTCCCCTTGTCATGGTCATATCACCACCTAATAAAATATAACCTCTCAGTGGCACTCTCTCCCTGCAGGGAGAAGGGACCTATTTCAATGGTCCGCCCTCAAAGGTTACTCAATCCATTGCGATTCCAGGACACCATGAAAGGGATTCCAGCTGATCTGTCTGACACCCCTGTCGAAGCTGTTGAAGGCTGGCTTGCAGCCACCACTAGGGCTGTAGACATGATCGCTCCTAAATGCCCTCTCTGGTGCAGAGCTTGGCTAGGGGCCTGGTATAATCAAGAACTGTGAGCTATGAAGCGAAATAGGAGATGGCTAGAGTGCATTTGGAGAGATAAACTGATGGATTATAATAAGAAAGCTGTCAGGATCGCAACTAACCATTACCTGGCTAAGGTGAAGGCTGCTAGACAAACACACTTCGCTGACCGGATAAGCAAAGCTTCAAATCAGCAGGTGGAACTTTTCTGTATAGTTTATGATCTGTCCAAAATTTGTCTGGGTGATGGGCCTCCCACTAATATCTCACCTGACCAATTTGCGGCATTTTTAAAATCAAAAGTGGAGGCCATCCGCCAGGATCTCTCTCCTTCTTTAAACATAGTGGATTGAGCAGAGATGTCTAGCACTCTGCTTTGCCTGGTGACACTTGAACTCGAACACTTGAGCCTGTGACACCAGATTTGGTGGACAAAGTGATTGATCGTTGTTGGGCCACCACTTCCTCCCTTGACCCTTGCCCGGCCTGGCTAATCAAAGCAGCCAGGCCCATAACAATGGAATGGGCCACAGCGATAATTAATGGGTCTCTCCAGGAGGGCAAGGTTCCTCTTGCCCTCAAGGAGACACTCATTAGGCCCATTAGGAAGAAACCAAATTTGGCGGTGCACAGTATTGGCAATTATAGGCCCATCGCCAATGTTTTCTTCCTCAGCAAAGTGGTGGAGAGGGCGGTGGCTGATCAGCTTCAAGCTCTTTTGGATGAAACCAGTGCCCTGGATCCATTTCAGTTGGGCTTTAGGCCGTGCCACGGCACAGAAATGGCACTGGTTGCACTGTTGGATGACCTGTTGAGGGGGGCTGACAGGGGCAAAATGTACTTGTTGGTCCTCTTCGATATCTGAGCCATCTTTGATACCGTCAACCACGGTATCCTCCTGGGGAGGCTCTCTGAGCTGGGAATTGGTGGCCTGGTGCTTGCCTAGCTCCGTTCCTTCTTGGAGGACTGTCCCCAGAGAGTACAGATTGGGGAGAATGTTTCAGCCCTGTGGAGTCTCAATTGTGGGGTTCCACAGGGGTCGATCATTTCCCCAATGCTGTTTAATATCTATATGAGGCCGCTGGGTGAGGTCATCAGTGGGTATGGGGCTTCATGCCATCAGTACGCTGATGACACCCAGCTCTACATCCCTTTTTCACCTACTTCAGTAGATGCTGTTCTGTCCCTTCAGCGCTGTTTGGAGACAGTACTGCAATGGATGCAGCTGAATGGGTTGAGGCTGAACCCAGACAAGACGGAGACCTTGAGGGTGGGTGGCCCCTCCATTGGCAGTTTGGGAAACTCCCACTCTTTTGGGGGTCACTCTCACCAGACAGAGTGGGGTCCACAGCTTGGGGATACATCTGGACCCGGCGCTTACCGTGGAAACCCAGGTGGTGTCTGTGGCCCGCTCTGCCTATTTCCATCTGTGGTGGATCGCCCAGCTGTGACCCTACCTGGATGGGGGGGGTCCCTCACCACTCTCATCCATGCACTCGTAATCTTGAGATTAGACCACTGTAATGCGCTCTACGTGGGGCTACCTTTTAGATTGATGCAGAAGCTTCAAATGGTGCAGAATGCGGTGGACAGACTCCTTAGTGGGGTTAGAAAACACCAGCATATATCTCCCACTCTGGCTGCTTTACATTGGCTGCCCATTCGTTTCCACATTGACTTCAAAGTGTTAATGATGATGTATGATGCCCTAAATGGTTTGGGACCTCGATATTTGGCAGATCGCCTTCTCTCACCTAGATCTACCCGAATTACTTGGCACAGCCAGGAGGGACAGTTGAGGGGCCTAACGCCGAGAGGTCTGGAAAGAAAGAACAAGAAACCAGGCCTTCTCAGCAGTGGCCTCTCAACTATGGAACAGCCTTCCAACAGAGATCCCCCTGGCACCCTTGCTGGGTGTTATTAAGAGCCATCTAAAGACTTGGCTCTATAGGCATGCCTTCCCTTCTGTCAATTTTTGAATTCTATCTCCTTGCTTTTTATTATTCCCCATCTTGAACACACCATATTATTGATTTGTTTAATGTTTATGATGTTTTTATTATATTTTATGATATTTTATGATATTTGTAAGCCGCCCCGAGTAGATGCTGTCTGGGATGGGTGGGTAGAAATCAAATAAATAAATAAATAAATAAATAAATAAATAAATAAATAAATAAATAAATAAATAAATAAATAAATATTTCTGTAACATAAATCATGACATGGTATAATATGTCATGTGTTATTCATCTGAGGTTATATTTATCCAATTTTCAGACCTGCTAAGGACCAGAGGATTTTTATTATGTAAAACCAAAGAATTCAAAGAGGGTGTACTTTCTTTTTCACATGACTGTAACAGACATGCTATTCAGGTATATGGATTTGGTATGGTATTCTGTACTGCAGTTATTTCCAGCTACACTTTTGAGCCGGCAGGTACAGTGATGAATAAAAGTCCCACATTTTTCTAAATTCTTCATAGTCAATTAGTTAGAACCAGTACCAAGAAAATGATGTTTCAGTTTTGTTAGCAGGACAATATCCTTTTTGAGAGATGTTTCACATGCCATATAGCAGCAGATGTGGATTTTCCTCTGTTTGTTCATTGTGTGACCAATATTGATGCAGATTCCCTTCCAAGAGTATATGAATACAGTGGTGCCTCGCCTAACAAGTGCCTCGCTCAACAATGAATTCGCATAACGATGGCCTTTGTTGGAAATTTTGCCACCTCACCTAACGATGTTTCCTATAGGGGATTTTCGCATAACGATGTTTGGGACCTTGCTTCACTTAATGATGACAGTTTTAGGTCCCCTGTTTCGCTTAACTTTTTTTTGACAGCCCTGTTTTCACTATTTTAAAAATATTCTAAAATGTTTTAAAAATGTTTAAAATGCTTGGAATCGTTAGTGCACCTAATAAAACCTTCATTAAAGTAATTTGGCTTCGTTCTGAGTCTTTTTGAATTTTTGGTGATTTTTTTCCCCATTGAAATGTATTGAATAGGCTCCTATTGGAACGGATTAACCGGTTTTCAGTGCATTCCTATGGGAAATGGTGTTTCGCTTAACGATGTTTTCACATAACGATGTTTTTAATAGAACCAATTAACATTGTTATGCGAGGCACCACTGTAATTTATATGTGTTCACACACTATTATTTTAAACCCCTTAGGGAAAAGCTCTAAGCAATTCTACATAGCAATGTGTCATATCAGCATCTGATGTAAAGAGAAAGCTGCAGTTAAATACCTTTGATTTCTTGCTACAGATTTTTCAAGGTAAGAGATAATTGCCCATTTTTCATTTTTAAAATCATCTCACACACTTAAAATAAAACTGTGGTATGATAACCCTGAATATGTCCTTGCCTATATTCCAGTTTACCAGAAAGCACTTTCTTGTTAAACAATTTTTAAGATATAGTAGGAGACAGTGCCTGTGTATAATATTATATACTGTATCTTCACAAGAAACTTATCGGCAGATTGTAAACCTTGAAGGAGCCCATCAAAGAGTTTCTTTGTTACCAGAGTACTGACATAAAAAGTACACCCCTTCCTATTATATTTTCACTATGTGATTTTCTTTAAGGGAAAGAGTTCTTGGTTGGTACTGAAAGAAGCCATAAATAGTATTTATGGAAGACTGAATGGGACAAGAGGGAGCTGAGTCTCTTGCAGAAACTATTTATTGTAAATATCATTTGGACTAAGGAAGGGATTTTTTTTAAAAAAAATATTTCATTTGGTTTTAGTGTGGGCTATCCTGAAAATAGATGCCTTTACCCTTTGGAAAGTTCTTCCTTAATTTTATGAATTATTTCAAAGTGGTTATACTTCCATTATTGGCTTAATTCCATTGTTAAAAAAACCCTCCAGTTTGTGAATGAGGGATATTGTGCTTCTGTACCCATGATTCAAAAAGCCAAGAAAAGACCTACCATTGCTGCAATGGCGGCTCTGCCCTCCAAGGATAGAGTGAGATAATGAGGATCTCTCAATGCGACCCGGGAGGGAAGGGGGAGCAAGGGCCCTTCTTAAAGTGCACTTGGCCCCCTTTTCAGCCTCTTTTTGAGGCTTGCATCGGATGGAACTCGCTCGCTTTTGCCTGCTCGCTTTGACACAGTTCTGTGTGGAGTTTGGGGGATTTCATTGACACACAACCCCACAGTTTGGAAAAAGGGAGAGTGCATAAAAGTATAAATAAATAAGAAAGTAAATAAGTAAATAAATAATTAAAGGGGAATAAAAAAGGGTTCTATTGGGGGGGTGCATGTGACGGTTTTGGTGGGAGTGGTGCACCTTTGAGGCCAGGCTCAAAGCAGGCAGGCCACCCACCACCCTCCTTTAATCAATTTCATTCATTCATTCATTCATTCATTCATTCATTCATTCATTCATTCATTCATTCATTCATTCATTCATTCATTCATTTAATTTTTACCCCACCCATTTAGTCCACTGACTACTCTGGGTGGCTAACAACATATAAAATAAACCATATAAAATATAAAACAAGCAATACAACAATAGACAAGGACTCAAGATGAAAAAACAAAATAAATCAAGAGGTGGCTGGAGGGAAGGCTTGCCTAAATAGCCAGGTATTCAGTTGGCCTTTGAAAATGCCCAGCAAAGTGGCCATACGAATCTCAGAAGGGAGGTTATTCCAAAGGTGAGGAGCCACTGCCAAAAAGGCCCGGTTCCTTGTTTTTTCCTTCCAGGTCTCCCTCAGCGTTAGGATCCTCAGCCTCACCTCCTGGCTAGATCAAGTGATACGAGTAGATTTGGGTAGGAGAAGGTGTTCCGTCAGATATCGAGGCCCTAATCCATTTAGGGCTTTGTACATAAGCATTAGAACTTTGAAATGGACACGGAACTGAACAGGCAGCCAATGTAAGATGGCCAGGGTGGAGGAGATATGATGATGTTTCCTCACCCCACTAAGAAGTCTGGTCGCTGCATTCTGCACCATTTGGAGTTTCTGCATTGATCTCAAAGGTAGCCCCACATAGAGAGCATTACAATGATCTAACCTCAAGATTACGAGCACATGGACCAGAGTGGTGAGCAAGCCCCCATCTAGATAGGGCAATCTGCCACAGATGGAAATAGACAGATCGGACCACGGACGCCACCTGGGATTCCGGATGGATCCCCAAGCTACGAACCTCACTCTTTGCAGAAACCACAGAGTTTCCCAAACCGCTGATGGTAGGTCCGCCCACCCTCAGGACCTCCGTCTTGTCTGGGTTCAGCCACAGCCTGCATCCATTGCAGTACAGTCTCCAGACAGCACTGAAGGGACAGAACAGCATCCACTGTACTTGGAGAAAAGGAGATGTAGCGCTGCGTGTCATCAGCATATTGATGGCACGCTGCTCCACACCCCCGATGACCTCACCCAGAGGCCTCATATAGATGTTAAAGAGCATTGGGGAGATAGTCAAGCCCTGCAAAACCCCACAATTAGGCTCCACAGGGCCAACTCACTCTCCCCAAGCTGAACTCTCTGAGGACGATCTCCCAGGATTGGAGCCAGCCAATGCCGAGCCACCAATTCCCAACTCGGAGATCCTCCTCAGGAGGATACTCTGGTTGACGGTATCAAAAGCAGCTGAGATTTTGAGGAGGACCAACAGAGAAGTTTTTCCCCTGTCAGCCTCCCTCAACAGGTCATCATACAGGGCGACCAATGCCGTTTCTGTACCATGGCGCAGCCTGAAGCCCAACTGGAACAGGTCCAGGGCATTTGTTTCATCCAAGTACGCCTGAAACTGATCAGCCACCACCCTCTCTACCACTTTACTAATGAAAGAAACATTGGCGATGTCCCTGTAATTGTCAATATCGTCCACCGCCAGATTAAGTTTCTTTCTAATTAGCGTAATGAGCGTCTCCATGAGGGCAGGAGGAACCCTGCCCTCCCAGAAAGACTCATTAATTATCACTATGGCCCATTCAGTTGTTATAGGCCTGGCTGCTTTGATTAGCCAGGCCGGGCAAGGGTCAAGAGAGGAAGTGGTGGCCAGACAGTGAACTAGTGCCTTGTCCACAATGTCTGGCGTCACAGGCTGAAAATGGTCAAAGCTCACCGGGCAAGGCAGAGCACTGGACATCTCTGCCCGATCCACTGCCACCAAAAAAAGGCGAAAGCTCCCAGCGGATGGCCTCCACTTTAAGATTTTTAAAATGCTGCAAATTGGTCAGGGGAGATGCTAGAAGGAGGCCCTTCACCCCGACCAATTCCGGATAGGTTGTGGACTATATGGAAAATTTCTGCCTGCTGATTTGAAGCCTCGCTTATCTGGTCAGTGAGGTGAGCTCGACTAGCAGCCCTTATCTTAACCAGATAATGGTTAGTCACAACCCTGACAGCTTCTCTGTTATAATCCGTAGATTTCTTTCTCCACTTGCTCTCTAGCCTCCTCCTGGTTTGCTCCATCATTTGTAGTTCCTGGTTAAACCAGGATGCTGGCCATTGGATAGGGCGTTTAGGAGTGGTTGTGTCAACAGCCCTAGTGGTGGCCGTGACCCAACCATCCACCAGAGCCTTGACAGGAGCACCAGGCAGTTCAGCCAGAATCCCTCTCATGGTATCCTGAAATCCTATAGGATCCAGTAGCCTTCGAGGCCGGACCATTACAATACATCCTTGCTCCCTCCGAGGTGGGAGGCCCACTGAGAGGTTACATTTTACTAGATGGTGATCCGTCCATGAGAAAGGGACTGAAACAAGGTCAGTCACCAACAGACCACACTCACTCCATTTATTGGAGAAAACCAGGTCTAACGTATGACCACCCACATGGATGGGGCCATTAACATGTCGGGACATGTTCAAGGAAGCCATGGTTTCCAAGAACTCAAGAGCTGAACTGGAAATCTCTGCCTCCGCATGGATGTTGAAGTCACCCATGACCAAAAGCCTCAGGGACTCCAACAGTGCCACGGAGACAAAGTCTGCCAGCTCTGGTTGGGAAATGGCTGGGTCGTGTGGAGCACGGTAGCCCAGCAAGATCCCAATACCATTCCTGGCCCCTATCAACACGTGGAGGGCCTCCAGACCCGGCATCACCACCACAGAGTGCCTAGTAACCTCCAGAGTGTTTTTATATACAACGGCTACTCCCCCCATCCCTCCATTCTACCCTGGTGCTGGACTGCATAACTGGGAGGACAGACAAGGGCCAGGGGAGGACCCCCTTCCCCACTAATCCATGTCTCGGTTATGCACGCCAGGTCTGCATCCTCTTCCAGAATAAGATCATAAATAATCTGGAATTTATTGGATACAGACCTGGCATTGAACAGCACCAGTTTTAGAGTGGAGGGCCGGCTGATCTGGCTACCTTGATCCTGACGGTTGGTCAGAGTCCCAGAAAAGTGTACAGCTTTCAAGCATCTGCTCACTGTTCTTCTCACACAAGTAGCGGCCCTGCCAGCACCACGTCTCCCTCTACCCGTTATCACCCATATATTAAATGGCCCTTCGCTGAGGGGGCAAGCCTTCCACTCCATAAATTAACAAAATAGTTTAAAGTGCAGATAGTTCAAATAATAATTCAAAAAAGAAAGGAAAAAACTAAATAATTGTAAATTAAATGTACTGAGCATAAATTAAATACCATAAAGTGCATATATTGCCAAAGCAATTTATAATAAGTAAATGAAATAGAGTACATACACCAAAATATAATAGAATAATAAATAGAATAAAATAAAAATAAAAATAAAATAAATAGAAAATAAATAAACAAATTAAAATTAAATGCAAAAATCCCCCCCTCACAGTCCTGTTTTGTTGTGTTATGTCTGGAGATCACTATCTGTCCAGATGTAATTGGAACGATCGTGAGGACAATTTTTAAAATTGAGGCAAGCTTCAACATTTAGGAAGAAAAGCAGCAGTAGCAGGAAAGTTCGTGGTGAAAATGGTGCCACTTCCATTCTATAAATGGAAAAATATGGTACATTTAAAGTAGTATAGTTATTTGATGGGCTACTGCTGAGCCAGCTGGGTTTATCACTGACTGACACACACATACTGTAATTAGGATAACAAAGCCACAACGTTATTGATTACAGTGGCAGTTATTCTCACCAAGCCTTGGGTCAGATCCAACTCACTGGTGGACCCACATGTCCCCTGATGCAGATCAACATCTCCTTGAGAGACTACTTGGGGTGGCAGTTCTGATTGGAGACCACGCGAATGTAAGCCACTCCATGACTCAACTGCCAACCAGGGGCAGGGTCAATTCTCCCCCTTCCAAGCTGAGGTAGTTCCCAGCCCCACCCCTTGTTCCCCTGTGGGGATTTTTCCACCACCTAGGCATGCAAGTCCCTGCTTGCTACCCTAACAACTGTTTGGATCTGTCCCAATTACCAAAAGTGCCACAGAGTGATCCTGCCAGATCACTGCAGCTGTAACCACATCTTCATGGCCATTGTGACATTACCAAGCCACATGTTGTGCCCGTGGTTTGTGAAATGTACACCATCCAGCTGGTAATGGTATATCTTGTGTGAGATGGCTGATCCAGATGCCTGCACAGGCAGACTGCCCTGGTCACATCCTGCCGGGCAATGTCCACCCAATGTGGATCATGTGCCCCCTGCCAGATCTGCCTTCCCAGCAGGTTGGACTGTTGAAAAATATATTAAAGGAGGTTGCGAGACACCGAGATAAGTTGTTCAAAATATACTTTATCTAAGTCTCTTAGGGAAAAGGTATACGGGAATTCCTAATAAACAAACAACATCTAAAACATATTACATACCATATAATTGAGCAAAATAAGCAACAGCAGTCAAGGTAACGCCGATAAGTAGGCAAACTCAAAAGGTTCTGGCTTGCTCGTAGCTTTGCACCGTCCGAGGGAGGGTGCGGAGATAGAGGGTGAAACAGACTACATTTATAAGGCTAGTTAATTACAGGGAACACATGAGGTTCCTTTCAAGGTTATCCATTAAAAAGAAAGACATGTTACATATTGATATTACAACACCCCTTCTCAAGATGTAACATGGATACAATTTTGGTTACATAATCGATTACATAGCCCATGATCAATTCTGCTGGTGTTAACATTAAACATATTTAACATTTCCCGAAGATGTATAAAATTTTCTTTTACCAACGGTTTTGTCAGGATATCCGCTACCATTTCATTGGTAGGGCAATATTCAATATCAATAAATCCCTTCTGATACAAATCTTTTACAAGTTGACATTTTAGCCCTGTTGCTCTACTCCTAACTTTCGTGCTCTCTGATCTACAAATTGTAATGCACGCTTGATTGTTTTCAAACATCGTTATGGGAGTAGATTCTTCAATTCCAAAATCCTTCAAGAGATCAAAAATCCATTCTAAACCACTACATGCGTTTGCTGCTGAAATGCATTCCGCTTCTGCTGAAGATTGGGCCACAATGTTTTGTTTCCTACTGGCCCAGTCAATAAGATTGTTTCCATAATAAAACAGGTATCCACTGGTTGATTTATAGATTGTTGATTCTTCTTCCCAACTAGCATCCATATATCCAATTAATCTAGGTTTATCACAAGGTAATATCTTTAATTTTAGATTTTCTGTTCCCTTCAAATACCTTGCCACTCTCTTTATGGCACTCCAATCATGATGGTTTGGTGAACTCACTTTTCTACTTAGAAAACTAACAGCTGCTGTAATATCAAGCCTCGTAGTTTTACTTAAATAAAGGAGCTTGCCTATAGCTTCTTGATATTCATTATTAGATTTAAGTGGTTGTCCATCTTTTAATTTTAAACAGGCTGGTTCTAATGGAGTACTCACTGCTTTACAGTTTTTCATGCCAACTGATTCAATAAAATCTATGATTTTTTGTTTCTGACTTAAAAGGAAACTCCCATCATTGAGTCTTTCTACTTCCATTCCAAGATAATGTTTTACTTCTCCTAGTTGTTTAATCTCTATTTCCCTTTTAAATTTATCAGCTATTTCTTTAATATCCTCTTTATGTTGGCAGCATATTAATAATTCATCTACATATGTTAGAATATATTGGTATTGTCCATCCTTAAATGTCATATATAGACAAGGACCAGCCTTCCCTTGCTTAAAAGCTTGGCAGTGTAGGAGATCTGTTAATTTATCATACCAACTTTTGGCTGATTGTTTAAGTCCATATACACTCTTATTAAGTTTACAAACAAGATTTTCTTGTCCCTTTTCTTGAAATTTATTTTATTTATTTATTTATTTATTGGACTTATATACTGCCCCATAGCGCTACAAGCACTTTCCGGGCGGTTTACAATTTTTAATTATACAGGCTACACATTGCCCCCCCAGCAAGCTGGGTACTCATTTTACCGACCTCGGAAGGATGGAAGGCTGAGGTTTGAACCCCAGGTCGTGAGCACAGTTTTAGCTGCAGTACAGCGTTTTAACCACTGTGCCACGAGGCATTTCTTCAAAAAGGTCTCCATTAAGGAAAGCTGTTTTAACATCTAGATGTTCCACAAACATATTTTTTGAACCTGCTACACCAAGAAGTATCCTAAGTGTTGTATGGTTAATTACTGGTGCAAAAGTTTCAAAATAATCAATCCCATATTTCTGGGAAAAACCTTTGCAACCAAACGTGCCTTATATCTATCCATGCTGCCTTCTGGATTATATTTAATTTTATAAACCCATTTACTCCCAATAGCTTGTCTGTTAGGGGGTAAATTTGTGAGGGTCCAAACTTCTCTCTCTTGTAATGATATTCTTCTTTCATGGCTTCCATCCATTTTTCCCTCTCAGAAATAGGTAATTTATTGACCTTATTCCAATTTGCCGGTTCCCTAATTTCACGCAGATTTTCACAATATCCATATCTTACTGGTTGTTTCCCTTTATTGACCCATTCTGATCGTCTTACAGAAGTTGTTATTTCTGTTTCTTTTGGTCCAGTTTCTGCTTCCTCTTCTGTTTCGGTTACACTCTCAGAGGATGGACCTGCTGGTTGACCAGTGGTCTCTGCAGATAACCAATTGACCAATTCCTCTGAAACAGTTTCTATACTCTGAGTCAGTTGTCACTATGGATTCACTCAACTGTTGTTTTACAGGTTTTTCATTAACATATACAACATTGCAACATTTTATTTCACGAGTGTCAGGGTTCCAAATTCTATACCCTTTCGCTGCAATGGGATACCCAACAATAATTCCTATTTCAGTTCGAGGATCAAGTTTTCCCCTCCTTTCCTTTGGGACATGTGCATATGCTCTTGCACCAAAAGTTTTTATGTGTTTCAAACCAGGCCTTTTTCCATACCATAGTTCAAATGGTGTTTTACCGGTTATTCCACTAGGAATTCTGTTATGCAGATAGGTTGCTGTAACTACCGCTTCCGCCCATAAGGAAGCGGGTAATCCAGCTTGCATTAGCATTGATCTAATCATTTCCTGCAATGTACAGTTTAGCTTTTCAGAGCATCCATTTTGTTATAGAGAATAAGGTATAGTTACTCTATGTTCAATCCCTTCTTGTTCCAAAAATCTCTTAAACTCAGCATTACAGTACTCTCCTCCTCCGTCTGTACGTAATGCTAAAGGGGCTTTACCAAACCAGTTCTTAATGGCAGCTATATAACATTTAAAATTTTCAAGAGTCTCATCTTTACTTTTAAGTATATATACATAAGTATATTTACTTTTAGACTCTGTAAAGGTAAGGAAATATTTGTTATTGCCTGCGGATAATGGCATGGAACCAACCAAATCTGAATAAACCTATTCTAAAAATTCTTTATCCTTGTGACATTCCTCTTTCACGTCACAATGGTCAGGACACTCTCTCATTCACACTTTATTTACGCTGCCACCAACCACTCCTTCATAAGACTCTTCAGACAAATGTATGATTTTAAAAATAAAAACTTGTATTTTATTGATAACAACAGAAGGAATGGTAAATCACTTTATCAACTGAAATAAAAAGGCAATCAGTAATAATAAAGTATCCCCTCATACACACTATCATTCAGACCTTAACTCCTCCTGACTCTTAACTCCAAAACTCTTAACTCGTAACTCCTAACTAACTGACTCACATCATTCACTCCCCCCCCTTATATACACAGCTCCACCTCCTGGAGTCCCACCTCCTGCTCTGCTATAGGCAGATGGGTTACAGCATAACCATGATAGGCAGGTGACGTCATCGCAGCCGTCACATACCTTCCCCCTTAATAAGTTGTTTTGTGATGAAAAGCTATAGTGCTTTTCAACACAAAACAACAGCAAGCAAATTACATTATTATCTGCAACATTTCAATAGCACTCATAAAATAACACATTTCTAAGCATACCTATACTTACCACTACTTACTTTAAACAATAAAAGCATATATAATAATGCATTGAAAACACACTCGACATTTCAACACATAATATAACCATTTACATTCACATATACTTTAAATGTCCATATAAGTTCATCCGTTGTCTTCTGGTCTTCTGGATAAGGCGTCAGCCACACAGTTCAGAGTCCCTCTGACCACCTTAACCTCAAAGTCATAGTCCTGTAAGAGAAGCACCCACCTCATCAGCTTACTGTTCTGGGCTTTCATTGTCCTTAGCCACATTAGAGGTGAGTGATCAGTGCACAAGGTAAAATGACGACCCCAGATGTAGGCTTTCAATTTCTTAATTGCAAAAACGATGGCCCAACACTCCTTCTCAATGGTAGACATGTTCTTCTCACTTGGATTCAGCTTCTTGCTTAGGTACAACACAGGATGTTGGTCTCCGTCGTCATCTTGTTGACACAGCACCGCTCCAACACCGGCATTGGATGCGTCGGTATAGATGATAAACTCTCTGCTGAAGTCAGGAGCATGCAGCACAGGATGGTTGGTTAAAGCTTCTTTCAGCCGACCAAACACCACCTCGCAATCTTGGGACCAGGAAACACGGTCACTGCTCCTTTTCTTCGTTAGCTCTGTCATTGGTGCAGCAATTTCACTAAAGCAGGGTATAAACGTTCTATAGTACCGTACCAGACCTAAAAAGGATCTCACTTTCTTTTTGGTATTGGGTCTGGGCCATTTAAGGATTGCATCTATCTTGGCCTCTAGGGGTTTGATAAGACCTCCTCCAACTCTATGACCCAAGTATTTCATTTCAGTGCTACCTAGCTGACACTTACTGGCTTTGACAGTTAACCCAGCGTCTTTTAGTCTTTGTAGCACTATCTCTAAATGATATAGGTGATCTAGCCATGTGTTGCTAAATACCCCAATGTCATCGATATAAGCCACAGTAAATGCACTGAGCCCTTGCAAAGTTTTGTCCATGAGCCTTTGAAATGTAGCTGGTGAATTTCACAGGCCAAAACTAAGAACCCAGAATTCAAACAGACCAAATGGACTACAAAATGCTGTTTTCTCTTGGTCCTTTGGGTCAATTCTTACTTGCCAGAACCCTTTCGTTAGGTCCAGACAAGATATGAATCTGCAACCCCCAATGGTTTCAATTAGGTCATCAAGCCTGGGCATAGGATACGCATCAGGTTTGGTTACTGCATTTAACTTTCTGTAGTCCACGCAGAACCTGATGGAACCATCCGGCTTGTCCACTAAGACTACCGGGGCTGACCAAGCACTAGAAGAGGGTACAATAATTTGGTCTTTCAGCATTTCATCCAGTTGTTTGCGCACTTTCTCTACATAAGGACCTGTTACTCTATATGGTGTTACAGATTGAGGGGAAGCATTCCCTGTGTCAATCCTGTGTAGCACTCCCTTCGCAACACCAGGCTTGCTTGAGAACACTTCTTGATATTTTGTAACCAGAGTCCTAAGACTACTCTGCTGTTCACTAGATAGATTAGGGCTGATCTGCACATCTTGTGGATTAAACTTCTGCTGACCCCTCCCTTCCCAGAAGGGTAACTCATGTTCCTCTTTATCAGCAGCTTTCATGGCAAACAGCACCTGGTTCGTTTCTCTATAATAGGGCTTAAGGGCATTGACATGAACAACCCTCCTGCCTAAACTTCCATTGTCCTCAATAATATAATTAAGGTCACTCATTTTCTGAATCACTCTATATGGTCCATCCCATTTAAGTTGTAATTTGTTCCCTTTAATGGGTCTCAGCCTAAGAACCTCATCCCCTGGGTTGAATTGACGTTCTCGTGCTCGTTTGTCATACCACTGTTTCTGTTTGGCCTTTTTAGTTGTTAAATTTTCCACAGCCAAATCCATATTTCTCTTGAGGCAGTTCATTAGTGAATCAATATAAGTTACTACATTGTGCGGATCATCTTCAATACACTGTTCCCAATTCTGCTTGATTAAATCTAGTGGTCCCCTTACATGTCTCCCAAATAATAGCTCGAAAAGACTAAACCCAGTACTTTCCTGTGGGACTGATCTGTATGCATATAAGAGTAGTTGTAACTTTTGGTCCCAATTATTTGGATTCTCCTGTAAGTAAGCTCTGATCATCCTGATGAGTGTACCATTAAATCTTTCCGTTAACCCGTTACATTCTGGGTGATAAGGAGAAGTTTCGAGGTGTCTGATCCCACAGATCTGCCATAACCTTTTCATAAGTCTGGATGTAAAAGAGGTTCCTAAGTCTGTGATAATCTCAGAAGGGAAACCCATTCTACTCATATAATTTACTAAAGCCTCCGCTACAGTCTGGGTCTCTATGTTTCGTAAAGGAATTGCCTCAGGGTACCTAGTGGCATGGTCCACAATGGTTAAAATAAATCTGTTCCCTCGCTTAGTGACTGTGGGCAATGGACCTATGATATCCACTCCTAGACGTTTAAAAGGTGTTGAAATTACTGGTAAAGGACACAGCTTTGCTTTTGTCTTGTCACGGTTATGTCCCTGTTTTTGACATACAACGCATCTCTGGCAGAAACTCCTAATATGTTTTCCCATATCAGGCCAATAAAAGTTTTGGGCTATTCTCTGTTTGGTCTTATTTATCCCCAAATGAGCTGAGAAAATGTCTGCATGTCCCTTTTCTAGCAGCATAGGGCGATATTTATCAGGAACAACCAACTGCTTTTTAATCTCAGGCCCTCCCTTTACCATATTAATCAGTTTTTCCTTATAGAGCAACCCACACTTTATAATGAAACGTTCAGGACATTCAAGCATTAATTCTCTGTCATCCACCTCTTCAAAACATCTTTTTAAAGTGGGGTCTGCTATCTGATCCCTGGCAAATACACTTTTCTGAGGTATTTCTAACAAAACGCCTCAGCCTGGGGTATGTTCTCTTCTTGTTCTTGAGAGCCAGTACCATTACTAGCTTCCCTTTGTTCAGGTTGTGATCGCGTAATCACCAAGGCACTCTTGACATGCTTTGTTAAGTCAGTGCCAATAAGACAAGGTGTAGGAATTTGAGAAGAAACCCCCATTCGCCAAACTCCCCGCCATCCTTGATAATCAACTAAAACATCTGCCACAGGCAAGCTCACTAACTCCTTCCCAATTCCTCTGAGAGTCATATTCTGACCAGGAATTATACATTCCTGAGGTACAATATCAGAGTGGCAGATCGAAACTTGTGATCAAGTGTCTCGTAAAGCAGTGTAATTCTGTCCTAAAAATTTTATTCTGTCCCCAGCTGATTCCAGTAGCTGAGAATTTATCTGAATGTACAAACAATGTCTTATTTCAGCTATTGGCAGATCCTCATATTCTGTACTCAGGCCACTAGATGTATCCATTTCTGAAGAGGTAGCTGCTGCTTCTGGCTGCGTTCCCATGGCAACAGGGCTACTGTATCTCTAGAGGGACTCATTTGGCTGTTCTGTATCCAATACACAGACTTTGCCTCTTTCAAATTCACTTTCTGAGGAGAAATTTCTTTCTTTTGAGTTGTGTTAAAACACTGGGAAGCAATGTGTCCCCTGCCTTGACAAGCAAAGCAAATTTTATCTCCCCATGAGCCTCTGTTAGTGAACTTTTCTGATTTTTCTTTTCCCTCCAAAATCTGGTTCCTGTGCTGGATCTGCCCAGAAGTTTTACACACAAAATGGCTGCCCATTTTAGCCTGACCCTGACCTGGCTCTTTGGAGTACTTTGGGTCCCATATTTTCCTCATACCTTTTTCCTCATAACTTACAGGGCCCCTTATTTGTGAAATAAAATCAGCAATCTGCACAGCCTGTCTAATGTCAGTAGGTTTCCTTTCCTGAACCAAATATTTAAGTTCACCACGGAGCAAGGAATAGAACTGCTCCAAACCTACAATATTTTTTAACTGTTGAAAAGTCTGTACATTTTCCTGTTCCAACCACCTGTCCAAACATCTCTCTAAGTTATAACCCAGCTGTGTGAAAGTTTCATCTGATTTCTTGGTGAGCTTTCTGAATTTCTGTCTGAGGTGTTCTGAATTAATGCCAAATCTAAGAAAAACCAACTTTTTAAACTCTGAGTAATCTTTACTGAGTTCTATTGGCATATCAGCATATATTTCTGCCATTTTCCCACTAATCAGAGACCTTAAAACTACCATTTTCTCTGCTTCTCTGAGAGAAAAATCTGAGGCTGCTCTCTCAAAACTTGTAAGGAACGCTTCAACTGAATCCCCTTGTTTATAGGATGGAAATTTCTTTAAATCTGCTTTTGATAATTGCCTCTCCTCATTTTCCCTATTATTATTATTGTTCTGGTTCAGTAATTCCATTCTTCTTATCTCCAATGCCATACGCTGTTTCTCCAGTTCAAATTGTCTCTCTCTTTCCTCCCTCTCTAGGGCAATTCTCTCTCTCTCAGCCTCCCTTTCCAATTGTCTCATTCTATATTCATGTTCCTGGGCTAATTGAATTTGCCTCAGTTATGATAACTGTTCCCCATTAATTTCTTCCTCCCGCTCTGAGGTAAATCTGTCCCCTTCTCCATCAATCACCTCTCCAGTTCCCTCAGACATCTCTGGAGATTTAGGCTCACTTTCAGCCATTCTACTGCACGTCAAAGGCATGTTTCTTACACAAAAGGCTCCTGACTATTTCCAAGCCTCTGTTTAAAATACTTTTCCCCTTTCTGTGTTAAGGTCTGATATATATTAGCAGTGTGTTCCAGCTGATCTGACACTAGAAACTGTAACTAAGCTTCTATGTCATCTTCTTTTCCCCTTTTCTGGGCCTCTTGCCAACTAAGGATACTTATTTTATATTACTGCCTTTAGAATCACCACAGCTCTCTCCACTCACTGGAGCTGTTTAAAATGGAGATCCCTCAGCTTTGCTGGGCTTGGTCTGTCCTCTCAGAGTTCACCTAACTCAGGACACTCTGACCAACTCGCCACAGTCTCTGCTTTGGGGCTACTCTCCCTCACAAAATGGCCACTACAGAGCTCATACAACAGTCCTCTCACACTGAAGCTTGAGCGCCTCTCCACTAGATTTGCTCCCCTTGAGACAAATCCTAGAGAGTTACCCACGCTCTCCACTTCAGGTGACCCTCACTGAAGTCCTTTTGCTCCTGCCACTTTAGCCAAGGCTTTACTGGCCAACTGGCCAACTCGTATCCCACACGCTGGCACCAATTTTCTTTGTGACATTCCTCTTTCACGTCACAATGGTCAGGACACTCTCTCATTCACACTTTATTTACACTGCCACCAACCACTCCTTCATAAGACTCTTCAGACAAATGTATGATTTTAAAAATAAAAACTTGTATTTTATTGATAACAACAGAAAGAATGGTAAATCACTTTATCAACTGAAATAAAAAGGCAATCAGTAATAATAAAGTATCCCCTCATACACACTATCATTCAGACCTTAACTCCTCCTGACTCTTAACTCCAAAACTCTTAACTCCTAACTCCTAACTAACTGACTCACATCATTCACTCCCCCCCCCTTATATACACAGCTCCACCTCCTGGAGTCCCACCTCCTGCTCTGCTATAGGCAGATGGGTTCCAGCATAACCATGATAGGCAGGTGACGTCATCGCAGCCGTCACAATCCTGTATGTTATTCTTCCCTGTGTAACTAGGAGTAGTTCCCTTTGCCTTTATACAGATTTCACATCTTTCTTTTGACTTATCACATTTATAGGCATCTATTTCACATTCTGCCAGTAGTTTTTCAATACTCTGCATATTTCTGTGTCCTAATTTTACATGCCATGAGTAAAGACAATTTTTGTGATCATATCTCTCTTGCCTTATTTGGCATACAGATGTTCCTTCATCTACTACATTATGTAAATCATCACTAACATCAATTATATAATGAAAACCATCTTTTTCTTCAACCTTTAGTACTAGACCAGTTTCATCATTGATGACCTTTCCTGAGTCACCTTTAAGGACTACAGTGTAACCATTTTTTACAATTGTTTTAGTACCCAGTAAATTATTAGAAGCCTCAGGAACATAAGCAACGTCTGTCAATGTTAGATCTACCACCTCATTTTTAGAAGTTAGAACTTTTAAAGGTACTGTTCCAGTTCCAAGCACTTTAAAGCTTTCTTGATTTGCTTGCAGTATTCTTGGTCTATTCTGTGTGTCGAGTTGACTGAAGCATTCTCTAAATCGGCAAATGTGTATGAAACTACCACTGTCTAGAAGGAAATGTCTGTTATCATCCATGCCTTCATAATCAGATATTTGAAATACTTTCTTGTTATGAGCAATTTTACCATCATTAGATCTTTGCTTGTAATTCATGCTTGGTCTTCCTTGTGATGTTCTAAAATTTATATGACTGCTGAAATGTCTTTGGACACTAGGGGCCGCTCTTTCAATACTAGTACTTGTACCTCTTGGTATTTGAGTCCCTGTGCCTTTAAATCTACAACATTTGGCAATATGTCCAACCTTTAAACATATATAACATCGCCTTTCTTCAGGATCAGGTCTCATTCTTAATATAGGCAATTTTTCAGGTAAATTGTCCATTGCCCTTTTTAATCCTGAATCTCTTAAATAGGCAATTGTGTATTCCAAGTCCACCTCAGCTATGCACTCAAGCATAGCTTTCTGATTTGCATAGGACTGTGGTAGAATAAGTAATATGCAAGTGTGGAACTCAGTATCCGATATTTCTGCCCCTGCAGCTTGAAGCTCTGTGACAATTTTCAACATTTCATCTAAATGCTCATTAATGTTAGTTCCTTCTTTCATTCTCATACTATATAACCTTTCCTTCAGAAATATTATGTTTTTACTTGATTTAGTGCAGTATTTCTTTCTTAAAGCACCATATAGTCCTTTAGCTGTTTTATATTTAGTTACTAATGGAGTTTCATGATCTTCTATACAAGAGTATAACAACATTATAGCCTTTGCTTCTTTAATTTTATATTCATTGTGTGCTGGCTGGCTTTCAGGTATATCTTGGTCTATAGCATCTAAACAGTCCTGTACTTGAAGGGAAACTCTTAATCTTGCGTCCCACATTTGAAAGTTGTTCTGGTTCAGCTTTGGGATTGCATATACACCACTGCTGTTACTTACACCCAGGTGAACACGTTGAGTGGATGTGTTAGCTTCTGGAGTAGTAGTAGACATCTTGATGCTGATATATGTTGTCTCATAAAGTCAAAAGTAAAATTTTCTTCTCCTCTTCACTCTCAATCCACAAAACTTGACTGCATGCAAAAATGCTGTGGGGGTGGGGGAAGCCTTGCAAGGATCCAAGTGAGCCTTCCAGGACCCTTGTGAGGCTCCCCTCACCCCCGGTGGGCCAGCGGGGGCGAAACTGCCAGCTTCTAGGACCTTTTCTGAGGCTTGAAAGGCTCAGAAAAGGTCCTGGAAGCTGGTGATTTTGCCCCTGCTGGCCCAGTGGGGGGTGGGGGGATACTTGCAAGGGTCCTGGAATGGACCATTTGGAGGCTCCCCCTACTCCCCCACAGGGCCAGAGGGGGCAAAATCGGCACCTTCTGGGACTCTTTTGAGGCTTGGGAAGCTTTAGAAGAGTCCCTGAAGGCAGTGATTTTGCCCCCCTCTGGGCCCCCGGGGGGGGGCAGGGTGAGCCTCCAAAGGGTCCTAGGGTGTGTTCCATAAGACAGACCTCTCCATAAGGCTCACCAAATTTTTAGGAGAAGAAAACAGATTACAGTGCTGCCTCGCTTAGCGATTGCTTCGTTTAACGATGTATTCGCTTAACGATGGTTTTTTAAAAGAATTTTCCGCATCGTTTAACGATGTTTCCTATGGGCGATTTTCACTTAGTGATTTCGGGACCATGCTTTGCATAGCGAATGCATTTTGGGTCCCCTGTTTCGCTTAACGATGTCCGTTTTGCAATTTTAAAAGTGTCTTAAAATGTTCAAAAACTGTTTTAAATGCTTGGAATCGTTAGTGCACCTTCTAAAATGGGTGCAAACTTAATTTGGCTTTGTTCTGACCGTTAATTTTTGGTGAATTTCCCCCCCCATTGAAATGCATTGAACCTAAGTTTGACAGGTGTCAAATGGGCACGTCAATGCATTCCAATGGGGGAGAACAAAATTCACCAAAAATTAACGAAGACTCAGAACAAAGCCATAGTAAGTTTGCACATGTTTTACAAGATGCTCTAACAAATCCAAGCATTTAAAACAGTTTCTGAGTCTTCGTTAATTTTTCATGAATTTGTTTCTCCCCCATTGGAATGCATTGAAGTGCCCGTTTGACAGCTGTCAAACTTGGGTTCAATGCATTTCAATGGGGGGAAAAATTCACTAAAAATTAACAAAGAGTCAGAACAAAGCCAAATTAAGTTTGCACATGTTTTAGAAGGTGCACTAACGATTCCAAGCATTTAACACAGTTTTTGAACATTTTAAGACACTTTAGAAATAATGAAAACGGGCATCGCAAAACCATTGAAATGCATTCAATAGGCTTCAATGCATTCCAATGGGGGAAACATTGTATCACTTAGTGATGTTTCCTATGGCGATTTTCGCTTAAGGATGGCAATTATCTGATTTTCAATGCATCTCTATGGGAAAACGTGTTTCGCTTAGCGATGTTTTCCCATAGCGATGTGTTTTTTTGGAACCAATTAAAATCATTCAGCGAGGCACCACTGTATTGGTTGTTGTGGGCTTTTCAGGCTCTTTGGCTGTGTTCTGAAGGTTGCTCTTCCTAACATTTCACCAGTCTCTGTGGCCGGCATCTTCAGATTTTCCTGTTTTCTTCTCCTAAAAATTTGGTGCGTCTTATGGAGAGGTGCGCCTTATGGAGCAAAAAATACGGCATGTATGTATGTATGTATGTATGTATGTATGTATGTATGTATGTATGTATGTATGTATGTATGTATGTATGTATGTATGTATGTATGTATGTATGTATGTATGTGTTTCTTGATTAGGTCAATAGAGTATTTTGGGTGAGTTATCACCAACACAGAGACAATATCCAATTCTATTTCTGCTACAACTGACCTGTGTGTGACTGTGCAGAACCTTAACTAGTGTTGGGCCGAGGGGTGAGGGTAGATGAAACTCAGCCAACTGAAACTGAATACTGGTAAGATGAAGATGTGGCAGATAGTGAAAAAAAAATTCTTACTTGTACCAATATTTGCTAGAACCAAAATGTTATAATCCTGCTTTATCAGTGCCTTAGTGAAACAGTCAATATGGAATTAGAAGTGTATTCTGGGTAAATCCATGATGAACTCAAAGCAAAAATTCTCTACAGCACTGGTTCTTAACCTTGGGTTACTCAGGTGTTTTTGAACTGCAACTCTCAGAAACCCCAGCCAGCACAGCTGGTGGTGAAGGCTTCTGGGAGTTGCAGTCCAAAAACACCTGAGTAACCCAAAGTTAAGAACCACTGCTCTACAGCTAATACAGAATGGCTAGACTGCTCAGTAGAGATTCCCATAATGCTTATAAGACTTTTGTGCTGAAAATGTCAGTTATCAAGCCATTTCAATAACACAATATATATTAGTGCTGGTTTAGAAGATAATTAACTACTGTCAGGATCTGGCTGTATGTCCTGGGAGCTGCGGGAGCCAGGAGTGTCTTGGTGTTTGCAGGCTCAGGCCCTGGCCTGTGTAGCAGCTGCTGGGCTAGTCATGAGACTCACCTGGAAGCCTGGAGGGAAGGCCTGTTTAAGGTTCTCCCTCCTACAGCTTGCCTCAGCAACAAAGGTTTTTAGCTGTGGTGTTCCTTGCTGCTGTGGTGTTACTGCTCTTGTCACCTACATATCTGTGTCTTGCTTCCATTGTTCCTGTTCCTGCCTTGGTCCCTGCTCTTGCTGCTGTTTGCCCTCTACATCTTGACATCTTATTCCTGCTCTGTGTTCTCAGCCTTGCGGTCCTGCCTCTGCTTAGTCACAACAAATTGCACAGTGAGTGCCTTGGGACACGATACCCTGTGTGGTAGACTAGGTCCTGGTGCCCTTGCCCTGGGTGTAGGACTGCGTGGGATATCCTGGACTATGACAACTACTTATTTAATTCTGGTGCCCATTGGGTCATGGTGCCAAAAGCTATTTTTGTTGAGGCTTCCCCCCCCCCCCCAGCACACAGATATGCCACCTAGTAACAAGCTTCTAATGAAGTCTTCTGAACTGCTGCAAAGTCAAATTTTGTGATAGTACTGCCGGTATTAAATTCTGCCTTCTTAGACTTCAAGATGTTAATTGAATGTCCTACAGGTTCACCACCATGTTGATGACTGAAATGTTCTAATCAATGGTTTGAGAATGGAGTTTGAAAATATCTTGCAAAGTAAAATGCATTGTGGTAGTTTGGTATTGTTTTTCTCTGTTGTACAAGTAAACCCATAAGCAACATAATTATCTTTCCACTGGTGTCTTTTTGACACAGCAAGGGTTACTACAAACAATGAAGTAATATTCACACATTATTTTAACTACACAAGTTAAGTAAATTATAAAATAACATGTAAAAAAATTAATTATCTTACTTTAAGCCCTTTTCCTGCAGAGGAAACAGAAGGTGTGGTTCCCCGCGCCCAGGCTTCTGACCTTTTTAGGCTTGCAAGGGTGTATTTGCTTTGACCTTTGTTCTCCCTGACCACACGGTCTGAGGGAGCAGGGGTTTAGCTGATTTAATTCTCTGATTTAATTTTTTTAGACTCTAACTTGTTAAATAGGAGTGCATATATCTGGGGTAGCAGGGAACTTTTAGGGAAAAGATCAGACTTTCTCTCTTTTTAATTCACTGACCAATCAGTTGAGATGGAGAATGCAGGATCTGCTGCACTCACTTGTAACACCTGTGGCATGTTTGCTTTCTTGCCAAATGAGGTGCGTGGGTACAAATGCTCTAAGTGTAAGTTGGTGGTCCTCTTGGAAGAGAAGGTCTGGCAGCTGGAGGCCAGTGTTTCTAATCTTTGCACTATTAGGGAGCAGGAGATTTTTTTGGAGAGGTCAGAGAATGCCAACTTAAATTCAGAAAACAAGGAAAGTCTCACTGAGGAAGAAGTCAGTTCACAAACACAAGAGATGAATGCTTGAAGGAATGTCACACATAGAAATAGAAGGAGAAAAAACTATACAGAGAGCTTGGAGCTACAGAACAGATTCCAGCCTCTCTCTCTTATTAAGCAGGAAATGGACCAGCAGCAAGAGCAGTATTGTCAGCCTGAAGAGAAAATCCGGAGGACCCTGGAACCATCTGCACAGCTTGGGGCCCCTACCAAGCCTCGGAGGAGAAGAGAGGTGATGGTGGGGGACCCCTTGCTTAGAGAAACATAAACAACAATCTGCAAGCCTGACAAGATTAATCTGTCTACCTGGAACCAAAATTCGCAATATAACAGAGAGACTGACAAGACTCATCAAGCCCGCTGACTCTTACCCCTTCCTTTTGGTCCATATGGGAACCAATGATACTGCAAAGCACACCTTTCAGAATATCACAAAGGATTGTGACAGTACGGGTAGGAAATTGAAGGACCTGGGCGTGTATGTCATTATTTCATCTCTCGTCCCTGTTGAAGGATGTGGCCCACAAAGGGACAGAAGAGTAACAGAGGCGAATACCTGGCTCCATAGATGGCGCTGCCAGGAATGCATTGGCTTCTTCAACCATGTGCATTTCCATGTGGATGGTCTAATGGGAAGGGATGGGGTGCACCTTACTACTGCTGGAAGGAATGTTTTTGCTCACAGGATAACTAATCTGATAAGGAGGGTCTTAAACTGAGTTCTCAAGGGGAGGGCAACAATTTTCTTGAGGACAGGAACCCAGAAAGGGCTGTGGTGAATGTAATGATTTGAGAGCATGGGATGTGTGGTCAGAAGAAAATGAAGTCTGATGGTTGCTGTGGGTTTTTCGGGTTCTTTGGCTGTGGTCTGAAGGTTGTTCTTAACGTTTCACCAGTCTCTGTGGCTGGCATCTTCAGAGGGCAGGAGTCAGAACTCTTGTCTGTATTCTGGTGCAGTTTGTTTCGATAGTTGAGTATAGCTGTGGGATCAGCTTTTGTCCTTTTCAGGAGATGGGTGATTGTGGTGATCAGCGTGTTTTTGTTTTGGGTGTATTGTTGTGATAAGGGGGAGAGATGATGTGTCACTGTTATTGATGAGTGTTGTTAGCTGGTCTTTTGTGTGCAGTGATCACCAGTTCTTGTAGTTGGGTAGAGTTCATTGAGCTTTTGCAGGCTGCATTTTTCAGTGCTGGGAGCCAGGCTTTGTGGAGTTTTAAACTTTCTTCTTTTTTGTTGAAGCTCTGCTGGTGTTTGTGGATTCCAATGGCTTCCCTGCGCAATCTAACATAATGATTGCTGGTGTTGTCCAGTACTTCTGTTTTTCGAAATAGAATTTCATGTCCAGCTTGTTTTAGGGCACGTTCAGCTACTGCCGATTTTTCCAGCTATTTTAGTCTGCAGTGTCGCTCATTTTCTTTGATTCTGGTGTGGATGCTGCGTTTTGTGGTTTCAGTATGTACCTGGCCACAACTGCAAGATATCTGGTATACTCCTGCAGTGTTGAGGGGGTCCCTTTTGTCCTTTGCTGACCGTAACATTTGTTGTATTTTTGTAGTGGGCCTCAATACTGTTTGTAGGTTGTTGTTTTTCAAGTTTCCCCATGTTGTACGTGACCCCTATGATGTATGGAATAAATACTTTATTTCTGGGTGGCTGTTTTTCCTCTACAGTTTGTTGTTGTTTTCTTGGTTTGATGGATCTTGTGATTTCATTTTTGGAGTAGCCATTTGCCTGTACAGCCCAATTCAGATGGCTGAGTGTGGTGCCGAGAAACTTAGCATCACAGTTCTGATCTGGTCTACTAGTGTTTTGATTAATCCTCTTTTTTGCTGTGGTTGGTGGTTGGAGTTTTTTGTAGGTAGCAGTCTGTGTGGGTAGGTTTTCTGTAGACCTTGTGTCCCAATAGGAGGTCAGTTTTGCATATGACCATGACATTTAAGAAAGGTAGTTGGCCCTCTATTTCTTTTTCCATGGTGAATTGTATATTTGGGTGGATGCTGTTGAGATGGTTTAGAAATTCTCCCAGTTTTATTTCACCATGGTTCCAAATTGTGAAGGTGTCATCCACATATTGGAACCAGACTGTGGGTGTGAAGGGTGCCAAAGCCAGGGCCTGTTTTTCGAGATGTTCCATGTAGACATTTGCTATAACAGGGCTGACCATTCTTAGACAGAGTTCTGACTCTTGTCCTGAAGATGCCAGCCAGTTAGGAAGAACAACCTTCAGAACATGGCCAAAGAGCCCAAAAAACCCACAACTACCATCAGATCCCAGCCGTGAAAGCCTTTGAGAATACATTAAAATGGAGTCTGTTAGATTCAAAGAAAGATTATTTGAAAGACTTGGGAATGTGTATAGGCTGCGATGGAGAAATGAATAATGATGAAAAGAGGTATACTTTATATTCTAATAGAAATAAAAGTCATTCTAGAGCAGTTTTCGGGAAGCGGGTAATTTACCCCAAATGGGGTAAAAATGAAAATCCCGGGGGTGATGAGCAGAGTGCTACCCCTTCACCCACCCCACCCCCTGTAGCCAAACCTCAAAATGTAAGCCATCTCTCCCTGTTACTTCCTCCATTGCAGCAGGGCACTTGTAAATCCGTTCTTTCAGAGATTAGCCTGCTTGATTGTTTAGGGCTTTACAGCCCTGGGCAATCTGGGGCTTATGAATGTGAATGATTGCTTCCACCGGAGATGAATGCAAGGAAGCAGGAGGAGGGAAAGGCTTCACTTAATGAGGGGAAAGGTGTGAGAGATGGATGGCTTCATCAAGCTTCTTTAAACATATAGTATGTAGAAAATGGAGGGAGGTGCCTAGAACATAATCAGTCTGATTTCGGTATTGCACGTCTGGTGATGTCCATGTGTAGAGTCACTTCTTACGTTGTTGGAAAAGAGTGTTTGTGATGACCAGCTTGTTCTCTTGATAAAACTCTATTAGCCTTTGCCATGCTTCATTTTGAACTCCAAGGCTAAACTTACCTGTTGTTCCTTTTATCTCTTGACTCCCTACTTTAGCATTTCAGTCCCCTATAATGACAAGCACATATTTCTTTGGTGTCAGTTCTAGAAGGTGTTGTAAGTCTTCATTGAATTGGTCAGTTCCAGCCTCTTCAGCATCGGTGGGTGGTGCATAAACTTGGATTACCGTGATGTTGAAAGGTCTGCTTTGGGTTCTTATTGAAATCATTCTATCATTTTTGAGATTGTATCTCAGTACAGCTTTTCCCACTCTTTTATTGACTATGAGGGCTACTCCATTTCTTCTATGGGATTCTTCCCCACAATAGTAGATATGGTAATAGTCTGAATTGAATACAGTCATTCCCATCCATTTTAGTTCTCTGATGTCCAAGATGTCAATGTCAGTGTTTATTCTTGCCATCTCCTGTTTGACCACATCCAGCTTATCAAGGTTAATAGATTTTATATTCCAGGTTCTTATGCAGTATTTTTCTTTGCAGCATCGGACTTCCCTTTCACTTCCAGGAACGTCCACAGCTAAGTGTCCTTTCGGCTTTGGCCCAACCGCTTAATTAGCTCTGGAGCTACTTGTATTTGTCCTCCCCTCTTCCTCAGTTGGATGCCTTCTGACCTGAGGGGCCCATCTTTCAGCATCATATCTTTTACACTTTTGTTTCTGTTCATTGGGTTTCCTTGGCAAAAATAGTGGAGTGGCTTGCCAGTTCCTGCTCCAGGTGGATCGCGTTTAGTCAGAATTCTCCACTGTGACCTGTCTGTCTTAGGTGTCCCTGCATGGCATAGCCCATAGCTTCTCTGAATTACTCAAGCCCATTCACCATGACAAGGCAGCAATCAGTGAAGGGGATTTTGAGGACTAGCTTCAATAAAAAAGTAATAGATTTTATGATCACTGTGGGCTCCCTATCAACACTTTAGAGGTTCCTTATAGAACTCTATTGTGACAGTGAATAGCCAAAACATTGTGGAAAGAGCAAGTAGTAGGGTGGCTGAACAGTGGGGGAAAACAACTTTAGTAAAGGGTTGCAGGAAGAACACATTGTCTTAATTGTCTCCACACCAATGCACAGAGCATGGGAAGATGAGTTGGAACTTCTAATATAGCAAAATTAAAATGACATAATAGGTATCACTGTAACCTGGTGGGATTAGACTCACGATTGGAATGTAGTTATTGGAGGGTATAATTTATTTCAGAGGAACAGACCTAGTTAAAAAGGAGGAGGAGTAACTTTATTTGTTAAGAAAGCTTATGGTATCATCTGCAAATGAAGATGATACCAGGTGAAGAAATCCAGGGTATAAATCTAGGAAGCCAGGTTGAGAGCATCTGGGTAAGAATTAAGGAGGAGAAAACTGTGAGGGATGTCATTGTGTGAGTATACTACAGACCCCCAAGCCAGTCTGAGGAGTTGGATGAAGGCTTCCTGGAGCAGATGGCCGCACATTCAAAAGGGGAAGATGCAGTAGTAATGGGAGATTTCAACTATCCTGATATATGTTGGCATTTAAACTCTGCCCAGAACACAAGGTGCAACAAATTCCTTACTGGCCTTGCAGACAATTTTGTCAAAGTAAAAATTTATAGGCCTGAGCAGTACAAATGTCTTAATGAGCAGCCATAATGTTCAGGTGTGTTAAAGTGCTGAGTCATAGTGACTCAGGAGGGCTGGTTCTGGGGTGATGCAACATCTGTGCTGACTGGACACAGCCAGATGCACAAGTGTATATATGTGGACTGTGTATACAAGATGTATTCCTTCTCTTCTTGATGAGTTCATGCTGCCATGCTGTTGGTCTGTACATCTGTAAATACTGCTGTAAATATACGTCCGGTGCTGAAGAAGCTGATTGTGTCTCCATGAGTCACTTCACCACCAGGACCTGCTGAAATAGAGTATTTAAGCTAACAAGGGTAATGGGCCCAGCGACGCGTCCTGTGAAGACCGCTTTGCATAAAGTAAGTTGGTGAGTACCAGAGGGTGCCACTACAGTATATGGAAGAAGTGGAGGTCCAGGAAGGTGGCTGTTCTGCTGTTGAGAGCCCAGGAGGGGAAATAAAATGGAGGACTGAGAAAGAAAACACCAGCATGCAGGTGTTTGGGGGAATGAATATGGGAGGCTTTCCCTTGACAAGACTAAATGAGAGAAGTTACCAGACATGGTCCATTAAAGTTGAGATGCTATTAAGAAGGGAGGATTTGTGGAAGATTGTAGATGATCCCCCCCCCAGGCACTTGATGAGGATGAAGAATGGCTAAATGAAAGAGCCTTAAGTACATTAATTCTATGTCTGGAAGACAGCGAATTGATTCATGTGCATGGTCTGACCTCAGCTAAAGAATGTTGGGACACTTTGAAAAAGATTTATGTTAGGGACATGGCAGGAACAAAGGTGTCTCTAACAAAAAAACTATATAGATGCAGACTAGAGCCCGGTGGGAACATATCTGAGCATCTACAGAAAATGAAAAATCTGTTTAATGAGCTTCAGCAAAAAGGAATGCAATTTACAGAAAAACACAAGGTCTATGTAATCTTGAGCAGCCTGTCGGAGGACTATGACATATTGGTAACTAATCTGGAGTCCATGCCAGGAGAAGATTTAACCCTGGAGTACCTGACCAGCAGATTGCTGGAGGAGGAACAATGAAGGAGTAAAAGGTTCAATAGAAAAATTAAATATGACAACTCATGATGAAGGAAACAGGACAGCTGGCAGAAGAGACCAGAATTAACCCCACAGCAGAGGAATGCTACTTCCAGGAGGGGAGAGCAAAATAGCCAAGCCATGACTGTGAGACGCTGTTTTGGCTGTGGATCAGAAAAACATCTGCTGAGAGACTGCAGAGAAGCCTGCTGCAGAAGCGACGGAAAGAGAAGGGGATGATTTCTCTTGTCCAGGCAGCTGATAAATCCAAAATTGCCAGCTGGATAATTGACAGTTGAGCTGTATCTCACTTAACTAACAAGAAAGATTTATTTTCTTTCTTAGGTACTTCGGATCAAAGCTGTGTGAGCTTGGTAATTGGAGAAAAATCAGCCATAGCTGGAGAAGGGTCTGTTTTTATACCAGGTCTGGGAAAGGAACTTAAAAATGTATTGTTAGTTCCACAAATAGATTGTAACATTTTAAGTGTACCTGCACTTGGCAAACCACAAGCTGAACATGAGTCAGCAGTGTGATGCAGCTGACAAGAAAGCCAATGTGATTCTTGGTTGCAGCAATAGGAGTATTGTGTCTAGATAAAGGGAAATGATAGCACCATTCTATTCTGCTTTGGTCAGACTTCATCTGGAGTATTGTGTCCAGTTCTGGGCACCTCAATTTAATAAGGATGTTGACAACCTGGAACGTGTCAAGAAAAGGGTGCCTAAAATGGTTAAAAGTCTGGAAGCCATATCCTACTAGGAGTAGCTTAGGGAGTTGGGAATGTTTAGCCTTACAAAAAGAAGGTTGAGAGGGGACATGATAGCCATGTTTAAATATTTGAATAGGGGACTATTCCCCTATTCAAATATTTGAATATTTTGTATAGGGGACAGGTTTGTTTTCCAGTGCTCCAGAGACTAAGACACGGAGCAATAGAGCAAGACACGGACTAAGACATGGAGCAAACTACAGGAAAAGAGATTCCATCCGAATATTAGGAAGAACTTCCTGATGGTCAGAGCTGTCCAACAGTGGAATAAGCTGCCTCAAAGGGTGGTGGAGTCTCCTCCTTCGGAGGTTTTTAAGCAGAGGTTGGATAGCCATCTGTAGGGAGTACTTTGATGGATGTTCCCACATGGTGGGGGGTTGGACTGGATGGGCTCAGTGAACTCTTCCAACTCTATGGCTCTACTGAAAACAAAGAAAATTAGGATTTGTTTGTGTGTTGGCTTGCTTCATTAATGTTATTGCACAATGAAGTACATGTTTTCATTAATTTCTCATGCTGGTGGCGAGTGCATGTGCAGTGATAAAAGTAGGGTGGGTAGTAGTGGGGATCATATAGTTTTACCATCTGGTCATAGTGTTTGGCAGTACTTATGTATCCACATCAGCTGTGAGTACATAGTGTGATGAGATGGGTTTTTGAGTTAAAATCTTTTAAGGCATATGGGTTTTGTAATTAAGAAATGAGCCAGAGAGGTTCCATCTTGTTTCTTTGTATAAAGTATCTTTGCTATGCTGACAAGTTATTTTCTAGGCGAGCAGAGAGAATGTTATTCTAATAGCCTGAGAAAGGACTCGGTGTGATTAGATAGATGGGAATTGTTGTGACTCTTTGATAAACCACTGTAACCCAAATAACATCTGGTGCGTATGAGAAAGAAGTCATGTGGTGCAACAGGACTGTTTGCCTAGTAACGAACTCTGATTGGATGACATCGTGGGAAGGTGCGATAAGCCCTTGCCAGTTACTCTTGAAAAAGGAACTTTTTGCCTATGGACATTGTCTTTCAAGACCGACTCTTCATTCATTCGTGACACATGGGACTAACCTTTACTATACTGGATTACCTATGGATTTATGGGCTTTTTCCTAAGGACTATGCATGGACTATATTCTATGGACTGTTCTATGGAATATTCTTTATGGACTTCTTTTCTTGGAATACTCCATATGGACTATGCTCTTGTAATTTTGTAAGGACTATGGTATATTTACTAGATTTTTCTTTTCTAAGGACTATGGGACATATAATGGATTTTTACTTTTGTTAAGGAATTTTTATTCTACAGTATCACTGAGGACTATAGCCTTTTTATAACCTACTTGGATTATTTTGTTTTTAATAATGATTTCCTGGACTGGAACTGTTTTTATTCTTTTTAATGGCTTTTTGTGTGTTTGTAAGGTTTTTGAACACTTTTCTTTGCCTCACTACATCTTTGTAACTAAACAGCACAATGCTAGTTTATTTGTTTTGGTTTAATTTGGCTTTGATACTTAGTAAAATGCTTATTCTTTAATAAAATAAAGATTATAAAACTCAATTGGTTTTCTGAACAGTACACTTGTCGTAGGGTCATCTGAGAGTGCTGCCTCGGCCTAGCTTACTTAGAGTCCTGTCAGTGGTGCAAGTTAAGTCTAAGGACTACAAAGCCCACTTGACCTTTTCATAATAATATCTGAGAGTACAAGGGCGTTTTTATGTGGGCAGACCTGTGAGAAGGAGTGTTGTATCTTGGCTAGCTGAATTTGGACTCATTCAGCCCATTTTAGCATGTGCAAACTCCTGATTGCTCTCTGTCCAGGCTTACACGTGTTTTTGGACCCGTGTTTGCTGACACATAGTACAGTTGAGTCAAATTATATAGAGACAGATAGACAGGTTACTTACCTGTAACCATGGTTCTTCAAGTGGACCTCTATGAATCCACATCAGTGGGTTAAAACCGCGCCTGCGCTGGTCATCTCAGAATTTTCTAGAGCTTAAGAAAAGTAACAAAGTTTAGTTCAGTCTATACAGCGCATGCTCCGCCCGCCTCAGGCTCCAGTTCCCATTTATCCGCCATAAGCCATAGCCAAAGTTAGGCATATATAGGCAGTGATGGATAGTGGGGAGGCCGGGCGGGATGTGTGTATTCATAGAGGTCCACTTGAAGAACCATGGTTATAGGTAAGTAACCTGTCTTTCTTCAGCGTGGCCTCTATGAATCCACACCAGTGGGTGACTGGCAAGCTCACTTACCAGAAGGAGGGCCGTCACTGTAGAACTGATGTCAAAACTGCTCTCTCCTTCTTGGCCCGGGGGTCCGGTGTATAGTGAGTAATAAACGCAGAGTCATTGGACCAGGTAGCTGCTCTGCATATGTCAGGGATATCAACTCCTTGCAGCAGGGCAATAGAGGTGGCAACAGCTATTGTAGAATGACCCTTGAGACCTTCAGGGAGAGGCTTTTCCTGCAGTTCATAGGCAAGGGATATGGTGGAGACCAACCATCTGGACAAGGTGGAAGATGCTGCAGCAGAACCCTTGTGATGACCATAAAAACATAGGAACAACATTTGTGTCTTACGGAATTCTCTAGTCCTAATGACATAAAATGACCAAGCTCTTCTGACATCCAAACAGTGGAGCATGCACTCAACATTAGAAACTGGATTTGGAAATAAGGTAGGTAAAATCAAAGGTTGATTAACATGAAATTCTGAAACAACTTTTGGTAAAAATGAAATGTCTGGATATAACATGACCTTATCCTTGAAGAACGGAAGATAAGGTGAGTCACAACAGAGGGCTGCTAATTCGCTCGCTCTACAAGCTGAGGTGATAGCCACCAAAAACAAAGTCTTGAAAGACAAAAAACGAATATCACAGGACGCCATAGGTTCAAAAGGCGAACGTGTAAGGAAATGTAGTACTGTCTGTAGTGACTACTGTGGTAAGGGATGCTTTACAGGAGGTCTCATGTTAGAGAGGCCTCTTAGGAAGGCTTTTAGTATAGGATGAGAAAACAACCTAGATGCCTCTGAATCCCATGGCTGATTGGCAATGATAGCTGAAATGTAAACTTCCAAGGTAGAGATGGAAAGTCCAAAGTCAAATAAATATCTGAGGAAGCGTAGTAGTGTGGTCAGTGAGACAGGTGACGGTTGTAAATTGAGTTTCAGTATACAGTATTTCAGGAAATTTCCCCATTTATACTTGTAGAGGAGGGTAGTGGACGGTTTCCTAGCCTTCTTTATAACTTCTCTCACTGATGGGATATCCTCCAGGCAGTCAGGTGGCGAGACTGTAAGTCCAGGTGGAGGATACTCCCCTAGTCCTGAGTGATGAGGTGAGGAAGGAGTGGTAACCTCATCCTGTCCAGTGTTAATGACATTAGTCTGGAGAACCATGGTTGTCGTGGCCACCATGCAGCAATGAATACTGCTTCCACTTTTGCCTGAGATGCTCTGAATAATGCCCTTTGAATGAGTGATATTGGAGGAAAGATGTAAAGAAGGTCCACTTTCCATGGAATCATTAACGTGTCTCCCAGTGATCTTGTGCCCATTCCTGCACGAGAAGCATACGTCTTGCACTTCTTGTTGATTGGCGACGCAAACATGTCCACATGTATTTCCCCATCTGTGACAAAGGGTGAGAAAAACTTTCTCGTCCAACTCCCACTCGTGAGTCTGGTATGGTAGAAGACTCAACCTGTCGACCAACTCATTGCTGGTTGTGGACACATGAATAGTCACTGGGAAGACATGATGGTGGTAGCACCACTCCAAAAGATGCACCATGGCATAATACATGGTCGTGGTGTTGTCTGTGATCAGTTGTACACCACGACCCTGTATGAGCGGAAGGAATGCCCTGAAGGCTTTTATCACTGCAATCAATTCCAGGTGGTTGATTGCAGAGATGTTTCCTGAGTCGACCACAGAGCATATATGAGATGATCCCCGCAGTGGGCTCCCCAACCCGTTGGACTGGCATCAGTTGTGACCTGACACGTCAGTTGTAGAGGTCGAAAGGGTCTTCCCACCTGAAGATGCAGCCGAAAGGTCCACCACTGCAGCTGCTGAGCTTGAGAGGTGGATTGTTGAAAGGTCTGTTGAGGGTATTTGAAGCGCCATTGAAATTTGCCATATTTTGGTTGCTGCTGTATAGAGTATGACTTTGCTGTTTTCTTACTCTTATGCAGGTTTTCCAGAATGTCGTCTGTTTTCTTGTTGAACAACCCTGAAGCGTCAAAGGGTAAGTTTTCAATTCTGGTCTTGATGTCATCCATGATGTTGGCAGATTGAAGCCAAGCATGTCTTCTAAGAGTGATGATAGAAGCAAGATTTTTTGCTGTGGCATCTGCTACATGACGCGATGCCACGTGCTGGTGCTTTGACAGGGTAAGGGCCTCTGCATGGGCATTAAGGCATAGTTGACGGATATCCTCTGGGGCTACTTCTAAAGCCGGGAGGACTCTGGACCACAGCTGCTTTGATTGGCGCCCATGGCAATCAACTACTCTAAGCACAAACATGGTCATAGAGTACATGCGTCGTCCAAGAACTTCAAGTTTCCTCCCCTCTCTGTTAGTGGGAGTTACATGTCCCTTTGCAGGTGTTTTGGAAGCGCTGGACTCCACCACCAGTGAATTTGGCACAGGGTGTTTGGTCAGAAAGGTAGTGTCAGCACCATGGACCCTGTAGAGATTTTCAGTCCTACGTGACACTTGAGTGGTATTAGCTGGATGTTCCCAATATTCTCTAAGTCTAGCAAAGCAGGTATATATGCTAAGCTTAAAGGTGGAGACCTTTCCTGATTTATGTCCCCGAATATTAAATCTTCCATAATCTGTGGAGACTGTATGGTGTCCATTTTGAGTGTCTTGGCCATTCGAGACACCATCTGAACATATGAGGAAAAGTCCTCAGATGGGGAGGATGAATGGACATCGGCCGCATCAGATTCTAGGGGTTCACCTGCCTCAGGTACTTCCAGTGAGGCATCAGATGTGGCCTCATCCTCCTGGTCAGATGACCCGGACAGAAGTAGACTCTCTTGCTCAGTAGTAGGTTTGAAAGTTTTCTGAGCATGGCTAGTGCCCTTTCCAGCAGGAGTTTGTTGCGCTGGAGGCAATGTCTTTGAAGATGATTGCTGGCTCTGTGTCACATTTGTAGATTCGATATCAGAAGCTCTCACAGTTTGTCTATGAGTTTCGGTGTCGACATGCCCTCGAGGTCGAATCTTGTGAGGAGGAGATGAAGAAGAAGACAGGGAATAGTATCTTCCACGATGTTTCCTTCTCCTCTGCCTACGATGATCTCTCAACATCGAGGAAGAGTCTGATGAATAGGAGGACCTTCTTCAGTGTCGACGCCGAGCCCTCTTGCGTTCTTGACTATAGTCAGAACTGGAGGAGGAAGATTCCCTTCGATGTCGATGTTTCTTTTTCTTTTTGATGTCGAGGGCTACATCCTCATAGTCATGTCTGTGATGACATCGAGGTTCTCTGGGGAGCACCACTAACTCATGCCCGGGTTTGCGCATCGTGGAGAGGAAACATGTTTGGTGTTTTTTGACTTCTTGCGAGGTGGAGATGCAGAAGTCAGACACCTTGACGCCGAGGAAGGACTATTATCTGCCTGCCCAGTAAATACAGGGCTGTCCTGGGCCATAGCCAAACCAGTCACAACATGAGCTAGTTGGCTTGCAGATGGAGATTTCTCGGCGCCGACAGGCAGAAGGTCTTGCTGAGTAGGAGACAAAGACAGCCCTGCCTCAGAAAAGGACTCAATGTCCCTTGAAGAATCTTCCAAAATAGGTGAAGGAACTGAAGCCAAAACTGGAGGAAAGGTGAAGGAAGAATCTTTGTCCTTAGGTTTTGGCTTTGACTGCGTCTTTTTCTTCTTCAGGTTTGCTGAAGAGCTGGATGCAGACGAAGAGTTATGTGAAGTTTTGGCGGAAGATTTTGCAGGAGTCTTTTTCTTAGGTTTGCCAGAGGTCTTAGTAGGCTGGGACGGTGGAGGAGAAACGACCCGAACCTCAGATCTCACTGTTGAGGTAGAGGGGGTGGGCTCCATTTCTGAGGGCTGTGTAGCAGAAAGAGCCTTGTCCCAAAGATAGTATTTTAGTCTTTGCTGATGAGCCTTCAAGGTAGCCTTTGTGAACTTCTTACAATGCCTGCAGAATTGGGGCTGATGAGATTCCCCCAGGCAAAAAAACGCAGAGGCGATGTTTATCTGAAAAGGGTAGCTTGCAAACAAGAAGAACAACGGCTGAAGGGGCCAGACTGGGACATAAAGTAGTTAACAAGGTAAGGAAGTCTCTAAGTAGGTGATAAACAGATTAGGCCGGTGGCGTGTGCTGCACGGCAGGTCAATAAGCTGGGAATTTTCAATTAAGAGCACTTGCGAGTCAAACAGACCAAGGTTGGGTCAGGAGAAAAGTGGTAAACGAAGGCAAGCCGAGTCAGGAACCAGAAAGACGAAATCCGAGATATCTAGCAAAGAATTTAAGAGCTCTAACGAGAGGCTTCCAGCTTTCACGGAGGAAAAATGGAAACTGGAGCCTGAGGCAGGCAGAGCATGCGCTGTATAGACTGAACGAAACTTTGTTACTTTTCTTAAGCTCTAGAAAATTCCGAGAGAACCAGCGCAGGCGCTGTTTTAACCCACTGGTGTGGATTCATAGAGGCCACGCTGAAGAATTAAATTTTATATTATAAATCAAGAAGTTAAAAACCTATTGTTATCACTCACATCACTAGAAATGCTTTCTTGCACCCACGAGAAAGGGGCATGAACCCCTTGTTAAGAATTCTCTAGTGAGAATTTAGGCTTGACTTTATTGAGCACCCACTTTTCTGTCTTTCTCACTGTCTGTATATCCCAATGTCTCATCCAACACCACCAGACGGAACCAAATGAGCTATTTTTTGTCCCTGTCTTTCTTTCACATGGTATGAACGATTTTGACCTTGAGTTCAAGCTATCCCTTTTTTAACAGGAAAAGGGACATCTTATGGAAAACATGCATACAACAGGTCCATACAATTTTTTGGTCCTATATATCTTTTCCTCAACTTGCCTAATTCAAGGAAATAGTTTGGAAATTAGAACATAGCTTTCTAGTCTGCATTAGAAATGTGTATGTTTCTCAATTATACGTGTTGTACCTGTTCACATCTTTGCTTCATCATTTCATTAAGTCCAAAACAGCCCTTCAAAATATTTTGGCATAGAAGGACTACACCCACATCCATGTTTTACTTGTTTCTGTCCTCTCCTGGAAACAATAGTACAGATCATGAGCTCATCTTCTGGGATCCTCTAGCACTGGCTTATCCTATGTGAGGGAAGTTTGTTTATTTTATTTATATATAAAAATATATTTTATATATACACACACACATATTGTTTTATTTATTTACATCTGGCCATCAAGATTCTGTAGGAATTTGTATGTAATCTATGCATACTTAAACTCCCAGTTAAAAAAGAGGGGAAATTCAAGTCTTTAAAAAAAACCCTCTTGCCTATAGTATAATTGTGGTTACTACTATCCATAAATTGTTGCATTGTGTTTGGGTGAGAAGTGGTTAACTGGTGAAAGGGGGCAATGTCTGAGATTTTCCTTGTTTGGTGTCATTTTGTGAATGGTAAAGCGCACAAGAGGGGTTCTTGTAGACCATCTTGACTGCTGCCCTATGCTGTGTAAAGGTTGGCATTCTTTTCCCTGCTGGCAACACGAGCACAATTTTGTGAAGCAATATTGGGGTATTTTCTGGTATTTTGAATTGTGGATACAGAAGCACAATATCCCCACATTCATAAAATCCACATTTCTATGAAGGATTTAATTCTTTTATGAGTTTGTGCCCAACAGAAATTTTAAGATCAGCCTGAGAATAATTAGGTTCCTTTGGTCATAATATCTTCATGCTAGTAAGACACAATGAAACATTGTACTTTATATTTCATATATTTGATTAGCAACTATACCTTGGATATACATTTTATCATATATGTAAGAGCATTTACTGCATAGATATACACCAAATGCTCTTTGGCAATCATCACCTATGATTTTGGTAAGCATATTGCTGCAACTTTCTAAAGTGTATCAGGGTGCAAAGGATCTAGATTTAGTCACATTAAGAGTATAGCTCTGAAATTAATGTCTTTGACCCCGTCCAGATCCAGCCCAATGTATTGTACCCTCTTCCCTACTAAAATGACAAACTAGAAGCAAATCAGTATATGGTACATCCATTTTTTATTTTTAAAATTGTTTTAGATTGCAGTGTATACTGAAGGAAAGATGTCATGTATATGTGAGCTACAAAAAAGGCTTCACCTTCAGTAGTAGCAAGTAGTTCAAGTAGCAGCAAGATATTAAGATCAATTTTATATTCAGATATAAATTATTCTCAGTGTGTAATTGAGAGTGAAACAGTGAATATATGTGTGCATATGTGCCTCACGCTAAGTGCACATCTACGTATTCTAAATATTTAACAATTATGAAAATCTTATTTGTTATGGTGATCCAAAAATTCAGAAAATACATGATGTCAAGACAGAAAATACATGAAAGATTGTGAGTCTGAAAGATCCCCCACATTACATACTTTTTGTGTATGAAAGGAGCATCTTTGATATCACAAAAATGCTTCTCCCTGAAATGTCAGAATATGTTATTTTTTGACTTGCAAATATTTTTCGTGTGGAGAGGCATTGCATTCTGAAGTGACAATTGCGAGCTTCTCAAACTTCTGGAGCAATTCTTAATAATTGCTTAACCAATAGAAGAATCTAAAGTGCTCGTAATCTTGCTAACAAAGCCTCCACTTCAGGCATTACTTCTCCTTTAGAAACAATATCGGTTTGCTCCATTTCCCCATTACTGATATCCTTATTTGTCTCAGCTTTCTTCTTTCCAACAGGTGAATTTGTTTCCATTTCACGATTAAGTTCTTTACTCACTGGATTTCTTGCTGCCTGCGCATACACATTGGAGTGCAAATGTATATTTTCTGCTGGCACATTCTGGTTTCCTGAGAACAGGAAGAGAACAAATTCTGATTACTGATTTCAGCATGCATGCTTGTAAAAATTAGCAAACCTGTACATTAAAGAGGCACATAAAGTGGAAGTTATATGACTGTCAAAGCTGAGTAATTAACTCTGAAAATGAACTGTTACTCTAAAAAGGAAAATCAAAACCCACCCATCTATTCATAGGTTTATGGTCATTATCCAAACAGACACAAGACACTCTCAGTAGGATATTACAGTTCTTTTCTTTTTCCAGCATCAGGTTTTCATGCTGTATCACAGACATCTTTTAAGCATTACTTTTATTTTGCAGTTTGCTATGAGGGTGCTACAGAGAAACATGGGTTCTAAACTATCTTGAGTACACAGAGATGGCTGCATCCCTTTAGATTTTGACCTACATTTCAAAAATTCAAAGGAGTCCTTGCCACATACTAAGCACTCATCATCCAAAGAAAAATCATCAGCTAGGAATGTTTTGCCTGAACAGCAATTCCTAGTGGAAGAGGACTAAGAGGAGCAAGTACTATGTCCCCCCATGTTAGCAAATTTAATCTGTAAGGATTATACTTGTGACTAAATGAAAAGTACGGTGGTGTCTTGAATAGTGAGGTTAATGCGTTCCGTAAAAAAAATCGCTATTCAAAAAACTCACTATTTGAAATGTGGTTTCCCATTGAAATACATTGAAAGCCGGCTAATCCGTACCAATTGGAACGAATTGCCGTCGTTAATGGAAAATATCCATAGGAAACCTCGCTATTCAAAACGCGGTTCCCCCATTGAAATGCACTGAACCCTATTCAATGCATCTCAAGGGGGGGAAATCAACCACAAATTAACAAAGAGTCAGAACAAGGTCAAATTGGGTTAACACAGGGTTTATTAACTGCACTTTACGATCTCAAACATTTAAAACAGAAAACCTTAACTTTAAATCCTTTAAAAGTAGTGAACACGAAGAGCGGTTCCTCCATTGAAATGCACTGAACCCTATTCAATGCATCTCAAGGGGGGAAAAAATCAACCACAAATTAACAAAGAGTCAGAACAAGGTCAAATTGGGTTAACACAGAGTTTATTAACTGCACTTTACGATCTCAAACATTTCAAACCCTAAACGTTAACTTTAAACCCTTTAAAAGTAGCGAACACGAAGAACGGTTCCTCCATTGAAATGCATTTAAACCTATTCAATGCATCTCGGGGGGGAATCAACCACAAATTAACAAAGAGTCAGAACAAGGTCAAATTGGGTTAACACAGGGTTTATTAACTGCACCTTATGATCTCAAACATTTCAAACCCTAAACCTTAACTTTAAACCCTTTAAAAGTAGCGAACACGAAGAGCGGTTCCTCCATTGAAATGCACTGAACCCTATTCAATGCATCTCAAGGGGGGGGGGGGAATCAACCACAAATTAACAAAGATTCAGAACAAGGTCAAATTGGGTTAACAAAGGGTTTATTAACTGCACTTTACGATCTCAAACATTTCAAACAGAAAACCTTAACTTTAAACCCTTTAAAAGTAGCGAACACGAACCGCGGTTCCTCCATTGAAATGCATTGAAACCATTGAAGATTGTTATCCGATAATCGCCCATAGGAAAAATCGCTAATCAAGACTTAAAAATGCCCCGAAAACCACATCGCTATTCGGTTTTTTCGTTAATAGAGGTGCTCGCTATTCGAGGCACCACTGTACATTTTTTTTCATCCATTGACTAATAAAAATGAACAGAGCAATTTTCAGATTCATAGGATTTTGTCTTACTCCTGACACATCAATACTTTCTCCCATGAGTTTATAGAAAACTCTCAATATGAAAAGGATGGAATATAGGTATGGAGATATGGATTTTGTAGGTGTTCATCCTGCTTAGAGACTGTTTGTTCCTGTGAAGACGAGCCAAGGTTATTTCTCAGGACTGATAACCAAAACATTCCTTACTAATGGTGTACCAGCCTGGGATGACAGAAGGAGCTGTGGAAAGTTACAAGTTGGGCATGGAGTTGCAGACAAAGGACTGTATGCTGATTGGATACCATCATGGGGCAGGGACCTTGATTTAAGTTATAGAAGAAGGGGGCTAAGTAAGTTGTTGGGGTGTGTGTTAAAGTTGGAAAAGGTGAAGAAGATGGACGACAGGTTTACAGCCTTCGTTGATGGATTGGAGACTTAATCATGGTGACTTAGAATAGTCTAGCAATTAAGTAGTAAAGCTATTAGTGGGTATTTTATTGTTTTATGGGAAAGTTGTACAGAAGCTTACTTAATACTTAGATGCTTTGCATTTAACCAGTACAAGTGTATCTTTTTGCATTTTCTTTGTTTTATAACTTTTTACTTTTTTAAAATAAATATTCTATATTTTACCCCAGTGTGATCGTTGGGGGCAAGGGTGAGAGTGTCTCAAAAAAGTGCCTTAGCCACAAGAGCTTTGTTTGCTATTTGGGGTTATTTGGATGTCCTACATAGCAAGGCTAGTGTGCAAGGATCAAAGTACACAGCTAAAGAGTTTTAAGCTAAAATAAGTAATTGGAAATCTAGGGACAGAAGCTTGACCATAGTTGCCCCCCCCCACAGTTTGGTTCTTTCCAGTAGTGGAATGGCATCTCTGTTGTTGTTTAGTCATTTAGTGGTGTCCGACTCTTCGTGACCCCATGGACCAGAGCACGCCAGGCCCTCCTATCTTCCACGGCCTTCCGGAGTTGTGCTAAATTCATGTTGGTTCCTTTCATGACACTGTCCAACCATCTCATTCTCTGTCGTCCCTGTTACATACAGCACTGATGTTACCTGTCTGTCATGGGTTGGAGGGAAAGTTCCATCCTATGGGGAGTGGAAGGCGGGACATCAGGAGGAGGGGCTGTACTGTATATATATGTGGAGTTTGTGTGGAGGAGAGGAGAGCTGAAGGAGAGCTGAGAGAAGAAGCTGGAGTGGGAGTCTGTGTGTCAGACAGGGTACTACTGTGTGTCAGTCAGTACCAACCTGATAGGTTCAGGTGTCTGTATGGTTAGCCAGAACTGATAGGTTCAGGGTCTGTGCTTTATTTAAAGGTGTTCTGTGTGAACCAAACTGGTGTATGTATGATTGAGACTAAGCCACGTTACTGTATCTTATTCACTTGATCATTTTATTTTCCCTGTGTGTTATTTAAATAAACCTTATTCCTTTGTTTGTTTAAAAATCCATTCCTGGTCTGTGTGACTCCTTACAGGGAATGGTTAGTGGCAGCTTAGTGAAACTGTGGCATATCCCAGTAGGTCTGGGGTTGTCACATTGATTGGTGTCCAGCGTGTGGGATACGACTGGTCCAGTTGTCCAGTGGTACAGCAAAGCCTTGGCAAGTGTGCCCAGAGCAAGGGGGGTCTAGTCAGGGACAATCTGAGAGCGCGTAGGTAATCTTCTAGGCTTACCTCACGGGGAGGTACGCTAGTGGAAGAACGTGCCACCTCAGATTGGGGACTAGATTAGGGAGCTCTGAGGCAACCTGTTTTGGCGGGAAAAAGCTGAGGCAAAGCTGAGTGAAGTAGCAGTGATCTAGCCTGTCTGCTGAGAGGCCTAGCAGAGGGGGGGTGGACTCTGGCTGGCAACAGTTGCAAGTTAGTGCTGAAGAACAGCAGCAATCTATAGAAGGCTGGTTCTGAGGCAAAAGAGAAAAAAAAGAGAAAAAAAAGTGGTCGCTTTATTTTGAGGCTTGACTTTTGAAAGCAGCCTGTTCTGGGGGGGGATTATGCCCTTGACTCGAAGCCAAATGGCAGAAATGGGTGAAGTGAAAGACCCACAGATGGAACAAGGTTCTGAGGATGAATTTGGCTCAGTGCAGGATGACAGCACGGGAGAACAAAACCCAGAACTCAGGAAAATGCTCATAGTCCAACAGCATGAACTGAGGGTGAGGGAAATGGAGGAAAGATTAGAGAGAGAAAGAATGGAGGAAAGGGAAAGAGAGAAACAAAGGCAATTTGCATTAGAGAGAGAGAGAATGGAAAGAGAAGAAAGATTGGAGAGAGAGAAAATGGCGTTTGAGTTAAGAAAATTGGAACTGATGAATCAGAACAATAATAACAATAGAGATTCTGAGGGGGGCCAATTGTCTAAAACTGACCTGAAGAAATTCCCTGTGTACCACAAGGGAGATTGCCCTGAGGTGTTCTTTTCCCTCGTGGAAAGAGCGTTTGTGGAATTCTCAGTGAGGGAAACTGAGAAGATGACGATCATGCGATCTTTAATCAGTGGCAGCCTGGCAGAAGTCTATGCAGAGATGCCAGAGGAGCTGTTAAAAGATTTTGCAGAGTTTAAAAAACTGGTGTTTGCCAGACATGGGATAAATGCGGAACAGCTGAGGCAAAGATTCAGGTCACTCACAAAGAAACCAGAGCAGACTTTTACCCAAGTGGGGGCCCAACTGGTGAGGCTGCTAGAGAAATGGCTATCTCAGGAGGGAACAGAGACCTTCCAGCAGCTCAAAGACCTGATAGCGCTGGAACAGTTTTATTCAGTCCTGCATGGGGAACTGAAGTTCCAGGTGAGGGAAAGGAAACCGAAATCTGTGGCAGAGGCGGCCGAGATCGCAGATTTTATTTCCCAAATAAGAAAGCCCTTAGGTGAGGGGAAATCTGTAGGTAAACCTAAAGAAACCTACAGCAAGTACTCTCAGGGACCAGGAAAAAACCAGCAAGTGGGAGGGGCCCATGTTGAAGGGAAGCCCTCAGACACGAAACCAAGACCTCAGATTTTGGAGGGAAAACCAAAACAAGATGAGAAAGACTCAAAATACACCAGAAAATGTTATTTCTGTCAAGGAAAGGGCCATCTAATCTCAGAGTGTGAGAAATTAAAGCAGCTAAAAGGAAATGTGCCTCATGATTTGAGTGGAACCAAGCCAAAAGCTGTGTTCTGTGTCCAGAAAGAGCAAAGCTCCTTGCCACTGAGGGAGCCTGTTGCCATGGCTACTCAATCTGGAACAGTGACATCTGCTGATCAGGCTGGGGAAAATGGTCCTCTTGTGGAGGTCAAGCGCTGCTTGCTAGTGAGAACAGATTCGCAGTTGTTTGAAACCGCAGGGGTGGACGTAGGAATACTTGACCATCAGTATAGGGGGCTGAGGGATACTTGTTCCCAGGTGACCCTGTGCCATCCAGATATTATTCCTAGGGAGTATATAATCCCAAATGAGAGCATAAAGGTGGCAGGGATTGAGGGACAGGTGATCTCGCTGCCAGTAGCTGAGGTACCTGTGAACTTTCAAGGCTGGAGGGGAGTTTGGCGGCTAGCGATTTCATCGACTCTGCCAGCAGCCGTGCTCGTGGGAAATGACCTGGCTGAACATGTGAAACGGGTGCTAGTGATTACACGCTCACAAGCCACCACGGGGACAGTTCAGGGGGGTACTGATGAGCCCGAGACGGAAGCAGAGGGGAGTTCCGAAGCTGTGGTGGAAACTTTAACCACGGACAGCAGATTTGGCCAAGAGCAAAAGGCAGACGCCACTCTCCAAAAGTGTTTTGAACAGGTGACAGACGCCCAGCTAACACCTGAAACCCCAGTGAGATTTTGTGAGAAAAAGGGGATTTTATATAGAGAGACCCTGAGGAATATCTCAAAAGGGGGAGATGGGATCAGAAGTCAGCTAGTGGTACCTGAAAAGTATCGCCCCATGATCTTACAAAAGGGGCACTCTGACATGTTTGCTGCGCACTTAGGGGTGAACAAAACACAGCAGAGAATCACACAGAATTTTTATTGGCCTGAAATAGGGAAGCAGATCAAGGAGTTCTGTAAACAATGTGATGTGTGTCAGAGGCAGGGGAATAACCGTGACAGGACCAAAGCAAAGTTGTGCCCTTTGCCTGTGATTGACACTCCGTTCAAATGCATAGGGGTGGATATTGTGGGACCTTTGCCCAAGGCCACAAAGAGGGGGAACAGGTTCATTCTCACCATTGTGGACCATGCCACGAGGTACCCTGAAGCCATTCCCTTGACTAACATTGAAACTAACACAGTGGCAGATGCCTTGGTGGGGTATATGTCCAGGATGGGATTTGCCTCAGAAATAATCACAGATTTGGGCGCATCGTTTACATCGAAGCTCATGAAACGGTTATGGCAAATCTGTGGAATTAAACACAAGGAAACCACTGCCTATCACCCTGAAAGTAATGGGTTAACGGAGAAGTTCAATGGGACTCTGATGCGCATGATTAGGGCTTACTTGGCAGAGAATCCAAACAATTGGGGCCAGAAGCTGCAATCCCTTTTGTTTGCTTATCGATCAGTACCACAAGCCAGTACCGGGTTCAGTCCGTTTGAACTTTTGTTTGGGAGAAGGGTGAAAGGGCCACTCGATTTGATCAAACAAAATTGGGAGCAGATCACCCAGGATGACCCACAAGATGTTGTGACATATAGAGACTCTTTAAGGAATGACCTAAAGAGAAACCTAAAGCTAGCAGCAGAGACCCTGCAAGCTCAAAAGGTCAGAAAGAAAGCTTGGGATGACCAGGAAGCCAGGGAGAGGCACTTTAATCCAGGGGAGGAAGTGCTTTGGCCTAGGCCCTGCAAAGAAAACAAACTGCAGCTGGGTAGCCCAGAAATAAAATACTTGGGTCACATAGTAGGGGGAGGAGTGATCAAACCCCTAAAGGCCAAGATAGAAGCAGTTCGTGATTGGCCCAGACCCAACACCAAGAAAAAAGTCAAATCATTTCTTGGGTTGGTGGGCTACTACAGAAAGTTCATCCCGAGGTTTAGCGAGATTGCGGCTCCGCTGACCGATCTGACGCGGAAGAAGACTGATGACCGCATCCCGTGGACCAGCGACTGTGAGGAGGCGTTCCAGAGGTTGAAGGAGGCCCTCATCAACTATCCAGTGCTGCGTGCTCCAGACTTCGACCGGGAGTTCATCATCTACACCGATGCGTCTAACAGCGGGGTAGGAGCAGTTCTTTGCCAGGAGGATGAAAATGGTGACCAGCATCCAGTGTCCTACCTGAGTAGGAAGCTCCAGAAAGGTGAGAGACATTTGGCAACCGTGGAGAAGGAGTGCCTGGCCATAGTCTACGCGATCCAGAAGGCCAAGCCTTACATCTGGGGAAGACATTTTATTCTGTGCGCTGACCATTCACCACTGCAATGGTTAAAGACAATGAAAACCCACAATAGTAAACTTATGAGGTGGGCTTTAAACCTGCAAGACTATGACTTTGAAGTGAAGGTGGTCAGAGGGTCAGTGAACGGTGTTGCTGACGCCTTGTCAAGAAGACCCGAAGAATGAAGACGGCGAAAGAAATGTGGACTATGTATATATTTTGGTGACCAAAGGTTAAATGTACTTGTTTATTAAACATGATTGGTTTGTATGAATAAAGGTAACTTGATGTATTGTAAATGGTAAATGTTTAAATGCCTAATTGATATGTTTATCCTAGAGTAAGTATGGTAGTGTATGTTAATGTATAAATGTTTTTGTATGTTTTGGATCCAGGTTGTTTTTTGGAGAAAAGCACCTTAGCTTTCCCCCTACAAAACAACTTATAAAGAGGGGAGGTGTTACATACAGCACTGATGTTACCTGTCTGTCATGGGTTGGAGGGAAAGTTCCATCCTATGGGGAGTGGAAGGCGGGACATCAGGAGGAGGGGCTGTACTGTATATATATGTGGAGTTTGTGTGGAGTAGAGGAGAGCTGAAGGAGAGCTGAGAGAAGAAGCTGGAGTGGGAGTCTGTGTGTCAGACTGGGTACAACTGTGTGTCAGTTAGTACCTACCTGATAGGTTCAGGTGTCTGTATGGTTAGCCAGAACTGATAGGTTCAGGGTCTGTGCTTTATTTAAAGGTGTTCTGTGTGAACCAAACTGGTGTATGTATGATTGAGACTAAGCCACGTTACTGTATCTTATTCACTTGATCATTTTATTTTCCCTGTGTGTTATTTAAATAAACCTTATTCCTTTGTTTGTTTAAAAATCCATTCCTGGTCTGTGTGACTCCTTACAGGGAATGGTTGGTGGCAGCTTAGTGAAACTGTGGCATATCCCAGTAGGTCTGGGGTTGTCACAGTCCCCTTCTCCTCTTGCCTTCACACTTTCCCAACATCAAGGTCTTTTCCAAGGAGTCTTCTCTTCTCATGAGATGGCCAAAGTATTGGAGCCTCAGCTTCAGGGTCTGTCCTTCCAATGAGCACTCAGGCTTGATTTCCTTTAGAATGGATAGGTTTGTTCTCCTTGCAGTCCAGGGGACTCTCAAGAGCCTCCTCCAGCACCACAATTCAAAGGCATCAATTCTTCAGCGGTCAGCTTTCTTTATGGTCCAGCTCTCACTTCCATACATCATGACAGGAAAAACCATAGCTTTGACTATTCGGACTTTTGATGGCAAGCTGATGTCTCTGCTTTTTAAGATGCTGTCAAGGTGTGTCATCGATTTCCTCCCAAGAAGCAGGCGTCTTTTAATTTTGTGGCTGCTGCCACCATCTGCAATAATCATGGAGCCCAAGAAAGTAAAATCGGTCACTGCCTCCATATCTTCCCCTTCTATTTCCCAGGAGGTGATGGGACCAGTGGCCATGATCTTTGTTTTTTTGATGTTGAGTTTCAGACCGTTTTTTGCACTCTCCTCTTTCACCCTCATTACAAGGTTCTTTAGTTCCTCCTCACTTTCTGCCATCAGAGTGGGATCATCTGCATATTGGAGGTTGTTGATATTTCTTCCACCAATCTTCATTCCGGCTTGGGATTCCTCCAGTCCAGCCTTCCGCATGATGTATTCTGCATATAAGTTAAATTAGCAGGGGGACAATATACAGCCTTGTCGTACTCCTTTCCCAGTTTTGAACAAATCAGTGTTTCCATATCCAGTTCTAACTGTTGCTTCCTGTCCCACGTATAGGTTTCTCAGGAGATAGATAAGGTGGTCAGGCACTCCCATTTCTTTAAGGACTTGCCATGGTTTGTTGTGGTCGACACAGTCACAGGCTTTTGCATAGTCAATGAAGCAGATGTTTTTCTGGAACTCTCTGGCTTTCTCCATAATCCAGCACATGTTAGCAATTTGGTCTCGAGTTCCTCAGCCCCTTCGAAATCCAGCTTGCACTTCTGGGAGTTCTCGGTCCACATACTGCTGAATCCTACCTTGGAGGATTTGAGCATAACCTTGCTATCGTGGGAAATGAGTGCAATTGTATGGTAGTTGGAGCATTCTTTGGCACTGCCCTTCTTTGAGACTGGGATGTAGACTGATCTTTTCCAGTCCTCTGGCCACTGCTGTAGCACCTCAACAGCATCATCTTTCAAGATTTTAAATATTTCCACTGGAATGCCATCACCTCCACTGGCCTTGTTGTTAGACAAGCTTTCTAAGGCCCACTTGAGTTCACTCTCCAGGATGTCTGGCTCAAGGTCACCTACCACACTATCTGGGTTGTCAGGGATATCCAAGTCTTTCTGGTATAGTTCCTCTGTGTATTCTTGCCACCTCTTCTTGATGTCTTCTGCTTCTGTGAGGTCTCTCCCATTTTTGTCCTTTATCATGTTCTTCTTTGGACAAAATGTTCCTTTAATATCTCCAATTTTCCTGAACAGATCTCTGGTTTTTCCTTTTCTATTATTTTCCTCTATTTCTTTGCATTGTTCATTTAAGAAGGCCCTCTTGTCTCTCCTTGCTATTCTTTGGAAGTCTGCATTCCATTTTCTGTAACTTTCCCTATCTCCCTTGCAATTTTTTCCCTTCTCTTCTCTGTTATTTGTAAGGCCTCATTGGACAGCCACTTTGCTTTCTTGCATTTCCTTTTCTTTGGGATGGTTTTTGTTGCTGCATCCTGTACAATGTTACGAGCCTCTATCCAAAGTTCTTCAGGCACTCTGTCCACCAAATCCAGTTCCTTAAATCTGTTCTTCACTTCCACTGTGTATTCATAAGGGATTTGGTTTAGATTATACCTGACGAGCCCAGTGGTTTTTCCTACTCTCTTCAGTTTAAGCTTGAATTTTGCTATGAGAAGCTGATGATCAGAGCCACAATCAGCTCCAGGTCTTGTTTTTGCTGACTGTATAGAGCTTCTCCATCTTTGGCTGCAGAGAATATATTCAATCTGATTTCAGTATTGCCCATCTGGTGATGTCCATGTGTAGAGTCGCCTCTTGTGTTGTTGGAAAAGAGTGTTTGTGATGACTAGCTTGTTCTCTTGACAAAACTCTATTAGCCTTTGCCCTGCTTCGTTTTGAACTCCAAGGCCAAACTTCCCTGTTGTTCCTTTTATCTCTCGACTCCCTACTTTAGCATTCCAATCCCCTAGAATGAGAAGAACATCTTTCTTTGGTGTCAGTTCTAGAAGGTGTTGTAAGTCTTCATAGAACTGGTCAATTTCAGTCTCCTCAGCATTGGTGGTTGGTGCAGAAACTTGGATTATTGTGATGTTGAAAGGTCTGCCTTAGATTCATATTGACATCATTCTATCATTTTTGAGATTGTATCCCATTACAGCTTTTCCCACTCTTTTGTTGACTATGAGGGCTATTCCATTCCTTCTATGGGCTTCTTGCCCACAATAGTAGATATGGTAATCATTTGAATTGAATTCGCCCACACCTGTCCATTTTAGCTCACTGATGCCCAGGATGTCAATGTTTATTCTTGCCATCTCCTGTTTGACCACATTCAGCTTACCAAGGTTCATAGATCTTACATTCCAGGTTCCTATGCTGTATTCTTCTTTGCAGCACTGGACTTTCCTTTCACTTCCAGGCACGTCCACAGCTGAGCGTCCTTTCGGCTTTGGCCCAACCACTTCATTAGCTCTGGAGCTACTTATACTTGCCCGCCGCTCTTCCTCAGTAGCATGTTGGACGCCTTCCGACCTGAGGGGCCCATCTTCCAGCGTCATATCTTTTAGCCTTTTGTTTCTGTCCATGGAGTTTTCTTGGCAAAGATACTGCAGTGGCTTGCCAGTTCCTGCTCCACGTGAATTGCGTTTAGTCGGAACTCTCCACTATGACCTGTCCATCTTGGGTGTCCCTCCACGGCATAGCCCATAGTTTTTCTGAATTACTCAAGCCCCTTTGCCACAACAAGGCAGCAATCCATGAAGGGGATGGCAACTCTAAGGAGATACATTCCTGACAATAGGTATACAGTATATGAGAGGCTGAAGACACTTTAAAAATCACTTTAGGGATTGAAAGCATCTCTAATCTCAAATTCAGATAAATAACCTCCTCTTACGTGAATTACACTCACATTAATTTGGTACTTTGGATTCTGTCAAAATTATTCAATGTACTGTTTATGTCTGATTAGTTTTGAATCAAGTTTTTTAATTTAATCTAACAATTCTCTGAAGATATCAGGAACATCTTGCAGCAGTTACTGAAACACAGCAAGGTTAAAAATGAGACACTTCTACAGAGAAAGGAAACTTCAAGGCCCGAAGAGAGATTAGAGTGAGGCTAAACAAGTAGGCTTAAAAAAACCATAATTCCCATTGACAAAACATGAAGTCCAAAAAAGCATTTATTATGTGGGAAATGGATTGTAAGGCTACTTTGTAGTAAAACCTAGTGTTTGTATCTTATAAGTCCAATTAAATCACTGATTACTTCAGCATTTTGTCGCCAACAGTGCCTAGTTAGAGGCCTCTGGGAGTGTATCATCATCTTTCCTGTATTGTCTTATATTAGAATATGATAAAATAAGAATTAGAATGTACTGCATTCATTTTAGAATTTAGGGCCTTAAACACTACAGAAGGCAATTGTCTCAATTCTTCCATCTATCTGTCTTTAAGTGAAACGTCTGATAGATGTCATAGATTTAAAAAGGCATATTCAATATTCATGTAACCTTGAACAAAGCTTGAAAATAGCTTCAACAAACTTGACATGACATTTAGTGTTTTTTTAGTTACTTGCTGAAAGATGTTCCATCATCTTAATAGTAATGACTTTGGAGCATAGGCAGTCACTCATGACAGTGTGTTTTATGTGAGTGCTGAAAATCCCTACTGAAAACAGCTTGTACATTAAAAGGCTGCTGCTGAAGATATTTACTGCACTGCCATTTCCTGACCAGGGGGGCTCACAATGATGGATGAATTTTTTACACAGTTTCCTTGGCAATCTCAACAAATTTTAGAAGCATGACCACCCTTTTGCTGTTAGGAAAAAACAAATACCCCCTTCTATCTCTTACTGCATCAGGGGACAAATGTAACTTACAACCTAATAAGGAGGAATAATTTTAATTTAGATCTGTTATAGTATGGGGAAAATAACACATACAAGCAGAATCGGATACATATCAGGGTGAATGGAATGCTAGTACACAAGGAAGAAGATATTCCATTTAAATTTATATCAGTGAATTTAAACAATATAATACCAAAAGGAAAACACTTTGAATTATTGAAATCAGCCTGAAAAATAACAGCCATTTTAAAAGTAATTCAAAATTTCATTAAGACCCTTACTAAGGTTATTATATAATAATACTAGTTTGTTTTGTCTAAAACATAGGCCAAGATCCTACAGTTGTTAAGTGAGTAATCACATCAGCTGCCAAGTTAATTTTGGCTAGTTGATGAGATGCTGGCTATACACCAATCACGTGCCCCAGCACAGTCTATTAAAAAGCAAAACTCATCCTTCCACAAACAACACTAAGATTCTGACCATTAAATTTTATAAGTAAAAAGATGATAGCATTTTAAACTAAAAGACCCCTAAATCCACTCCTTTTATGCCATTAACAGCTGCATTGTGTTGCTGTGAAGATATGGAAATATTAACCATATTGATTCCTCTTCATGTATGTCAGAAGCAATCCAGTGTTGCTTCCAGATTGGAAGGCTCAGCTATTGTTGCACAGGAGAAACCTGAATGTGTTCACAGCCCTTATATGAACATTGGTGGTGCATAGCTAGATAGTTTCATTTAACAGAGAGAGAAAAATGAAAAAGCATTGTCAATATGAGACACCAAGCACACATATCCCACTTTCTGTTGAAAATGAAGTCCTTTTTCTGCCCCAGATATGAGGCTATTCATAGGTGGAATTAATTTTAAGATTTATTAAAATAATGCAAATGATCAGGGTATAAGAACCATAAAATGAAGGCACATTATAAAAGAAATCAGAGGAAAATCAATGAATATTTAACACCATACAATACAATTAGGAAGTGAAAAGTGCAATGCAGAACAAACTGGATTAAAAGATAATATTATAATTACACAATATAATGCATCTAGCCCTTTATAAAACATTATATTATATATATCTTTCACAAAAAGAAAAATGGCTGAGGATTTCTAGCTACTTGAACTTTTGCACAATGGAATAATCATCATAAGAATCATAAAACTCATGGCACCCCAAAAGGGAAAATTTGGCTAGAAAAAAAAATAAACAAATTACATGCAGATATTAGCAACTTAAAACACTTGAAAGAATTAAAACTTAAAAATGAAAAAGTAAAAGCCAGACTATGCAAAATCTGTGACATACAAAGGAAAATGATTGTTGAAACTATGGAAGAATTAAAACAGTGGGTAACAACTACAGCAAAGAAAATTGAAAGGTATGATGGACACTTGAAAAAATATAGAGAAAACACACAATTTCTAAATAACCAACTATTATTCTATATGTCACTAAGAGACAATGCAGAGCAAAAGAAATTAGGCCCATGTAAAGATGATGCTCTAAAATTTTGGAAATAAATGTGGGAAAGCCCAACATAACAAAAACATCCCATGGATTAAAGACATCTGTAAAGAAACTCAAGGAAAACAAATGGATGATATTGTAATAATAACTGAAATGATTAAGAGGAAAGTAAATGCTATGAAAAATTGGAGTGCATCTGGTGCAGATGACCTGCACGGATTTTGGTTAAAGCATCTAACAAGTTTCTATCAACATATAACAGTGCAATTTAACCAATTACTTCAAAATTCTACAACTGAAAACTGGATGACAACAGATCACACATTTCTGATAATAAAAGATCATCAAAAGGGCAATGAACTCAGTATGTATCGACCAATTATATGTCTTCCAACAAAGTTCAAGCTCCTCAATGGAGTACTTGCAAGATCAATATATAAATACTTAACTGAAAAACTCCCTATACTCAACTGAACAGAAAGGGGACTTTAAAAAATCAAGAGGCATGAAAGACCAGCTGCTTATTGATAAAATTATACTGAAGAATGAAAAAGATGAAAAACAAACGTTAACATGCCCTGGATAGTGAGATAGAAAGTGAGACAGAAATTAAGCAGGAGCCACAAGTGAAGGAAGAGCCACAAATCCCCAGGAGATCTGAGAGGGCCAACAAAGGGATTCCACCTACAAGATTTGGAAGAGGGGAAATAAGGGTATGCCATGTCTATCAGGACCCCAAAAGTTATGAGGAAGTAATGTCACTTCCAGTTGTAGAGAAGAAGAAATGGTAGGAGGCATGAAAGAGGAAATGAAATCTATGGATGACCACAAGGTCTTCATAGAGACTAGGCTGCCACCGGAGCATAAGGTGATTGGCAGCAAGTGGGTTTTTAAAAGAAAACTACAAAACGATGGGGATTTTAGGTACAAAGCGAGATTGGTGGCTCAGGGCTTTACACAAAAGAAAAATCTGCATTATGATGAGGTGTTTTTGGCTACTGTGAAAGCAGAAACCATGAGGGTGGCATTGGCTTTAGCAGCATCCAGGGATTATTTAATGAACCATTATTATACTACAACTGCATACTTAAATGCTGACTTGAAGGAATAGCTATATATGGCAAAAGCACCTGGCTTTGAAGGGTCAAAACCAGGGATGGTTTATAAATTGAATAAGGCAATTTACGGTTTAAGACAATCGACTAGAAAATTGGAAACAACGTCTACATGCAGTGGTAGAAAAAATATTTTATTTATTTATTTATTTATTTATTTGATTTTTACCCCGCCCCTCTAGACCATGTCTACTCGGGGCGGCTTACAAAATAAAACAGAACAGTATAAAAATATATAAAATCATAAAATTACAACTACAATAAATTATAGGAACAGTCTGGCTGATCCATGTCTATATATAAAAGAATATGGAAATGAACTGAATATATTGTTGGCATTGTGATGAGATGTGTTTTTATGGGTAAGCCTGTCTCAATAGAATCCATTTTAAATTAGGATTTCTGTGTAGTTTCTGAGATGAGCCACAGCGGCTATCTCTTATCTACTGTAGTTGCTAAGGAGAAACATTCCTGGTTGCCAAAGCATTTCTGTAGCTCTCGTGGGAATATGGGGCGTGACCTGTCCAGAAGTTTCTTGCCCTTGGGGACTCTGGGAAGAAGAAGCGACAGAGAAGAGAGAAAGTGGAGTGTGTTCCATCATGGATTACAAATATTTTTCCTCTGCCATGGCCTGAGGGGAAACACCTGGATTGCATCTACATCAGCTTGTGAACCCAGGACACGTGAGATGGACTATGTTACTCTTTATATTAGTTAGCATAGTTTCATTTCTTTATTTTTCTAGCTGGAGTGGGGGAGGAAGTATCTGTGCCTTGTATTGAAAATGTACCAACTAAACTGTCTTACAAACATTTGGTTTCTTTACTTTTAATAAAACAGTAATGATTGATTTCTATCTAGAAGCATTGTTTCTTGTTCAGACTAGCTGATGAATATTAATTGGCCTTATGTGTATGCTACCAAAGATCTCTAGAGCCCAGATTAATCTGAGTATATCTCATGGTTATGTCTGTGTTGGCTACTTGGCTTAAAAAAGGAGTGTGGCTTTTGGAGAAGAAGGAATAGACAAGACCCGGCTGAGGTCCCCTGGGCTCTACTCAGCAGTACTGTGGTTTGTCTGTCTTTCGTATCCATCCCATTCTCCGGAACCCCCCCAAAGTCTCCTTGGAGATATGGGCGGTGTTCTCGCAGGCATATGTGGATGACCTATGTTTCATGACAAAGGATCAGAGCCAGATAAACTTATTTGAAAAGCAGCTGAAGAAAGAAACTAAATTAAAAATTTGGGTACAGTACAAAACTATTTAGGGGTGCAAATAAATGAAACAAAACAAAGCTAAAAGATAAAAATTGAGCAGATGCTGGAAGTTTATAGATTTTCAAAAGTCTGATGGAATAAGCAAAGAGTTCGAAAATCAAGAAATTTATCAATCTGCATTTGGCAGCTTAATGTATTTAGCGAATTGGACTAGGCCAGACATTGCAGCAGAAGTAAACATACTGAGCAGACATGTGTCTAAGCCAACTGTGAAACATTGGCAAGGTGTAAAAAGAGTATTTTGATACTTAAAAGGAACAAGTGACAAATGTTTATTCATAAAGCCTTGAATTTAATGGCTTACATTGATAATGATTGACTTCCTGTCGCTTTCATCATTCACCCAATGTCTGGATTTGTAGTGATGTTTGCACACTAGTAGGGTGGAAATCAAGGAAACAAAGTTCAGTTGCTACTTCAACAGCAGAAGCTGAATTTGCTGCTTTATCAGAGCTATGTTCTGAAATAGTCTGGTATAAGCAAATGATTAAAGATTGAAAGATTGAAACACATAACGCAATAAAGGTATTAGAAGACAACACAACTTGCATACAAATGGCTGTAACAGAAAAAATGAGAAATAGGAACAAACATGTAGACATTAACTATCATAATGTGAGAGAAACCATAAAAGAAAAGCTGACAGAATTACAGTATTGCAAAACAGAGAAAAATATTGCTGACGTTATGACAAAACCCTTGAATGCTCAGAGACATGATGAAATAACCAAGGAATTGGGTATGAATTAGGTGTCAGAGTATTGAAAATTTACAGGCCAGAACAGAAGCATTAATGAGCTGCCATGATATCCAGGTGTGTGAAATGCTGAGTCACAGTGACTCTGGAGAGGTAGTGCCTGGATGATGCAACACCTGCTCTGATTGGGCAAGGGCAGATACTCAAGTGTATATATATATATATATGAACTGTACAGAGAACATGATAAAGGTCAATGCATTTCGACACCGTGTGTGATGAGGCTGGTTTGGTCCAGGAACGCCTAGCTGTGCTAAGGAGAGCCGGGTAGGTGGGGCTCGTCAGCCATGGAAGGCAGCCCATCTAGGAGAAGGAAAACTCTGATTTCAAACCTCCACTGCCTTGTGGCTATATCCACGCATGGAAAAGGCTTCAGGAGTTAACCTCGAGGCAAAATCCGGAGCTGGAGTCCCGAAGGCAGCATGTGTCACTCTGCCAACTCCTGCGACATTGCTGGAACCAGTTGTATTGGCTATTGCCTTTCCATTGGGCCATTTCAGCAATGTGGAGCGGGGGGATCTGCTGCTTGGGTAACAGCCTATCCTCCATATTACCTTACTCGGGCTTCATGCTCTGGAGAGGACACTCCTCAATTCAGAGCATGTTACCATAGTCTCTCGAGACTGAAGGATGCCTATATATATATGCTAAGGAGAGATGGAAGCATGGAGATATGGACCGTTGTGGTAGTGTTCTTAGAGACTGGATCATAAAGATGATATGCTAGCTCAGTGGTAGGTCTGTGGATTTGTAGGTCGAGGGATTTGGCCATATGAACCATTAGCTGAGCACAGGTTTGAAAATCTTCCACTGGTGACGGAGGGTCCGTGTCCACTAGGTTGAAATCCGGTGATGTTAAATGTACCGATGGTGTTTGAGGTCTGGAACCTTGATCAGACGGTTCGGCATCATGTTGTGAGTCAATCGACTGTCGATTGACAATGATTGGCTGGTCCTCAAAGTATTGCTGTCAATACCAAGCTATCAACGTTGAAGGTGCATCGGTGGACAGTGGTCAACATCAAGGATCATTGACTGCTGTTGACATTGAAGGTGTGTCCATGGACAGCAGTCAATATTGAGCGTTGTCAACATCGAAGGAATCGGTATGGAGCTGATGTTGATATGGTAGTTGCTATTGCTGTCGAGACAGCTGCCAAGGTGGCAAGGGTGTCGATGTACCACATTGGATCACAGTGGAATAGACAGACGCTGTTGACGCCGAGTGGGATGAGTATTCACGGTCATCCGAATGGTCAGGAAAGTAGTAGCTTGCCAGTGTTGCAAAAGTGACCGGAGCTGAAGCTCATCTAGGTTTCTTAGACACCGACTGATAGAAGGTGCCTGGTAACTCTGGGCAAACATAGTGGTAAGATTGCTTCGACACAGAAGGTTCCCGTGTGGGGACAACATGCTCTGGCACCACTGCCAAACCAGGAAAAACAACTGGTCTATAGTGCTTGGTGGGCCTCTCTGTTGGGCACCAATCAGGGCAAAAGGCATCCCAATAATGGTGCTGAGTGTAATCCATATCCGCGCAAGAAGGCAAGCGGATGCTTTTGTAGGATTGGTGCCTTTCTTGATGTGCCAGAGGCTGAGGTGGTAGGCCTCCTGGGGAAGAATAAAGCATGGCTTTGAGTTGCATTTTGGTGCCATGGATGTCCAACTGGTGAAGACTCACTAGGAGAACCTGAGAATTGTTGAGGTCTGGTAGGAGAACATGTGAGTTGTACAACACGTTGTTTCCATTCAGAAGTCTGTGATAGTGATGACTGGTGATGTGGAAGTGCCTCGTCATCTGAGAGAGAACCAATGCAGATGGCATCTCTGGACTCCAGTGGTTGTGGAGTTGGGGAAATGGGTTTCAATTTTGAAGACTTACACTATATCACAGAAGTGAGTACACACCCTCACATTTCATAAATATTTTAGTATATCTTTTCATGTGACAACACTGAAGAAATGACATTTGGCTACAGTGTAAAGCAGTGAGTACAGAACTTGTACAACAGTGTAAATGTGCTGCCCCCTCAAAATAACACAACACACAACCATTAATGTCTAAACCGCTGGGAACAAAAGTGAGTATACCCCTAAGTGACAATGTCCAAATTGGGCCCAAGTAGCCGTTTTCCCTCCCTGGTATCATGAGACCTGTTACTGTCACAAGTCTCAGGTGTGAAGGGGGAGCAGGTATTATCACTCTCACTCTGTCAGACTGTTCACTGGAAGTTCCACAAGACCATAGAGCAGTTTAACAGGACAGGTTCCACTCAGAACAGGCCTCTCCATGGTCGACCAAAGAAGTTGAGTGTCCTGTCACGCTCCCAGGGGTTTCAAAAGCAAAGTCCGATAAACCAGTCTAATGTCAGAAGTTCAGAGAATGCAGAGCTGATATCAAAATGCCAAAGCCAAATCACAAACCGTAATCTGAACTCAGGGTCCAAAGCCAAACCACACAATGTAGTCCAGGGTCAGAGTCCAAAGGACAAGGTTCAAGGTAGTCAGGAGCGTGGGTGTGAGTCAGAGATTTGACTTGTTGCTTCCACAAGCTTCCCAGCCGTCTGGGAGCTGCTTATATAATAAACTGCTGGAAGCCTTTCATTCTGTCAATACTCAGAGCTAGCTGATCTGATGTTTCTGCGGGCAGCATTCAGGCGATCCGCTGACCTTTTCGTCAAAAGTCTTTGCTGAAGTCTACCCTGCCTACTGGGGGAAAATCTGGTGGCGATTCAGCTGTCTGTGCTTCTAATCGCTCAGCATTCTCCTCAACTGTAGTTAACCTCTCAGGTTCTGGATCTTCGACTGAACACATGACATGCCCGTACTCAACATCATATCCAGAGGTTGGCTTTGGGAAATAGACATATGAGTGCTGCCAGCATTGCTGCAGAGGTTGAAGGGGTGGGGGTGGGTTAGCCTTTCAGTGCGCAGACCATGCGCTGCACACTGCATCAAATTGGTCTCCAGGCTGTCGTCCCAGAAGGAAGCCTCTTCTAAAGATGATGCACAAGAAAGCCCACATATGGTCTGCTGAGACAAGCAGACTAAGGACATGGATTTCTGGAACCATGTCCTGTGGTCTGATGAGACCAAGATAAACTTACTTGGTTCAGATGGTGTCAAGCGTGTGTGGTGACAACCAGGTGAGGAGTACAAAGACAAGTGTGTCATGCCTACAGTCAAACATGGTGGTGGGAGTGTCATGGTCTGGGGCTGCATGAGTGCTGCCAGCACTGGGAAGCTACAGTTCATTGAGAGAACCATGAATGGCAACATGTACTGTGACATACTGAAGCAGAGCATGATCGCCTCCTTTCGGAGATTGGGCTTCAGGGCAGTATTCCAACATGATAACGACCCCAAACATGCCACCAAAATGACTGCTGTTTTGCTAAAGAAGCTGAGGGTAAAGGGGACGGACTGGCCATGCATGTCTCCAGACCTAAACCCTGTTGAGCATCTGTGGAGCATTCTGAAATGGAAGGTGGAGATGCACAAGGTCTCTAACATTCACCAGCTCTGTGATATCATCATGCAGGAGTGGGAAGAGGACTCCAGTGGCAACCTGTGAAGCTCTGGTGAACTCTATGCCCAAGTGGGTTAAGGCAGTGCTGGAAAATAATGGTGGCCACACAAAATATTGACACTTTGTGCCCAATTTGGACATTGTCATTTAGGGGTATGCTCACTTTTGTTGCCAAAGGTTTAGACGTTAATGGCTGTGTGTTGCATTATTTTGAGGGGGCAGCACATTTACACTGTTATAAAAGCTGTATACTCACTGCTTTACATTGTAGCCAAGTGTCATTTCTTCAGTCTTGTCACATTAAAAGATATACTAAAATATTTATGAAATGTGAGGGGGTGTACTCACTTCTGTGATATACTTCTTTGGTGGAGAAGGTTCAGATGCTGAGGAAATGTATGTGGACAATTTTCATTTGGTGGCTGTTTTCATGTCAAGAGTTTTGATGTCAACTGTTTGGCTCTGTGCACCCACATAGCAGTCGATGTTGGGGGCACGACAGGTTCTCGGTGTTCAGAACAAGATGGAGTAGCCAAAGTATGTTATTTTCCCTCCTCAAAGACGGCTTTATCCATGGCTTTCACATGGAATATGGATTTACAGGACGTCACTTCTGCTCAGGGGAATGACCAACTAGGAGCTGATTCTCCATACCGTCCGGATGGTAAAAAGCTTTTAAAATGCATTTATTCTTCTAGATAACTGGTTCTTGTTGTATAAAACCTCGAAGAGAAAGTTAAGGAACCTGTAGAGTTAATTAAACTCTCTAAGGACCATGTTGTTTTAAAACTGGAAATTACTTTCACTTTTCGGTTGCTAAGCCTCGGGATTTTTTCTAACTGCCTGGCTCCTAATGAAAAGCCTGTAACAACAACAATTATTCTTAATCAGACCTCTCTATGTCAAGGAGAAGAGATAAATCTGCCAAAGTCCCCTCAGACTGCAGTTTGGGTAGATTAACAAGGGTACCAACTGAAGAAGGTAAGCAGATAGCAATGGAGGAGCTTACGAGGCTCGTAAGAGATATTTCTTCTAAAATGGCTGAAGGCTTTGACAAAACAGAGAGACAAGCAAAGTCCACTGAAATGAATATTAATAAACTTCAGGATCAAATTTCAAGGGTTTCACAGGAGCTAAAAGATGTTAAAAGCAAAATTAGAGACCTTGGAGATACAGTTCAATCACATGGACAAAAATGTCTTCCTTGGATGAACAAATCAGTGACACCAATAAAAAGCTGATTTACATGGAGGATAACCTTAGAAGGCCTAACATTAAAATAATGAATTTCCAATTGCAACATGGACAAGATCTGGCAAGAAGAAAATCAGGAGTTAACCCCAATTACAAGTAAAGAAATAGAAGGTTGAACCAGAAATGATATGATGTCTGGAGGAAGATGGATCTACCTTTCTCCCCCTTATTAAATTTTTCCTTCTTACATACATAACATTTCTTATCCCCTTCTTTTCCTTAATTATATATATTGACTATTTCTTTATTCTTATTCTTATCCTTATTCTTTTCTTTTCTATTTCTATAGAAATCACATTCATATAATCATATCAAATATACAAATTTTAGATAGTAAAAGCAATAACACAATTAAAATTATTAAAAACTGAGTTTTTAATTTCATTTTAAAAGTGATTTATAATTAAGGGGAAAGGGGGTGGAGAAGGGGTTGTTATTTTATTATTACCTTATGATTAAATATTAACTAGAAATGCAAAAATTAAATAAAAAGATTGGAGGTGAAGCTCTGGTCGCAGTTCCACTGGATGGTGGTGGTTTCTTCCCCCACCTTTTGCTCATGTCAGTGGTTATGGCGTGAGATCATGGTGGAGGGGATGTAAAATTATATGTTTGTGAGATTGGTAATGGCAAACTATCGGGTGTTATTATGTCTATTTTATATTTTAGTTTATTTTTGGTAGTTTGGTGGGAGGGAAGGTTACACATGGGATCTAATGGAATGATAAAATTGGAATTTACATGGGTAAAAGAATAAGACTTGGAACTTTAAACGTGAAAGGCCTGGAATCAACAGTGAAAAGAAGAATAGAAGCATACTTGAAGAAAAATAAACTGGATATTGTCTTTCTGCAAGAGACACATCAATCAGAAAATGGAGTTAATGAATTAAAGATGAACAATACAGACATTTATGAAAATTTTTTTGGAACTTCTAAATCTAGAGGTGTAGCAATTATAATTTTCAGAAATTGTGAATTCAAAGTGGAAAAGGTAATAAAATATTGTAATGGTAGATATAATAATACAAGGTAAAATGGGGTTGGAAGAATACACTTTGGTTAATGTCTACACACCGAATAATAAACAGGGAGAATTTTATGATATGGTTTTTAAAGAATTGGGAAAGGTAAAGAAAGGTTATATTATTATGGCAGGATTTTAATGTGGTTATGTATAAAATAAAAGATAAAACCTTTTATGGTCGGAATGATATTCATCAAAGAAATAAAATATTAAGCAAAAAGATAAAAATTAACCAACTGAAAGGAGATGAAAAAAGATACACTTATTTTGCAGCGGTACATAATACTCTAGAATAAATTATATATTTACATTTCAAGATCTAATTTCTAAGATAGTTAATATGGAAATTAATTCTATTAAAATAACAGATCATGCATTGATGTTAATAGAGACTGAAAGAAAAAAGATTATAAAGATTCTAAAAGGTGGAGAATGGATAATAATATTTTACAGCACCCAGAGATAATACAAAATATGAAGAAGGAATGGTTAGAACTATGGACAATAAATGAAACAGGAGGTGCTAAATAGGCCTGAGGTGGGACACAATGAAAGCAATTTCGAGAGGAATAACAATAAGGGAACCCTGTAAATGAAAAAAATTAAGGAGAGAAATGTGAAAAAATTGGAAGAAGATCTGAAAAATTTTGAAAACAGATTTTTTAAAGAAAGAGAAAGAAGAATTTTGGTAGAAATTCAGGTTAAGAGAAAGGAACTAGATAACTTAGAAACAGAGTCCAGAGAGATTTGATGTACTTAAAGAGACAAATTTCTTTGAATTTACAAATAAAAATTCAAAATTATTAGCTAGAATATGTAAAAATAAAAGAGTAAAAAATTCAATAGGGATAGTTAAAGATGGAACAGGTAAGAATTGTAATATAATGAAAGATAAATTGAAGATTTTTCATGAATTTTTTTCAGGAAATAGTGTAAAGAAAAAATATAGAAAATTATATAAATGAGAATTTAAAATTTTAATTATTGGAAGATGATAAAAATACTAGAAGAAGAGATTAATGAACAGGAAACTGCTGAAGTTATCAATAAGTTGAAAAATAGTAAAACACCAGGCCCTGATTGATTGGGTCCAGAATATTACAAGCATTTTAGTTCCATTTTGATACCTCAGCTAAAATGTTTTACAATAAAATAATGGAAGGAGAGACAATACCAGCTTCTTGGAAGCATTCATTAACAATTCTTATTTTAAAACCCAATAAGGATCAAACAGATCCGGGATCTTATAGATCCATATCTCTAATAAACCAAGATGCCAAGATTTTTACAGCTATATTAGCAAATAGATTAAATAGATTTATAGCAAATTATATTAAAGAAGACCAGTGTGGTTTTAAGGGTAGACAAATGAATAATTTAACTAGATAAGTTTTAAACATGATATATGAAATAGAAAAGGAAAAAATAAAAGCAATGGTTTTATCATTAGACATATTTAAAGCTTTTGATTGTGTTGAATGGCCAACATTAAAACTTCTTATAAGGGGTTGGGGATTTGGCCAAAAAATTAGAGGGGTTATAGAACAATTATATTCAGATAATACTTCAGAAGTAATAGCTAATGATGGTTTAATGGAACTGACTTTTCTAGGCCGAGGTACAAGACAAGGTTGTCCACTTCCACCAATATTGTTTTGTATGGTTATAGAATTGTTAGCTAATGCAAGAAGAAATGATGAATCAATTAAAGGATTAGGAAAAAATGATACAATTAAGATCAATTTGTTTGCTGATGATTCATTATTGACTATTAAAAATCCATTAGGAAGTATGGACAGTATTAAAAAGCATTTAGAAAAATTTGGGAAAATGACAGGATTAATTATTAATTGACAAAGATCACAAATAACGACATTTAATCATAATATATAGGAACAGGAAATGTTTGCTAATAAATATAGTTTTAAAATGTGTAATCATGTTAAATATTTAGGTATAAATATAGTCAGAACAACTCAAAAATTAAAGAAGAAAAATTTTAATAAATAAAAAAAATGATACTAAAGATAAACTGCCATAGTATTCTAAATTGAAATTATCATGGTTTGGGAGAATTGCTATAATAAAAATGAAAATATTACCAAATATTACCTTCTTATTTAGGATGATCCCAATACAATTAGAAGAAGAAGATTTTAAGTATTGGCAGGGATTAATTAATGGATATTGTAATCAAGGTAAAAAATCTAGAATAAATAAAAGATATTGGTATAAGGCTCAAAAAAAGGAGGTTTAGGTATCCCTAATTTAAAAAATTACTACATAGCAAATCAATTAAGATTTATAGCATACACTATATATAATAAAGAAAAATTAATTTGATGGGAAATGGAATCTTCTGAAATAAATGGGAATGCTGAAAGATACTTGTTTAATGTAGTAAAGTACAATAAATCAGATGAAAACCCCCCTTTTAAGAAATATGTTAAATATATGGAATAAATATAAAGAGAAGCTATGTCCCTCAACTTCATCATTAAAATTACTGACTGAAATAGAAAGTTTCCCTACAAACTTAAAGGGTTTAGTAGAATTGTTTAAGGACAAAAGTGTTGCAAGACTGAAGGACTGGATGAGTAAAATGAGATTGAAGGAGTTGATCATGGTTAAACTTCAAACTAATAAATTATCATGGTACATTTTTATTCAGTTAGTTACTTGGACAAAAAACTGGTTGAAAACTAATGGTAAATGTAGAGAATGTACTAAGTACGAACAATTTATGTCATCGTATTCTTGAAGGCTTTCACAGCTGGGATCTGATGGTTGTTCTGGGTTTTTTGGGTTCTTTGGCCATGTTCTGAAGGTTGTTCTTCCTGATGTTTCACCAATCTCTGTGGCTGGCATCTTCAGAGGACTGGAGTAGGAACTCTGTCCATGCTCTGTTGCTGTTTGTTGGATAGTTGAGTATTTATAGCTGTAGGGACAGCTTTTGTCTTTGTTTGAAATTCTTTGAAATTCTATTTCAAAATACTGAAGTACTGGACAACACCAGCAGCCACTATGTTAGATTGCACAGGGAAGACATTGAAATCCATAAACATCAACAGAATTTCAACAGAAAGGAAGAAGGCCTAAAACTAAACGCGGCCTGGCTCCCGATATTGAAAAATACAGCCTGTAAAAGGTCAATAAACTCTACCCAGCCACAAGGACCAGGGATCATTGCACAAAAAAGACCAGTTGACGACAACCATCAATCACAGTAACAGATAATCTCCTCCTCCTTATCACAAAAAAATGCTGATTACCCTATCTCCTGAAAAAAACAGAAGCTGTTCCCACAGCTATAAATACTCAACTATCCAACAAACAGCAATAGAGCATGGACAGAGTTACTACTCCAGTCCTCTGAAGATGCCAGCCACAGAGACTGGCGAAATGTCAGGGAGAACAAATACGGTATTTTTAATGCTATTTGGGGTAGATTTGTTGAATTTGTATTAGTGAAAGGAAAGGGGAAAGCCTCTAAGCAACAATCAATACAATTTTGGAAAGGAGGTTCTTAATAACAGTATTAACTCATTGTTATTCCATCTCCTCTGTATGGTGCAATGAGATCCTGTACGATGACTTTCAGTTGCTGACTTTTCCACGTTTCAGATAGGTCCAAAATATCAATCAGTTACTTTTCTTCTAGTATGAATGTCATGAATGTATAAAATAAGGTGCAAAACATGTGTAAAATGAAAAAAAAAGATTTAAGTTGAGTAGCTTGACTAGCTAATTCCTTCCTTCCTTCCTTCCTTGATGAGCACTGGGATGAAAGGCCACAACCAACCCTCTGTAAGTAAGTGGCTTGGAGCCTTCTCTGGAAAGACAAGATTACAGGTATAAGTGGCAAACTGATACTAAAGCCTGCAGCTTTTAACAGCAATTTAAGATTTAAAAATTTAAATAGAGTAAGAAATATTCCAAATAGGATATAAAACTAAAATGCCAAACACCTGAAGATTTAAAAAAAATCTGTGACTTAATGCAGAAGTATTTTTAGCTGTTGGCTGAATTGCATGCAAAATTTATTCAGTTTGTATAATTATCATAAAAACAATATCTAATAAAAAGATAAATACCTTAATCAGCTCCTCATTTTCCAGCAAATCACAATGATCTCTTTCTAATTATTAACATAATTGCATTTTGGGAATAAAAATCCTTCTTGACATGAACCATTAGCCACAACTTCATTTAAACACATTCAGTTTCTTTTTTCTGTACACCAGTAACAATCTAAGATCACCTTTCATAATGAATAAAATGAGTCTTAATATACAGGCTGGGTTTGTTCATTTTCCCAGTTGCACTGCTCTGTGCTTCTATGTCCTGGTGGCTTCTATATTTGAAACTTTTAAAAAACCTTTATTTCTCTCATTATGTTGTTTAAGGTAGCAATCTTTGCCAAAGGTGTTGGAACCAGCATCAGAATTAGCCAGATTCCCACATTACTTTCTTTAGTGTCACATTTGATTAGTATCCCAAACTTCTGTAATCCATCTTTACATTGGTTCTGAGTATTTCCTTTTATACACTAATACCCTAGTATAAACAACAGAGTAGTTGCCTTTGCAGTTTCTTGGATGAGACACAAACCAATTCAGGAAAAATAATATAGATAAAATATCACAATAACAAATCTAATAGGAAAAATGTTGTTTTATTTTTCTTGGGATTATGGCTTGTTTGTTTGTTTGTTTCATGGATTTCTGTACTCTCCCACTAGTGTGAGGCACTATTCTGGGAAGTTTATAAATCAGAGAAAATCAAACAGAAATAATAGAAAATCAGATAGGGGCAATAAAATCACAATAAATCATATCAGTTAAAGAAATAATATCACAAAGCCAAGACAGCAGAAACTTTACCCATCATAGAGCGGGCAGGGCAAGTGTCAAATTCATATGGACTTGCTGTCGAAGGCCTCAATGAAGAGCTGCAACTCTTGAGGGAAGGTAGGTAGGGGGCCAGACGCAGTTCAACCAGGAGTCAGATCCACAAGGCTGGTGCCACAGTCAAGAACGCCCAAGTTTTAGTGAATGTTTTCCTGGCCTCCTTTGGTGTGACTGCCCAGAAAATATGGCCTCAGAGGGTCTGATGGAATGGATAGATGGAGACAGATGTTCCGACAAGTAATAGGAGGGCTTTATACGTGAGCAGCAAAACCTTGAACTTGACTCGGGATGTCACAGGTAACAGTGAAGGCAAGCCAAGACTGGGGATATGTGATCAAATTTACTCACACATTCCATCAGTCTGCTGCAATCTCTGGGTCATTCTCAAGGGAAGCCCCAAGTAGAGAGCATTGCAGTAGTTGATCCTGGAGATCACAGCACATGTACCAACATTCTCAGAGGTGCCTCATCTAGATGGGCAGAGCTGGTTGATAAGCCTCAGCTGATTAAAGGCCAACCTGTACCCAGCAGCAATCTGGGAATCCCAAGAGACAGCCAGGTTCAGGAATATGTCTCATCCGACCTAGGGAGATCACCCCCTTAACCTATCAGAGGGACTCTCCTCCAAGAGGAGGATCTCCATTTTATCCGGGTTGAGTTTCAGTCTCTTAGCTTTTGTCCATTTCAGAACTGAAGCCAGCCAGACAGACTCTAGTATCAAGACAGCATCCACTACAGTGGATGTAAAGGAGAGATAGAGTTGCATGGCATTCACATACTGGTGACAACATGCTCAGAATCTGAAAACCTCTTCCAGCCGCTTATCATAGATGTTAAAAAGCAATGGAGAGATTGATGACCCCTGGGGCACTCCACAACTGAGAGTCCAAGGCCTCGACAACTCCTCTCCAAGCTGCACTCTCTAGACAACTTTCGAGAAAGGACTGGAGCCAATTGAATGCCAAGCCCCTGATTCTCACACCCAAGAGCTTGTCCAAGAGGGTATTATGGTCAATGATAACAAAACCCACAGAGAAATCCACGAACACCAACAGGGTACGTTCTCCCCAATTGGTTCTCTTAAAAGGTCATTGTGCAGAGTGTCTTGGTATTGTGCCGCAGCCTGAATCCAGACTAGAAGGGATCAAAGCAATTCTCTTCCAGGTATGTTTGGAGCTGCTCTTCCATTACCTCCTTGATTACCTTGCCGATAAAGGGTATATTGGTAACAGGTCTGAAGTTATGATTATCCATAGATAAATTACAGTGGTGCCTCGCTTAACGACATTAATCTGTGCAGGAAAAAACGTCGCTAAGCGATTTCATCACTAAGAAAGTTTAAAAAGCCCATAGAAATGCATTAAAATGTGTTTAATGCGTTCCTATGGGCTTAAAAACTGACCTTATGCGAAAATCCTCCATAGGGGCGGCCATTTTCAGTGCCTCTAAAGGGAGGCAACACAGCGGGCGGCCATTTTGGAACCACCGATCAGCTGTGCGAAAATGGGACCTTTGGGATGATTGTGGGGGAGCGCTCCCCCACGCTCATCCCAAAGACCCCTTCAATCAGCTGTGGAAAAATGGGGCTTTTGGGATGAGCGTGGGGGAGCGCTCCCTCACGCTCATCCCAAAGGCCCCGCCGATCAGCTGTGCTGCAAGGGGTTGAGAGAGAGCCAAAGCACAGCTGATCGGCAGGGGTTTGCGCTGATGGCTTCCCCGCGATCAGCACAACCCCCCGCGATCAGCTGTGCTTCGGCTCTCTCTCTCCCTACCCCTCGCAGCACAGCTAATCAGCGGGGCCTTTGGGATGATCCCGGGGAAGCGCTCCCCCACGCTCATCCCAAAGACCCCGCTGATCAGCTGTGCTGCGAGGGGTGGAGAGAGAGAGAGAGACGAAGCACAGCTGATCGGCGGGGGTTTGTGCTGATCAGTACAAATCCCCACCGATCAGCTGTGCTTCGTCTCTCTCTCTCTCCCCACACATTGCAGCACAGCTGATCGGCAGGGCCTTTGGGATGATCCCGGGGAAGCGCTCCCCCGCAATCATCCCAAAGGCCCCATTTTTGTACAGCTGATCGGCGGGGCCTTTGGGATGATGCCAAAAGTGATCGCTCTTGCAACAGCAAAAAGTCCATTGCAAAGCGATTTCATTGTAAAACGGAGCGATCGCTATGCGAGGCACCACTGTACGTACATCATTTCAAGATGGGCTGAGTATTACTTTCCTTCACACATGAAGGAAGTTAATGATTTTAAAGACCCCATCTAAAGTAACCCCCGTGTCTGCTTTTATTAACCAAGATGAGGAATGGTCAATCAGGAAGGCAACATATACAAAATTATACTTTTTATATAATATTTTGCAATATATAGAGGAGGAAGATTGTTATACAGAAAGCTGGTGATACAAATAAGAAAATCTAAGAATGGTTGAGCTTTCTCTGAACCCACTCTCAACTGATTTATGCAGATACTAGTGAAATAGTCTCTACTAATAAAAATTTGTTGTTGTTTAATCATTACATTGTGTCCGACTCTTTGTGACCCCCATGGACCAGAGCACGCCAGACCTTCCTGTCTTCCACTGCCTCCCAGAATTTGGTCAAAGTCATGTTGGTAGCTTTGATGACACTCTACAATCATCTCATCCTCTGTTGCCCCCTTCTCCTCTTGCCTTCACATTTTCCCAACATCAGGGTCTTTTCCAGGGAGTCTTCTCTTCTCATGAGATAGCCAAAGTATTGGAGCCACAGCTTCAGGATCTGTCCTTCCAGTGAGCACTCAGGGTTGATTTCTTTCAGAACGGATAGGTTTGACCTCTTTGCAGTCCAGGGGACGCTCAAGAGTCTCCTCCAGCACCACAATTCAAAAGCATCAATTCTTCGGCGGTCAGCCTTCTTTATGGTCCAGCTCTTACTTCCATACACTGCTACTGGAAAAACCATAGCTTTGACTATGCAGACTGTCATGGTTTAGGTTATTGAAGCTAGAATGTAATTTCTAAATGGGATTTGTAGTCATAGAATTGTGTAGAAGGAATCCATCCTAGTCTGTGCGTCATGAACTAGATGCTTCGAGAAGCTGATTTCTCTTGCAGCTAGTTAGGAATGTTATCATGTAGGTAGAGTGGCCGAGACCAAAGACGAAGAGCCGAGCTATAACATCCGAGAAGGAATGTCAACAACACCTGCAATCTCATGAGAAAAGGAGGTGGAGAGAGACGAGCAATCCTTCGTCCTGATTGGTGTACATAAGTGGAGAGTGAAGAAGGAGGGTGTTCCAGCATGAGAAGAAAATGGAGGAATGCTGACACAGAGGGAGTCTTTTTGTGCTTATGGATTTTTTGGACTTTACCTTGGATTATGGATTTTTGAATGGACTTTGTAGTTCCCATTTGCTAGGATGTAGTTCATAGTAGGAGAATAGAAAGGGAGGCTCAGCCTTACCTATTTCTTAGTAATTTTCTTATTTTATTTTTGGTAGTTGGAATTTGCTAAATTTCTAACTACCTTAGTTATGGAAATGTTTTTAAATGCTGTGCTTTGCAACAAACTGAATTTATCTAAATCTTTATTTTTCTAACAAAACCATAATACTTAAAACTTATGCTTGGTCTCTTGAACAGATAATCTGCTACCATACTTTATTTGTTTTTCTTGAAGGCCATAAATTAAGCTACTTTGAGTACAGTATTTTCCTGAGTTTTGGGAGTTCTAGACCACTGGTTCTTAACCTTGGGTTACTCAGGAGTTTTGGACTGCAACTCCCAGAAGCCTTCACCACCAGCTGTCCTAACTGGGGTTTCTGGGAGTTGCAGTTCAAAAGCATCCGAGTAACAAAGGTTAAGAACCACTGTTCTAGACAACTCTAAGATTCATGATTATAACTTGGTTTCTCAGTGGTTTTTAAGTGGGAATAGACTTGGCAGAAGGGTGCCAGTTAGACAGCCTGGTTGAGACAAGGACTCATCTCAACTTAAATAGGGGTCAACTGGACTTGGAACCTCTCTATTCCAGCTTTCAGCATTCTCTTAGGAGAGCTGGTCGTTACACAGACCTTTGTCAGCAAGGTGATGTCTCTGCTTTTTAAGATGTTGTCTAGGTTTGTCATTGCTTTTCCCCCAAGAAGCAGGAATCTTTTAATTTTGTGGCTGCTGTCACCATCTGCAGTGATCATGGAGCCCAAGAAAGTAAAATCTGTCACTGCCTCCATATCTTCCCCGTCTATTTGCCAGGAGGTGATGGGACCAGTGGCCACGATCTTAGTTTTTTTGATGTTGAGCTTCAGACCATTTTTGGCGGTCTCCTCGTTCACCCTCATTAACAGGTTATTTAACTCCTCCTCACTTCTGCCATCAAAGTGGGATCATCTGCATATCCGAGGCTGTTGATATTTCTTCCAACAATCTTGATTCTGACTTGGGATTCATCCGGTCCAGCCTTTCACATGATGTATTCTGCATATAAGTTAAATAAGCAGGGAGACAATATACAGCCTTGTCATACTCCTTTCCCAATTTTGAACCAATCAGTTGTTCCATATCCAGTTCTGTTGCTTCCTGTCCCACATATAGATATCTCTGGAGATAGATAAGGTGGTCAGGCACTCCCATTTCTTTAAGAACTTGTCATAGTCTGCTGTGGTCCACACAGTCAAAGGTTTTTGTGTAGTCAATGAAGGAGAAGTAGATGTTTTTCTGGAACTCTCTGGCTTTCTCAATAATCCTGCGTATGTTAACAAACAAACCTCTGTTTCCCCCCTCTCTACTATTTTCCTCTATTTCTTTGCACTGTTAATTTAAGAAGGCCCTCTTGTCTCTCCTTGGTATTCTTTGCAAGTCTGCATTCAATTTTCTGTAACTTTCCCTATCTCTCTTGCATTTTTCTTTCCCTTCTCCTCTCTGCTATTTCTAAGGCCACGTTGGACAGCCACTTTGCTTTCTTGCATTTCCTTTTCTTTGGGATGCTGCCTGCTGTACAATGTTATGAGCCTCTATCCAAAGTTCTTCAGGCACTCTGTCTACCAAATCTAATTCCTTAAATCTGTTCTTCAGTTCCACTGTGTACTCATAAGAGATTTGGTTTAGATTATACCTGACTTGCCCAGTGGTTTTTTCTACTTTTTTCAGCTTAAGCTTGAATTTTGCTATAAGAAGCTGATGATCAGAGCCACAATCCATTCCAGGTTTTGTTTTGGCTGACTGTATAGAGCTTCTCCATCTTTGGCTACAGAGAACATAATCAATCTGATTTCGATATTGCCCATCTGGTGATGTCCATGTATAGAGTCGCCTCTTGTGTTGTTGGAAAAGAGTGTTTGTGGTGACCAGCTTCTCTTGACAAAACTCTATTAACCTTTGCCCTGCTTTGTTCTGAACTTCAAGGCCAAACTTTCTTGTTGTTCCTTTTAGCTTTTGACTCCCTACTTTAGCATTCCAATCCCCTATTATGAGAAGAACATCTTTCTTTGGTGTCAGTTCTATAAGGTGTTGTAAGTCTTCATTGAATTGGTCAATTTCAGCCTCTTCAGCATTGGTGCCTAAACTTGGATTACTGTGATGTTGAAAGGTCTGCTTTGGATTCGTATTGAAATCATTCTATCATTTTTGAGATTGTATCTCGGTACAGCTTTTCTCACTCTTTTGTTTACTATGAGGGCCACTCCATTTCTTGTATGGGATTCTTGCCCACAGTAGTAGACATGATAATCATCTGAATTGAATTCGCCCATTCCTCTCCAATTTGGTTCACTGACACTCAGGATGTCAATGTTTATTCTTGCCATCTCCTGTTTGACCACATCCAGCTTACCAACGTTCACAGATCTTACATTCCAGGTTCCTATGCAATATTTTTCTTTGCAGTATCGGACTTTTCCTTCGCTTTCAGGCACGTCCACTGCTGAGTGTCCTCTCAGCTTCGGCCCAACCACTTCATTAGCTCTGGAGCTACCTATCCTTGTCCTCCTCTCTTCTTCAGTAGCATGTTGGACGCCTTCCAACCTGAGGGGCTCATCTTCATCATATCTTTTAGCCTTTTGTTTCTGGTCATGGGGCTTTCTGGGCAAAGATACTGGAGTGGTTTGCCAGTTCCTGCTCCAGGTGGATTGCATTTAGTCAGAACTCTCCACTATGATCTGTCCATCTTGGGTATCCCTGCACAGCCAGAGCCTATAGCTCCTCTGAATTACTCAAGCCCCTTCGCCATGACAAGGCAGCAGTCCGTGAAGGGGTATGAAATACCATTCTGTAATTATACAAATTGTAGCAAGACAGACATCGCTTGTTAGATAAAACTTTACTGAAGTCACGGCTTTTAAAAAAAGAAATAGAAAGAAAGAAAGAAATTAGCAGAAGAGAAATGCCTCTTATCTGAAAGAAAATTACTGTTCTGAGGTAAGCAATTAAAAAGATATGCACTAGTACCCTCTTCAGTAATTTGTGTGTGCTTTTTTTAAAAAGATTCTTCTTTCTAAATTCATCTACAGAACAACAGGAGATATAAGTATTTCCCTTTTTTAAAGCAAGCTAAATTTTAAATTATATAAAGAACTTGGAACATTAAATACGTGATTTTTCCAGTTGTGATTAAAAGTCCATTCTATTTTAATTGCTTTTAAGCTAATTGACCTCTTTCTGTTCAGACAACAATTGTGACTCTGATTGCTTTAAAGGAAATAATGTTGCAAACATGATATATCAGAAAAGTAATTTGTTTAGAAAAATGCTCATTTTAAAAAAATACCAAAGAACAAAAAACAATAAAACTCTCTTTGATTTTATTTCTGTAAGTATTTGGCTGATTGCACACCGAACACCAAACAGCTATTACTGGAAACATATTAGAACAGAATACTGAGCACAGGTTTAAACACTGTCAGTAGATATAATTATTGTTTCAAAACATAAGGAATTGTTTCTTGGTGGCAGTGACATGTTCCCCTCATCATAGCCAAAGCTTTGTTTGGTTTTCTTAAAATAAAAAAGGAGGGGGAGAACCATGAAAACTGCTATACAGATAGAAAGGACAAATATCTGCTGTATAGTCCTGGATTCCTTTACGGTAAGTACATTCATATTTAAAATACATCTGCCCTGTTGATACAATCACTTCAGGCCTCACCGTTATTTCAAACCAATCCATAACTAAGAAAAAGACAGGCTGTTGTCAGGAGTTAATGTGGGTTTTATTTTGCTTACAATTGCTTTCTAATCTACTAAATGGCTGTGAAAATTGATGTACTGTTCAAAGTGCTTTTATACACTGCTACAGATAAAGGGCTGTTGTGTGGCAGTAATCTCTGTAATGTTAAATTGAATTTGACAGAGTTCTTTGTTTTCTCTGTTTTAATGTAAACAGATAAGTCTACTGAATTTATATTAAAGTTTACCTGAAACAGAGATTGAACATTACTCATATGACATGGTGAGTTTTGGTTTTGTTTTTCTTTAAAGTTATGGTAAATCCATCAATAACCTAAGCACAACAGTTGTTGGCACTTGCTCAAAGGGAGGAATCTGAAGGATATCCCACATTTAAAAAAAGGCAAAGGGAAATAAGATAAAACCCCTGCAGATGCATCAGATACTGCTCAAGACATTTTGCTGACATATGAAGTCCAGATACGGTCCTGGGGTAAAGTATAACAAGAAAAAACTAATTTTCTGCTATTTATGAATATGCTGCCAAACTATACCAGCCAAGGTGGACTACCTCACTCTGGCTTATGGGCAGGGATGCTCAGTTTGATAGGAAGAAAAATGAACACATACTGTATTCTTTAGACCCAAAAGTGTCTTCTTTTTTCCTATTTAAAGTGTTTACTTTTTCCATAAATCTTCCTGCTAGGATGAGGCTGGATTGGTTACATTTCTTTCCCCATCACCAGACTACTTCCAAACACACTTCTGGCGGCTAAAACTAGTTGAAAAAGGAGCAAAGCTTAGAACGGGAATGGGCAACTTGTGGCTCTCCAAGTGCTGTTTGAGTATAAACCCCATAATCTCTCACTATTGGCTGATGGGAATTGTTCTCCACTAACATTGGAGGGCCACAGATTCTCGGCTTTAATTAATAACTACTACATCTAGAAAACTTCTGGCTGGAGGTGAGGAATGAAGAGATATTATCACCCATACAGCCACTGTATATAGCTGCAGCATGTGTGCCATTCTGGACTTCCAACCAATGTGTTTGTTCTGTTCCATTAAGTTGGATGGATTTCTTTAAAATTATGGCAAATCCACCAAATTATGGTAAATCTTGAACCGTTTCCAGAGTCCTAGTTTGTCAGTCTACACCAGGGATCTCAAACATGCCACCAATTGCAGCCCACGGAATGATAGTTTGTGGCCCCTGCCTTAAGGAGTGGGAGTAGTGGTGGTGGCACTTACTTGGCAAGCGTGGGACTTCCTTCCTGCGAGCAAACACGGTTCCCTGGAGAACTCGTGAAAGCCTGGACAGAGAGTAATCAGGAGTTTGCACACGCTAAAATAGGCTGAGGGAATCCTGGAGCTCAGCTAGCCATGCTACAGCCCTCCTTCTTACAAGTCTGCTCACATAAGAACACCCTTGTACTCTCAGATATTACTGTTAGAAAAACATGTGGGCTTTGTAGTCCTTAGACTTAACTTGCACCACAGGCAGGACTCCTTAAGTATGCTAGGCCGAAGCAGCACTCTCAGATGACCCTAAGACAAGTGTACTGTTCAGGAAACCAATTGATTTTTATAATCATTATTTTATTAAAAAATAAGCATGTTTCTAGGTATCAAAACCAAACTAAGCCAAGGCAAGTAAATAAGCATTGTGTTAGTTATTTACAACTCTGTAGTGAGGCAAAGAAAACATGAAAAATAGAAAAATGTTCAAAAACCTTACAAGAATACAAAAAGCCATTAAAAATAACAACAGTTCCAGTCCAGTAATTCATCAGGAAAAACAAAATAATCCAAACATGTTATAAAAAAGCTATAGTTCTCAGTGATTCTGTAGAATAAAAATCCTGTACCAAAAAGAAAAATCCAGTAAATGCCCCATTGTCCTTAGAAAAGAAAAATCCAGTAAATGTCTCATTGTCCTTAGAAAATTACAAGAGCATAGTCCATATGAAGTATTCCAAAAGTAAGAGCCCATAGAGAAATAATTCATAGGAAATAGTCCTTAGGTAAAAGCCCATAGGTCCAAGGGTAATCCAGTATAGTATAAGGATCAGTCCATGTAGAGAGTGGTCACGATAGACTTCAGGGTTGGTCATGAAAGACATTAGGGTGAGTCACGAATGACTCTGTCCATAGGCAAAAAGTTCCTTTTTCAAGAGTAGCTGGCAAGGGCTTATTGTACCTTCCCATGATGTCATCCAATCAGAGTCTGTTACTAGGCAAACAGTCCTGTTGCACCACATGACTTCTTTCCCATACACACCAGATGTTATTTGGGTACTGTGGTTTAGCAAAGAGTCACAACAATTTCCATCTATCTAATCACACCGAGTCCTTTCTCAGGCTCTCAGAATAACATTCTATCTGCTCACCTAGAAAACAACCTGTCAGCATAGCATAGATACTTTATTACAAAGAAACAAGATGGAACCTCTCTTGCTCATTTCTTAATTACAAAACCCATATTCCTTACAAGTTTTTAACTCAAAACCCCATCTCATCATACTTCCCACCTCGTAGGGGATGGATCCTGCCTGCCCCCAAAGCACGCATGCATTCAGAAGGGGAGCCCTCTCTCTGCCCAGCAGTCTTCTCCCTCAGGGGTTTGGCACCACCAGGGCGTCTGCTTTTAGGTCCCTCTCTCTCCCCCCCGCTCTTCGCGGGTCACCTGGCGAGACTGCTGCTGCTCTCACCTCGTCTTCTCTGCACTTCTCCTTCCCCCCGCCTGGCACTCCTCCGCTCCCTGCCCAGACATGCCATGGGAGGGGGTGCTGTTGAGAGAACAGCCTTCTCACACGCTCTCCCTTCTCCCGGTCTCCCTAAGCCACACTGGGCAAGACTACGGCATCTTGCCAGAGTGGGAGTCAAGAAGCCCAAGGAAGCCCCATTAGCCCTTGGGTGAGGGGGAGAGGTTACTCTGTTGATGGAGCCAGCCTTGCAGAAGGGGTGCATGCAGCCGCTAGGGTGCGTGTGTGCACAGGGAGTGGAGGAGCGCCAGGCGAGGGGAAGCAGAAGCTCAGAGAGGATGAGGCAACAGCCGCAGTAGCCTTGCCAGGTGACCCGCGAAGAGCGGGGAGTGGAGAGAGACCTAAAAGCAGAAACCCCAGTGGCGCCAAACTTGTGACGGAGAAGAATGCCGGGCAGGGAAAGGGCCCCCCTTCTGGACGCACAGAGCCACATTTCAAATTTTTGCAGACCCCTTCTCCTTTGATATTCAAGTTGCCCCTCCTGTGCTTCAAATGAAGCTCCTAGACCTGCAGTACAACTCTAAACTCAAAGCGAAGTTCAGGTGGGTGAGTGGAAAAGGCAAGGCTGCCAGGGCCTCTGGCTACCGTCTTCGGGAATCCCCCCTGTACTCGCCGAGAGAAGATGGTCGGAAGTGGGTTGGCTGGCCCACGAACGCAGGCTGCGCCGTCCAGGAAGGGTGTCCCCGATGCTCCTCCCCACCCCTGGGCCTGCAGCCGAAACCAATGCAAGCCTCCTGGGGTTGCTCAGGCGCGGCTGGTCTGCCCTGCCGCAGCGGCGTCCGCCACTCCCAGCTTCCAAGCCCTAGTCAGCTGAATCTCCGGCTGCTGTGACTGAGGGTGGAGGATCTTATGAAAAGCGGACTCACCCTGTCGGTCCACCCCGCTGCCACCTATCCTTCCCCCCACCTCAGGTAAGCCCTAGCATCGCTTGGGCCCCAATCCGTGGCACGCCTCGCTATGGAGGAGGAAGTAAAAGGCAGAGGGAGGCGGTAGACTTATACGGCGAGTATATAACAACCTGTTAAGGTATATAATTTTTATATAGCCTGAACATAATATGTATGTGTGCAGAGCAAGAATAAGATGACATCATTTCTCCATCCCTGGCTGATGCAACCTACTGCAATATGAAAACTGCCACGCCTGTGTTCATGAAATCACCTCAGACGGGATTGGACCAGACTGATACCAGGATTGTATATAAGAAATGAACACTGTACAGTCTCCCCCTTCTCCTGTACATTGATGTCTGCTTGTCATGCTGCTGGTTTGAATACTGAGCTATTGAAGTGCTGTATGTATGTATATTTTGTTATATATTTTGTAAATACACTGCAAGAAAGAAGAATCTGTTGTGTTCGTTTATCTGCGCTTTATTCTGCTTAAGAAAAGATAAAGACACAGACGCACATTCCCTCAACACAACCTCTATATTTTGAGTGGATATGTTGGGGTTGTCTTATACGACCAGTCGTCTTATACAGTGGCAAAAATGGTATATATTTGTAGATACTCCCAGCTATAGTCAGGGTAACAAAATAAAAGAGACAGGCATTCATAAACAATTAGGTGAAAGAAAAAAGCTAGCAGGGTTTATGGAGGGTGGAGAAAATTCAGTTGTAGTAACCTGTAAAGTTTGTGCTATAGTTGTCTTTGTTCCTAAGTGTAACATGGTTTACACATGTAACAAGTGCAAACTAGTGGCACTGTTAAAAAGAAAAAGTGAAAGAACTAGAGCAGCGAGTAACCACACTCAAGGCTATAAGGGAATATTAAGCATATAGAACTCTTGAGCAGCAGCAGCTGTCACAGGGGAGCACTGGAGATGGAAGAAAAGAAAAGCAGTGGAGGAGAGTGCCGAGGAGAGTACAAACACTGTGGATGAACCACCATAGAAAAGAGTCATTGTTAGTAGTAAAAGAAGGAGATAAAAAAATCTTCATCAGTGGAACTGCAAAACCATTTTCAGATTCCTGAAGAGTCTACCAGACATGCAGAGGAGACCCCACAGGAGGACATTAGAGGGGCTGAAGCACAGCAAAATATGGTCACTGAACCTGCACCCTATAAAAGGAAGAAGAGAAGAGTAGATGCAGCAGGAGACTCCCTATTGTGTGGAATTGAGACTGAATTATGCCAGGAAGATCCATGGACTTGCCAGGTATGCTCTCTCCCTGGAGGTCAGATAAGGGATGTGACAGGAGAATTGCCATCACTCATAAAACCCACAGATATATATCCCTTTCTTCTTGTCCAGGTGGGAACAAATGACAAAGCCAACAGGATTTTTAAAGAAATCACATCAGACTTTGGAGCTCTGGGAAGGAAAGGATTTTGGGGCCCAGATAGTTTTTTCATCCATCCTACCAGTACCAGGAAGAGGATTGAATAGAAAAGGAAAGGAAAATACTCCAGGTGAATAACTGGCTACGAAAGTGCTGTCAACATAAGAGATTTGACAGCATTTGGATCCCATTGACAGCATCTGGATCAATCTGGTGGGCGAAAAAACAAAAGGTACATAGTAGTTGGAGTCTACCACTGGCCACCCAATCAAGAAGAGGAAGCAGATGAAACTTTTGAAAAACAAATTGCAAGGATTTCAAAGAGACACAATGTGGCATTTATGGCAGATTTCAAATTTCCTTTAAAAAGTGGAGAAAGTAACAAGAGGACTAGCTATCCATGATTTGATTCTAACCAATAGAGATGCCTTAGTGGAGGAAGTGGCAGTAAGGGAAACTCTGGGAGTTCAAAGGAAACAAAAGCAAAGTGTAGCCACACACACATCCTGGATTTTAAAAAAGCCAATTTTAATAATTTCAGAACAAGTACTGTATGAGTAAGGTCCCATGGCGGGAGATCCTAACAAGAAAAGGAGTCCAAGGCGGGTGGGAAGTTCTTTTTTAAAAAATAAATTCTAAATGCACAACTACAAACAATTCGAGCAAGAACAAAAGGTGGGAGGCAACAGAAAAGGCCAGTGTGGCTTTACAAAAAGCTCAGAGAGGACCTCAAAACAAAACAAAACATATATAGAAAGTGGAAAGAAGACCAAGTCACCAAGGAAGAGTACAGAAAAGTAGCAAGGGAATGCAGGGATGGCATTAGGAAAGCAAAACTTGAGAATTAGCTGAGATTAGTCAGGAACACTAAAAGCAATAAAAAGCATTCATGTCCAAAGCAGAAAAAAAAAAGAAATAATGGCACAACTACTCAATGGAGATGGAAACATGATAACAGATGAGAAACAAAAGGCAGAGGTGCTCAATTCCAATTTTAGCTCAGTCCTTTCCCATAGGACAGACTATGAACCTCCAGACAAGTGTGAAGTCCAAGTGGAGGTGACAGGATTGCAGCTGGAGATGGATAAACAAATAGTCAAGGAATACCTTACCACCTTGAATGATTTCAAATCTCCAGGGCTGGATGAACTGCATCATAAAGTACTGAAGGAATTGGCTGAAGAACTCTTGGAACCACTGTCCATCATTTTCTTGAAATCATGGGAAATGGACAAGGTGCCAGAGGATAGGAGGAGGGCTGATGTCTCTATCTCCAAAAATGGCAAAAAAAGAGGAACCTGGGAACTACAAGCCAGTCAGCCTGACATTAATCTCAGGCACAATTCTGGAACAGATTGTAAAGCGGTCATTGTGCAAGCACATAGAAAACAATGCAGTAATAACTAGAAGCCAACACAGATTTGTCAAAAACAAATCCTGCCAGACTAATCTGATCTCATTTTTTGATTGGGTAACTTCCCTGATAGAGGGAATGCTGTATAGCATATCTTGATTTCAGCAAAACTTTGGACAAAGTGCCCCATAACATCCTGATTAGCAAACTAACCAAATGTGGGCTGGATAGATCAAGTGTCAGATGGATACACAATTGACTATAGAATTGTACTCAGAGTGTGATGATTAATGGCTCCTTCTAGAACTGGGTAGAGTCAACAAGTGGGGTACCACAAAGCTCAGTCCTGGTCTGGTGCTCTTCAACATTTTATTAATGACTTGGCTGAGGGAGTGCAGGGAATGCTTGTCAGATTTCCAGTTGAAACAAAATTGGGTTGAATATCTGACACCCTGGAACACAACAACATTCAAAATGATCTTGATAGGCTGGAGCACTGGACTTAAAACAACAGAATGAAATTCAACAGGGCTAAGTGCAAAGTACACTTCAGAAATAGAAACCAAATGCATAGTTACAAGAGGGGAGATATTTGGCTCAGCAAAACTACAAGCCAGAAGGCTCTTGGAGTCGTCATAGATCACAACCTGAATATGAGCCAACAGTGTGATGTGTCTACAAGAAAGGCAAATCATATTTTAAGCCGCAGTAACAGAAGTATAGTTTCTAAACCCCACAAGGTTCTAACTCCCCTCTATTCAGCACTGGCCTCACAAATTCTGGACACCACACCTCAAGAAGGATGCAAACAAACTGGAACAAGTTCAGAGAAGGGCAGCACTGATGATTAGGGGGCTGGAAACTCAGTCCTATGAGGAAAGACTGAAAGAATTGGGCATGTTTAGTCTTGCAAAAAGAAGACAGGGGGTGATATGATAGCACTTTTCAAATACTTGAAAAGTTGTCATACCAAGGAGGGGCGGAATCTGTTTTCAATCATCCTAGAGTGATGACAAATACACATCATCATTGACATTGCAATTCTAGGGGATGCCAGAGTTGAAAATAAAGAATTGGAAAAACTAACGAAGTACAGAGATGTGTGTGAAGGAGAGAAGAGGAGTGTGCCATTCTCAGAAAAGAAAGAGACCATAGAGGAGAGTGAGTGTGTGGAGGGAGTGATTGAAATAGAGCAGGCGGAAAGATTGGAGGAGAGACCGGCAGAAGTATGTCTGGCCGACGAGGGGAGGAGTTAGACCTCATCATGTGGGAGGATATAAAAGAGGGCGAAAGCACGCGCATTTTTAGACTTTGGACAGATGGAGATCCAGACCAAAAGATTAGCCGAGGGGTACAGACAGAGCCCATGCTCGGAGCAGGCGTCGCAACCGGTATAACCGCGGATTTTCCAAACTTATCATTAGGAGGAGGTTTGTTCCCCGACCCTATAATACCCAGTGGGAGAGGAAGAGGGTACGATCCTCTAGAATAGACTGTAGTAGTCTACCCCAGGAATCACCCTGGAGGGAGGAGGGTGATCCGGCCTGGACCTACTTTCCAGCAGAAACCCCTAGAGGGAGACTAGGCCAGGCATCCGTGCTGTGGAACGGTGTGTGCAGTGCGGAGTGCCCCCCTCAGACAGATGACAGATCGCGAGCGGTTCGGACCGGCTCCCTTTTAGGCGAAATGGATAAGCCGCCTGATGTGTGCCCTAAGAAGTACAAGTTGTTGCCTGAGATTTGTTTGCAAGACCCCTTTGACTCCGTTGAGTTGGGTTCTGTTGCTAATAAAAATGTTAACGTTAGAATTCCCGAAGAGCCTCCGTGTCTTTTTCCCGCCTTTACCACCAGTGCATCCCCGGCTACGGAAGAACTTCATTACAACGTGGCAATCGAAACATCTTGTCTCTGGAAGAAACACACTTCAGCGGTACCCGTATTCATTTGGATTTTGGGAACAATATGAAGAAATTTCACACAGCACTATAAGCAGTTGCGGATCTCAGAAATCATGCCATCAGAGTTCCAAAAATATGGCAATATTAGGAACAGCATACATATTGTGCCAATATTTAACAGATACTTAGGTTTTTGGTCAAAATTTGTATCTGTTATATAATATCAGTTAATGTTTTTATAATTTTGACTGTGCCTGGTGTTTTTTAAATAAGAAAAATATATGAATAAGAATAAAAAAGAGCAGAGCTGGAAGGGATCCTATGATCATTGAGTCCAGCCCTTGTCAAGGGGAACTGAATTCCCTATCTCTGCCTCCGCAGCAAGATACCTAAATCACTGAGCTATCACATAGTTCCTTGCTCACATATCAGGCTTTACATGGAGATGAAGAACCTAGCTTTTCCAGGATTCATTCTTGCTCAAGAAAGCACTAAGGAAGAGTTGGAGCTAGCTGTTCCTTGCTATCCATATTGATGACACTATATAAAGTAACAGCTGAATAGGACTTTTCTAATTAGCAATTCAGGTAAAAGTTTTACAAATCAACACTGAATACAGACAGGGATAAATACAATTGATCCTGATTTTGATCTAGCAAAGTATCATTCCATTAATTTCAAAGTTGCTTATTATATTAGGATGGAAGCTATTTTTATATAAAAGACATGAATATAACGAGGAACTGACATGGTCAAGTTCCATAGAGAGTTACGAGCCAGTCCTAAGTGTAATAGATTAGTAAACCAGACAAACCTCTCTATAAGTAGCCTGTCTATTACTATGGGCCTCCCTAAGATTTGCAGTCACTGAAAAAAAACCAGAATAGGTTTTATATT